>NC_046314.1:76127675-76439539 GCF_009819535.1 Lacerta agilis
ATCATTGCCATTCTCCAACAGAGGAATTTTTAAGTGAGACTCCAGCACACTATATCTGAACTAGAACTAATAACTAAATTTAATACTGTTTATTTGGGCTTGGATGGAGACAGCAGTTTCCTGTTCCACCTCAGGTGTTGATTTAATGAGCAGTGCTAAAATGATTGTGTTTTCACTAGTTACTGCTGTTGGGAATAATTCCTGTGTTTGTTGGTGTAAATTTAGGCTTGAGCTGAATTGTTACAGACTGTGCTTTTTGCATGTCTTTGCCATTTTTGCCCCAATGTTTGCAGTTTTTCCTGTCCTCTGTACACTCACACCAGCCAGCTGAGGATAATGTGCCTCTGATGAACTGTACTCTGGTCCATGAAAACTTATATGCCATAATAAATTTACTAGTCCTTAAGTTGCTGTAAGGCTCTGTTGGTTTTGCTGCAAAAGGCTAAGATTACCCCTCTGGATCATGTTGAAAACTTTTTTAAAAAAATAGCTTTTCTTTTATTAATACCAGAAAATATCCAACATAAGCACAGATTAAGTATCAGTTAATCCTGCCAATGGGGACACGGGTGGCGCTGTGGTTGAAACCACTGAGCCTAGGGCTTACTGATCGGAAGGTCGGTGGTTCGAATCTCTGCGACCGTTGCTTGATCCCAGCTCCTGCCAACCTAGCAGTTTGAAAGCACGTCAAAGTGCAAGTAGATAAATAGGTACCGCTCCGGCGGGAAGGTAAATGGCGTTATCGTGCACTGCTCTGGTTTCACCAGAAGCGGCTTAGTCATGCTGGCCCGGAAAAACTGTCTACGGACCAATGTCTCCCTCAGCCAATAAAGCAAGATGAGTGCCGAAACCCCAGAGTCGTTCGTGACTGGACTTAACTGTCAGGGTTCCTTTACCTAATCCTGCCGATGAGGCACTGGCAGGGGAGGGAAGTCACATTCTCAAACTAGCTTATATCCAAGTACAGTAGGCCCACATACTTTATATTATGAGTGCAATAAGATTAGTCTGTCATATAGAATAGCCGAGTAAGCCAGTCTTCCTGGCACTGAGAGAGAACCCAACATACAGAAATATTTCTGAGAAAACGAGCCTGTGTTATATCCCTTCCAAATACATGAACCAAATGGGGACTCGGGGAAAATCTTTTAACTTCCCATGAAAACTAGCTGTGACAAGGTAGATAAACCAGTTTCCTTCCTTGAAATAAGAAGAGGGATGCAAGTCCACTCACATTACTCCCTGGGAGCAACCCAGAGGAACAATCTGCCCATGATGCACTCATTCAAGATGGGCACCTACTTACTAAGGACACTGGAACATGGGTTGGGGCTCTTGTCTTCTGTCCCAGACCCTGCTCCAAGTGAGTCCTGCTACAGGTGGGTCACCCTCTCTCTACTCTTGCTTTCCCCCAACTTGGTGCACTTCAGATGTTTTGAACTGCAACTTCCAACAGGCCCAGCCATTATGGTCAATACGCAGGGTGATGGGAATTGTAGTCCAAATTATATGGAGGTTGGAAAAAGCTGCCCTGCCCAGTCTAAGGATGGACTTCTTGCTACTTATCACTGTAAATGTTTTACAAAATGTAATGTTTTATCAGTCATGAATATTTTAATATTGCTGATCCATGTTTAAGGGATTCTTGTCTTAATATTATCCTAATGCGTAATTTGTTAAGAAACATCTGTCAACTGATTGATTTACATAGGTATCCATGCCTCCCTTTTCAAGGCAAAAAAAGTCTTCACAGAGTGGCTATAAAGTAAGCAGGGGTAAAAATTATGTGACCCAACCATCTACAAGTCACCTACAATAGCTGTGCAAACTTCAGTGTAATGCTGTTGTTTTAAGTGTGACCAGACTGGTTTAAATGCTTTTCGGATTGCGCCTCTGGTACTAGCTGATAAACCTGTGTGTAGGAATGTCATGTCAAAATGCTTTATGCAACACCTCAGAATTTTGTTGAGTGCTGGCTAAGATGTGTTAGCCCACACATTTCAAGTGCACAGCCTTATTCTGTGCGTGAACTGGCTCTCAGATGAATGCATGAAGTCCTCAGCACCACTTAAGCATCCATTAAAGGTCTCCCAGGTATGTTCTGACCTTGCTTGACACAACTGTTGTGGCACTCTGTGATTACATTTTAGATTTCATCTTCCTATGGAGAGAGAAAACAGAACCTAATGGGACTTAATTGCTTAAGGTCATTTTTATAAAAGTTAACTTCAAATGGAGAGTGTGTTGTTATGTGCATTGATTCCATAATACTTTTCTACACACAGAAGACTCTTGGCTGTGTTTTCCAGGGTTTTGTAACCTTGAAAATGCCAACTTTTGTTCCTTCCTCATGTCTTGTTTTTATAATACTGTTCCGCTGCTTTTATGTTTGTGTTTTTTGTACACTGCCTTGAGAGATTTTAGAAATCTTAGACATTTTAGAGGTTTAGAAATTCATTTATTTCATAAAATTTATACAGCACTTGACTGTTAAAAAAAAACCTCAAAGAAAAACAAGTAAAATTCACACCAGTACTTTCAAACATGCAAAAGTTAGAATACTGAAAACAGATTATAATTACCTGAACTTTTGAAGCATCTGGGTACGCTTGTCTAAACAACAATATTTTTAGCAAATAGCAGGTGTTGAAAAGAGTACAGTGAAGGTGCCTGCTTGATCTCAACAACGGCAGGGAGTTCCAAAGTGCAGGTGCTGCCACACTAAGCAATCAGATTCTTACAATGGGTATTACTGTAACAGCTATTATGTGGCACCTGTGGTAGTGCCAATTCTGTCGATCGAAGCAGTCGAGTGAGCGCATGTGCGGTAAGGCGATCTCATAGGTCTCATAGAAATGCTTTTAAATAAATAAATAATGTTGACTTAGGCTGTGTGTATACACTTCTGAATACTCTGGGCATACACAGGACATTAGTCACAATCTGTATCTATTCTGTATCCTGATATTTCTTATGAAATACTGCATTTTGATGCATTTCTCCCCCAATCCAGTTTTGGTTTGAATCAGGAAGAAGAATGACCCACCCAGGCAGGCAGGCAGGCAGGCAGACATACACACCCCCTAGTAAAACAAGACAAATAATTTTAATAAAAAACAGCACCAGCCCTTTCATTCAAAGCAGTCAGTTCCCCTGCTGGAACAAGAAATTCTTCACCTGCTGGAGGAAGGACAAAAATGAGGGTGCCAGTCTAGCTTCTCGGGGGGGGGGGGGGGTCCAAAATCTAGGGTTTATTGTTTTAAGTAATTTGGGGTTGCACTGGCAAAAAAGACCAATAAGTATAAAAAATAATAATAATCTGCACAGCCCTGTTTTCTTTGGTAATAGGTACAGTCCTGCAAAACAGCTGACCTCCTAGGTTCAGACTTTTATCCCTGCTGTCATAGCTGCATAAAGCTTCCTAATCAAGTAACTGCCTCTCATTCTTTGTGTTCCATAATTTCAGCTGCTGCTGCTTTCTATTAATCCTGTCAAAGGCAGCAAGAAGGTCACCAAAAGCCACATACAGAGGTCGATTTTGGAGCAGTGCATTTTAACGAGGCCAGATAACTCCACACCACCCTCAACACACAAAGAGAAATTGCATTCCAGTAAAAGAAACTCGGTCACCCCCACTGACTTGGCTTGCTTTGCCTTTCTGAAATTTATTATTTGGCACAGCCATTAAAAGCTTTCCATGTTCTTCTCCCTACATCAGAAATGGCTTCTGCAACTCTGCCCTTTGCTCCTGTTCTCAGCAGGGAAATCGTACGGCAAATTGTGGCCAATTGATCAAAAGTCCCAAGTATGAAGTAGGGCTTCAGCAGTTCTTGGGTTTAAAAACAATGAAAAAAGAGGGTGTAAGAGGGCTTAAGCTGTACTTATGTCAGAGGTGGGGAAGCTTTTTCAGCTGCGGACCACATTTACTCTTGGCAATCACCCCAAGGTATGGCAAAAAAAAGTGTGTCCACGCCATACTCTCACATACCACACACTACACAACAAGCCCACACTACACTCCCTCTTCAGCTGGGAGAATTCACCAGGAGTGGATTTTGCCGCTGGTGGTTGTCAAGCACTCAGGAAAGGCCAGAGTCCTCAACTGCATACAGTATTATGGTATGGTAATTATAATGATCTTTGCAGGCCAGTGTCAGCAACCTCTAAGCTTCTTTGCAACCAATTAAAAGCCCATACGTTTTGTCAATTTGCGTACTTTTCCCTTGGCACATCCCTGTTTCACAATCTTTCAAGCATTACAGCAATACATTGATTTTAAACGGTAGGCAGCATTTGACTAAGCTGCAGATTTCAATTGATGCTCTTAACACTGCAAAAGCTGCAGGTGAGGTGTGAAAAACAGTATCTATATTTGAACCACCATATTTGCATATTTGCTGCGGGACATCTTGTGCACTTTACATCACTGGTAAAGAAGTGACAAATGTGAATATATTTTTGTCCTTCGAGTGGGTTTGTTAATTTACACCTACTAGAAAAAGAAAACGTTTTGCATATGAGTGACGGTAATATGAAGAAGCCCACAGATGAAGAATGGAAAAAACAGTGAGTTCTCTGTTTTCTCACAAATCTGTGAGTTGTATAAAATCTCACTACAAGTTAAGCACCCAAAACATTAAAGTGGCCGAGGAATGATTTGTTAAATTACCGACCCCATCTAACAAAAATAATGACCAGACTAGCCAAGTTAGGATGATGAGGTCTGACCAATCTATGACAAGTTATTGTAAAGCTGCATACATATTCAGTGGCTTGCAGGCCTATGCTCAGTGGAGCTTCTTTGCAAGTAAACATTCATTGTATCAGGCCATATTTGAACCAAGAAGCAAATTACCTTTGGAATGAATACATGCAAGCTATTTATTATACTGAAGCTGTAACATGTAAGAGTCCACACTTAAAAGAATGAGTACAATGTGGTTCAGAGTTGATATTATTTTTTGTATCTTTATTTTAGATCTTATGATGATTTACGTGATATTATTTTTTGTATCTTTATTTTATTGCCATTTACGTGGCAACAGTTAAATTTGGTTGTGTACTTTTTGATGGTTTGCTTATTCTTTATGACTACTTGAACTTTGGAAAGGCCAAACCCTCCAAATGTCCCTATTTTCCAGGGGCAGTTCCGGATTTATAGAAGCCATCCTGGTTCCTCATTTGATCCCGGAATGTCCCGCTTTTCCATAGAACATCCCTATTTTCATAAGAGAAATACTGGAGGGTATGGAGTCATCCAACCGCTGAGCCATCTGAAGACAATCCTGTATAGGGAAGTTGTTTTTAATGTTAAATGTTTTAAAATATGTTGTAATCTACCCAGAATAGCGGGGGGGGGGGGCAACCCAGTCAGATAGATAGGGTATTACCGTATTATTATTATTATTATTATTATTATTATTATTATTAAATACGGTGTCCCTATTTTCATTGGAGAAATGTTGGAGGGTATGAAAGGCGGCATGCAAATAAATAAAAAATAAATAACGGAGAGGGAATGGAACGAAACAGCCCTGTCCACCACGAATTTGCCCTCCTCAGCGAGCAGGGTGCATTAACTACATTGCCCAGCATGCGCGAGGTTATCTTCGGGAAAACTGGGGCACGCTCCTGGCGGCCGCGTTGCATGCCGGGCGATGTAGTCGAGAGGAGGCGCCTTCGCTTCCTCGGAGGGAGGGAGAGAAGAGAGAGCGGCAGTGCGCATGCGAGGAGGAGGAGGAGGAGGAGGCGGGGCCCGGAGGCTGGGAAGGCGCGCGGGGCTTGAAAATCGCTTTTACGGTTTCCCGCGCTGCGTAGCCGGCGCTCTTCTTGCTTAGTGGACGGAGCCGGTCCGGTCCGCCGTCGCTGTCGACGGGCTCTTTCTTCTCCGTGCTGAAGGTACCGGGGCCGGAATAGGCAGGTTCTTGGCGGCGGCGGCCGCAGGGTGGGTCGGCTGTACATTTCTAAACTCCCCACGAGGGTCGGGTGGGCGAGCCTAATTCGTATCGTTTTCAGAGGGATACCCTGCCAATGGGTCGTGGAGTGGGTGCGTGCGCTGAATCCAATATACTTTCCTTTTCTGAGAAAAGCAAATGCACGACCTTGGCTCCCCCACTCCGCACACAAAGGATAGTGTGTTTTGTTTTGTTTTGGCCCCGAACACGAATGCACAGACTTCAAGCTTGCCGAATCTACTTCGATTATTATTATTATTATTATTATTAATATTTTATTAGAACCCGGAGAGCTGCCAACCGAAACCTATTGCAAAAGACATAACATATACAGTACTGTATATGCATGCAACTCTGAACCCAATGATTTGTTTTGAGCACCAGAACTGAACGGAGCTCACAGTCCTTCAGTATAAAAATCCACTCCTGATTACCCCAAGCATTATTCATTTCAACAGTACAGTATATTTTTGGGGCGATGTAATCACTTAGTGTCTGCGTTGGAAATCCCTGCCGCTCAGTTGCAAATCACCCAGAGATCGATATGCCAATAGTTCCCACCAGCTCACTCCTGGATTACAATGTATAAATAAGATTGTAGTCTCCTCTGCCCTTGTGGCTAGAAGGGATTGCTGCCTGATTCAGTTTGTTTACTTGGAAGCAAGCCCCACTGAACTTAATAGTGTGATTTGCACTGTTTGGGGGGAAATCCCACTATCCTGATCCAGTTAAGTGGGTTTTTTTTATATTCATTGATTTCAATTAGCACATACCCTGTTTCTCCTAAAATAAGACATAGCCATAAAATAAGCCATAGCAGGATTTCTATGCATTTGCGAAATATAAGCCGTTCCCCAAAAATAAGCCATACCCCGAAAATAAGCCATAGTGACGTGGTACCTCCCATTAAAACAGCCTGGGGAGGCGTGGCTATGCAGCGTACCGATGCAACACGGTTAAAATAAGACATCCCCTGAAAATAAGCCATACTGTGTTTTTTTGAGCAAAAAAAAAATATAAGACGGTGTCTTATTTTAGGAGAAACACGGTAACTTGCAGTACTGTATTTAAATGTGCAATCTTTTATGTGAAATTACATGGGGAGTGGGGAGTGGAAGAGCTCGGCCATCTAACCTTTATGTAAGTGCTTCTTGCCACCACAATTGTGTTGTGAAAATGAACATGGGTTACTAGTCCTCTGCATTTTTGTGGATCAAGGGGTTTGAACTGCCAGGTTTTCAGTCACTTATTCTTTGGTAGATGGGTTACTGGGTATGCCAACTCAGCAGCTAATAGAATCCCCTGATTCTTTCCTTCAGTTTTAATAAAAAATTTCCCCATTCAGGTCAGATGGGATCTTACACATTGTGTAGAACAGGGAGAGATGGAAGGATGTGGATTGGTAAACATCAGATTTTGCTTCACTGTTGTGGCTCATAACATTCATTCCGAAGACTGTTTCAAACATCACAAAATCATTAAACGAACAGCTGTTCTATATAGAAATTGGTACTGCGTATAGAAAATCACATGTATTTTGCAGTGTGTATGCATGTTAGGAAGCCATTGTAGACAGCAGCTTCCCACTGTGTGTTTATGTTGCCCTTATATACAGTACACCAGTGTTTTTCAACCTTTTTTGGGCAAAGGCACACTTGTTTCATGAAAAAAATCACGAGGCACACCACCATTAGAAAATGTTAAAAAATTTAACTCTGTGCCTATATTGACTATATATAAAGTAATTTTTCAATTTTTCCCACGGCACACCAGGCAACATCTCGCGGCACACCAGTGTGCCGCGGAACAGTGGTTGAAAAACACTGCAGTACACAATGGAGGGGGGAGCAGTCATCATAAGCTGAACCTAACCTATGTGTACCAATGATGAAGCTTGCACACTAATTTATTTATGCTTGTATTTTGTATCATTTGAACTGTCCCTGGAATGAAAAACTTAGGGTAACTATACAAAATTCCTGGCAGGTAACTGGTATCTCTAGGGTCTCTTACATTGGGGTCAGCATGGAGTATTTCATCTCTTGGTGGTTTCATACGGATGTTTGGTTTAGTTGCAGAGTGTTGTTTTGTTTTTGTTTCTCAAGGATTGAGGTTGTATTGACTTTGCTTCCTTACTAGTTTCCTGGATTTGACTTAAGAACAATGGGGATCCAAGGTTTGCTCCAATTTATTAAAGAGGCTGCTGAATCTGCTCATGTAAAGAAATACAAAGGACAAGTAGTTGCTGTGGATACTTACTGCTGGCTCCACAAAGGAGCCTATGCATGTGCTGAAAAACTAGCCAAAGGAGAACCCACAGATCAGTAAGTTTAAAGCAATTTGACAGACAGAATGGGTGTTCATGGGTTGTTGTTTTTATTCTTATATATAGTGTTGTTTTTTATGTTGATCTTTCCTGTGAACTGCCCTGAGACCTCCGGGTATAGGGCAGTATATACCGTATTGGCCTGGATATAAGCCTCACTTTCCCCCCAAATTTCGACCGTGAAAAGTTAATGTGTGGCTTAAATTTGCAACCTTTTTCTTGTGGCGAGCAGAAAAAATTTGCATGGGGAACTGGATCAGCCCCCCCCCCCCGGCCTCTTTTCTGTAAGACATATTTAATTCACATGAGAGATTAATTGGCTTTGGGTTGTTGTTTTTTTTAAAAAAAATCTATTGACCACACTTTCATTTAAAATGGCACGAGGCAGTATACAACCTATAAACACAGTACTACAATAAAAACAACTTTAAATGTTGAACAGATCAGTTAAAGTTGTTTGGCAAAGAATCTCTAATTGGAGAGTTTTGTCTGAATACAGTTTTTAGAAGACAGTTTTGACTTGCAGTCCTTTATTTGATGTATAATGCTCAGTGGAAAAATATATGTGGAAAATACTGCCACTAACAGATCTCGTAATCAATTAGCAACAGTCGACAAGAAAAATAGGAAAAGTACATAATGTGCTATCCAATGCATAAATTAAATTAAAAGGAATAATATTAATTTGTGGTTGTGTTTTAAGTTACTTCTGACTGCTGCAGGCTACTTAAACCCCATTTAATCAATAGAATGTAAACAGCTGGCACTCAGGATTGCAGCTAAAATGAAAGCAGTCTGAAAAATGTGGAAATCTCTATGATCATCTTTGGCCACTGATACCCATAAGTTCATACGTAAGATGAAATGATGACTGTTCCTCTTCTATATATGTTTAACATAATTACCATTACTGTTTTTTCAACTAAGTTCACATCATTAATTTCTGTTGGCTACGTACTGGATTAGGCATGGAATTGTTACATTTTTATTCCCGCTTTCCTCTAAAGAGCTCAAGGCAGTGAACATGGTTCTTCCTCACCCCATTGAATCCTCACAACAATGCTGAAAGAGGCTCTGGGTCACTCAGTGAGCTTCATGGCTGACTGGGGATTTGAACCCTTGTCTCTCAGTTCCTAGTCCACCGCTCTAGCCATTATGCCACATTAACTCTCCTTGGATGCTGTGGTACCAAGGTATCTTAATCTTGTGGATATTTTGGTATTGCAAAGCTAAGTATGCCTTGACTTTTTATAACTAAGCTTCCTCTAGCAGTTTACATTTTAGGATTAAGGTGAGCATTTCCTAACTGATATATGGCAACTGTGTTTGTTTCTACAGATATGTAGCTTATTGCATGAAGCTTGCTGATATGCTTCTGTCATTTGGGGTCAAACCCATTCTAGTATTTGATGGCTGTACCCTGCCTTCCAAAAAGCAAGTTGAAAAGTCACGACGAGAGTAAGTCTTATGCCCCCCCCCGCCGCCATTAGAAATTCAAATTGGTGGTTTGCAGGATATGTGTGCTTTAAAGACAGTAACTTTCACGTAAAAACAATTCAAATGTTAACGTCATGAGAGCAGAATTTATAAAGCAATGCAGTGTTGAAATCTAAGCAGACTTCCGTAATGCTGCAATGTGGCATATGATCCTGTTGACAATAACGTTAGCTAAATTTGCAAAACCTCTCAGTACTGAACATGACCTACAACCATCTCAATAGCAAACACATTCAGCGTTAACAAAAGTCAACAAATAGAACTTCTGCTCCTGTATCACAGACTTTCCTACTCCCTGAAAAGCTGTTCCAGAAAGTTCCTGAACCTGCTGGAACAGGTATAGCATGAGGCACTGCTTTTGGAAGTGGGAATTGAACTTAAAAAGTACTCTGGCATGCACATAGAAATCTTGCACCCTGGTTAAAACAGTGGGGTGGTATTATAGTAACAGTTTCAGCAGATGAAAGTGCAGTGAAATGCTTATGTTCCATTTCCTTCAATGGGGACCAGGCAAACCTAAAGTTTACACAATGTATTTTATACATTTATACTTTCTTTCGTATCTGGCTTTCAAGATCTTATATACAGTGGACCTTCGTGTAACGTAACTTTCAGGTTGCGAACGCGGCAAATCCGGAAGTGTATACTTCTGGAGTTTTACCACATGCGCAGAAGCACTCTATCGCATCGTGCACGTACGCCTCATGTTGCGGACTTTTCAGGGTACGTAAGAACTCCCGGAACGAATTAAGTTCGTATCCGGAGGGTCCACTGTAGCAGACTCAGACACCATAGTTCAGACATTCACAGAACCCTGAGGGCATAAAGTGTAAAGGGACATACTCCCACAGTCCCCACTCAGTCCATCCTGACCTTCCCATGCCTGGGGGTGGGGGAGGCTTCTAAGCCAGCCTTAGATCAGGAACCCTAAGAACACAGGGTTCTTGATCATCCAATCGCTCAACATAGGAAGTTGAAACACATAGCGACATCGAGTGTCTAGGTTGTGTGTGCCTCCTCCAAGGCACTGCCCTCATGCTTTCTTTGAAATGCTCAAATAAGGTTTATGCACATGTCTCTGATGTGTAATGCAATGCTGGTGCTGTCCACCTGTTCAGTTACGGTTCTGTGACACTGAGACGACGGGTTTCTTTTTGTTATCTTGAAGAAAACGGCAAGCAAACCTCCTGAAAGGGAAACAGCTGCTCCGTGAAGGGAAATTATCAGAAGCCAGAGAATGCTTTGCACGTAGCATTAATGTTACGCATGCTATGGCCTGTGAAGTGATTAAAGTAAGTAGCCTTTTAGCTGGTAGGTCGTTGCTGCTTTCCCATTTTATATTTATTGGCAGAATAACTGCATTTGTAATACACCCTGATGTTTGCATAATACAGGCTTTGCAGAAGGGATAGTGACTCAGTTTGCAGTGTTTGTTTATTCAACCATTTGCTGTAGTTAGTAACTGAGTAACAGAAGATATGTACCGGTAATTATATATTTTATATATAAAATAGGAGAGAGAGGTATTTCTCTTACCGATATTTCTCATTGAAGGAGCAAACCCATGTCAGGGCTGCACCATTTCAGGCTGCAGATGAGGGCTCATAATAACTGAATTGTTCCCCATACACTTTCCCCACCAACCCCCCCCCAAAAAAGTTGTATCAATTAAAGTAGCCTGGCGTCCTTCACTGTGATACATCTCTTTTCTTTTGGGAGCAGGAATTATATTTGAATTGAGAAGCATTCATGTTATATAACCCCACAGCTGCAATCTAAAGTGTTGCAGTCGTTAACAGTCGTCAACAGGTTTTCCACACCTATCAGCCAGTCACCCATTCCCACCACCCTTCTGAGTAATACCCCTCCCCACTCCCCCACTATATACAAGGGTCTGGTGACTTCTGTTTCAGTGTATCTGAAGAAGTGTGCATGCACACGAAAGCTCATACCAAGAACAAACTTAGTTGGTCTCTAAGGTGCTACTGGAAGGATTTTTTGTTTTGTCCAGAAACTGTTGACCAACTCAGCGATCAATGAACCTAAATGCGGTTCTTTGTATGGAAACTTACTCTGTGCTGTGCAATAATCCTAATTTTTGCAACTAGGAGAACTTCAGGTCGTCAGGAGAGGCAACTAGGACCATGCAGGGAAGAACTAGGGACTAGACCAGTTGGGGAGAGACTAGGCCAGTTGTCACTTGTGAAGCACTATAATGGGGGCTTGAATTGGTTTTTTTGTTCTTGCAGGCTGCCCGAGCCCGGGGAATAGATTGCATTGTTGCTCCATATGAAGCGGATGCTCAGCTCGCCTACCTTAACAAGACTGGCTTAGTCGAAGCTATAATTACAGAGGATTCTGATCTTCTTGCTTTTGGATGTAAAAAGGTAGGAAAGATCTAGTAATTCGTTTCTAAAAGGGACAGCATCAGGGCTCAGCTATACATGGAAACCCAGCCCTCCAATCCTATATGACCCAGGGCAGGCATTGTTCTGTGAGTGTGCAGTGAGGCATGAAGCTCCTGCTTTAAAACCCTCCCCAGCCATGAATTTGCAAGGAGACCTTAGATCAGTATCTCTCAGTGTTGGCCTCTCCTTCCTCCATCTGGAATATACGGAGAACAATATTGGTCTCCTGAGGGGCCCTGATTGCTGAGAATAATGTAAGTGAAGGTCTTTGTACATTCAAAAAATGGCATATAAATGCTAAATATTACTGACGTTAGGCAGACTGTGACCGCTGGAAAGAATTGGACAATGTCCGTATGGGGGGGGGGGAACGGGATTGCTGGGTTTGCAAACGTCATAGAGACGCAACAGGTATGTAATAGAAAATGCAAAGTTGTATTGCTTATTGATGAAAAATTGTAGTGTAAAATATGCAAGAAGTTTATATGCTGATGATTGGGAAAGAATTCCGTGCTTGGCCAACATTTGTTTGAAATAGTACAATAATACAAGGACTTGTCCGCTATTTTGTTTTAAGGTATTTCTGAAAATTGACAAGTGTGGAAATGGCTTAGAAATTGACCAGACTCGGCTTGGAATGTGCAAACAACTTGGTGATGTGTTTACAGAAGAGAAATTCCGTTACATGTGTATTCTGTCTGGTTGTGACTACCTTCCATCTCTTCATGGTATTGGATTAGGCAAAGCTTGCAGGCTGATAAAAATAGCCAATAACCCTGATATTATAAAGGTAATGTTTATTGGCTCTTGAGTTAATTTTATGTTTTCCAAAAGCTCCACAGATAGTGAGGCCAATTTTGGAGTGGAAGAATTCTGGGGAAAGTACTCAGTTGAGTTATTATGTAGATACCTGTCAAAAGAAATTTTGTTCACGTAAATAGGGAAAAACAGTTAAGCAATAATATGTTTTGTGGACTCTTGTATGTTGTGTGTTGACTAAAGCTTAATTCTTCCTTGTTACATTTCCAAATGAGTCCATTTGGCTGAGATACAAATACATTTTTTGGTTTTAATAATTGTAAATGAGCCAAGATTCGAAGCAGCCCTGGACTGTAACTATATACAAGCTTTATCATTATTAAATGATTTATCATTATTTTCATACTAGCAAATGTGAAGGGCCACAGTCCAAACTCTTCTTTCAGAAATCATGCCCACTCCTCAGCTTTCCAGGATGATTTTTTGTTTGTTTGTTTGTTTGCTGTAGTATTTGAAGAGAGGGAGAATAAAGACAGAAAATAACATTTGGTCCAAATTTCCAGTGTACGTCACTCACTCTGAAAAGATACTTGGGACTTTGGGGAAATGTCAGATCTGGTTTTTTTAAAAAGGAAGTTTGACAAGGGTCTTAAAACATTACCTCTCTTCCCCATGCCTCTTTTCAGTAATCATTTCAGCTTTGGAGTACATACTAAGAGTGACAAAACAATGAGCATATATCCTAATTCCATGAATGGAATAGGGTTTTTGATCCTTCCTTTTCCTGCTGCAACTGATGAAAATCTGCTCTCAGAGTTTGGGGGAACCTTGGAAACAGTGTGAGGGTTGGCATAGAGAAGGAAGTGTTCGTGGATATGGTCCTCCCAGTGAGAGCCAGCGTGGTGTAGTTGGTTGAGAGCGGTAGACTCGTAATCTGGGGAACCGGGTTCGCGTCTCCGCTCCTCCACATGCAGCTGCTGGGTGACCTTGGGCTAGTCACACTTCTCTGAAGTCTCTCAGCCCCACTCACCTCACAGAGTGTTTGTTGTGGGGGAGGAAGGGAAAGGAGAATGTTAGCCGCTTTGAGACTCCTTCGGGTAGTGAAAAGCGGGATATCAAATCTTCTTCTTCTTCTTCTCCTCCCTGTTACATGAATGGAGAAGCAACAAAGGGTCCAAGCCGTTGTGCCTGCTGTCTCCCAAGTATGCTGTGCATTGCATAACATGCCCTTTTCTCTTCCAGGTCATTGGGAAAATGGGGCAGTATTTGAAGATGAATATTTTGGTACCAGAAGAATACATACAAGGATTTACTCGTGCTAATAATACTTTCCTCTATCAGTTGGTTTTTGACCCAGTCAGGAGACAGCTTGTTCCTTTGAATGCTTACGAAGATGGTGTTGATCCAGAAACACTGCTTTATGCAGGAAAGTATCCTTTATCAAATAATTTTTTAAAAGTCTTTATAGTCTCTTCCTTTTCATGGGGTCTCTGGGATGCCAGGCAAAGTTAAGCACTTCTGAGGCTGTGGTCCTGTGCATACTTGCTTGCAAGTAAGCCCTGCAAAACTTGAGACCTTTTGCTGCAGGGTTAAACATGCCTAGGATATGGGTATAAGTACCAACACAGCGAGTGGCACTGTGGTCTAAACCACAGAGCCTAGCCCTAGGGCTTGCTGATCGGAAGGTCGGCAGTTCGAATCCCCGCGACAGGGTGAGCTCCCGTTGTTCGGTCCTAGCTCCTGCCCACCTAGCAGTTTGAAAGCACGTCAAAGTGCAAGTAGATAAATAGGTACCCTCTGGCGGGAAGGTAAACGGCATTTCCGTGTGCTGCTCTGGTTCACCAGAAGCAGCTTACTCATGCTGGCCACATGCCCCGGAAGCTGTCTGCGGACAAACACCGGCTGCCTCGGCCTATAGAGTGAGATGAGCACCGCAACCCCAGAGTCATCTGCAACTGGACCTAATGGTCAGGGGTACCTTTACCAACAATATCAGAGTTAAGATCATGTGTAGTAATCTGTGGAATTTATAAACTTCTTAAATTTGACTTACTGGTGCTAGTTGTTGCTCCATTTGAAGAAAATGGGTGCCTTTAAGTACCAGTATGTTTAAAATATTCAGGAATGTAATGTGTATACCTTCCTTCTCATTGTTCAAGTCAATTTTGCAAGGAAAACTAGCTGTTTAATGGCTTTCTAACATTGAATGAAGTTTGATATAAGTGAACTATCAAGTGGGACATCTGATCTCTTCCTTAAATGTTGAAATTCATACTAGTGGTTTTTCATTCATCCAATAGTTCTTAAAATTTCAGTTAAAAGGTCCTAAACTACCGTATTTTTAAGAAGGCTTTCTAAGCTGTTTAGCGCCTCCACCATTCATTATAAAAATGGTGGCTATCTTGAAATCTTCAATTATCATGGACTCTTTCACTATAAAACAGAACATAACTGTTGTTTCTAAACCAGTTTATTTCATAGATTCAGTTTAGCACATCCTCTTTCCTTTGGGAGAATGCTAAACTTGTATAAACAGTAATGCTGCTTCAGATACCTCAAGCGACAACAAAACTATTGCCTTCTAAAATGACAGCTCCTACTCTTCGCACAGAGTCTTCCAGGGATAAAGTTAAGAAGGGATGATTCTGATGTAAAGCTTTAATATCTTGGCTAAGCTGTTGTGCAAAGTAGTTAGGAGGCATTCATCCATTCAAAGAGGAAAATGTAGAATTTACTTTTGATTATATAGAGGCTAAATCTCTTTATAAAACACCACTTTCAAGAGAAAAAGCGTCAATGGAAGAACTGCATTTTCCCCTTAATTTGATTAACTTAGGCACATCGGTGATAGTGCTGCTTTTCAAATTGCACTTGGAAATAAAGACATCAATACAATGGAGCAAATAGATGACTACGACCCTGATGCTCCACAGGTAATGTTTTACTTCTAAATGCAAGTGCCAAATCACCTTTAGAGACTTTGTGAGGAATGTGAAGTTGCATGTTGGCCTGTGGTTGCACGCTCAAAGGCAGGCATCCCCAAACTCGGCTCTCCAGCTGTTTTGGGACTACAATTCCCATCATCCCTGACCACTGGTCCTGTTAGCTAGGAATGATGGGAGTTGTAGTCCCAAAACAGCTGGAGGGCCGAGTTTGGGAGTGCCTGCTCAAAAGACTGCTGCCTGGATGACCCAAAGCAGACCTAATACACCAACACTTCCTCTTCTTCCCATGGGAATAATAAGATGTGTACGAGGTAACAGGAAGAGCAGTGTTGCCTTCTAAGCACTTGTTGGCTTGATTATGTCCCTGGATTGTTCCTCCCACACTCTGGCCAATGGATGGAATGATGGAACAGAATTGAAGAACGATCAGATTATTTGCATCATTTTTTATAGTCTCAAGAGAAACAGGCTCCAGTCATTCCTTCCTCTATTTTCCATCATCTTGTTTCCTTTTCCTATAGTCTGTACAGCCCAGAAGTCGTGGCTGGGACGACAAATATGCCAAAGACCAGCCACCCAATTTAAAGAGCATTTGGAGCAGAGACTACAAACCTGGTTCCACCGCCAAGATTACAACAAATTCAGCATCAGTGTTGGAGAAACCCACAACCAGAGGCCTGGAGCGACTAGTGAACATGAAAGGGCTGAAGCTTCCCAGCAAAGCACTATTGGCAAAAAGACCAAGGCATGGTATGATAGCTAAATCTCTGAAGAGATTGTTTGTGAAAAAGAAAATGTTCCTCTTATTCTAAAATGTTCTCAAAGGCTTAAGACTTGAAAGCTTTCCCCTCATAACATATTTATATTGTTTATCCCTTTCTATAAAGACTTTGAAGGAGTAGGATTCTTTAGCATAGAGAATCCAATCAGTTTAACAATAGTTGGTATATATTTATAATATCCCATTTTTGCATAGCAATCCAATTTTCTGCAAACTAATATATTAATGTAATACTTAGTGACTTTGCATTTATTTCTTCTACACTGAAAGGGAATCAAATTAAGATCAATATATCTACATTTCTTAATGGTTTTTTTCAGTTTTGAAAACTTTTTTTTTAAAAAAAAATATTCCTTACAGTCTTTTTCTGTTGTGACCCAATTACAATGTGTATTTTTCATATATATATTTAGAAGATCTGTCAGAAGGTGACCTGCTAAGCCAGTATTTTTCAAACACTAAAAAACCTAAGGTGGAAAGCAGTGAAGATGGTGAGCATCCTGGGTTTGTTGGTGCAGTGTCTGTGATTGCTGCTTCAGAGGACCCTTGCAGAGACAAAGAAAGTCCAAACTCTCATCCTAGGCTTAGAAATAAATTTGCCTTCACCTTGCGGAAGAAGAATGAAGAGAGTGACGCAGTTGTTGTTGTTCCTGGGACTAGAAGCAGGTATGCTTTCTTCAAAAGTTACATTCTTTGGGAATTTCACTCTGCAGTTTCCCTTCCTTACAAAAAGTATCATAGAATAGAATCATAGAATCATAGAATCATAGAGTTGGAAGAGACCACAAGGGCCATCCAGTCCAACCCCCTGCCAAGCAGGAAACACCATCAAAGCATGCCTGACAGATGGCTGTCAAGCCTCTGCTTAAAGACCTCCAAAGAAGGAGACTCCACCACACTCCTTGGCAGCAAATTCCACTGTCGAACAGCTCTTACTGTCAGGAAGTTCTTCCTAATGTTTAGGTGGAATCTTCTTTCTTGTAGTTTGAATCCATTGCCCCGTGTCCGCTTCTCTGGAGCTGCAGAAAACAACCTTTCGCCCTCCTCTATATGACATCCTTTGATATATTTGAACATGGCTATCATATCACCCCTTAACCTTCTCTTCTCCAGGCTAAACATACCCAGCTCCCTAAGCCGTTCCTCATAAGGCATCGTTTCCAGGCCTTTGACCATTTTGGTTGCCCTCCTCTGGACACGTTCCAGCTTGTCAGTATCCAGCTTGTCAGTATCCTTCTTGAAGTAGAAGTGGCATACTCAAAAGCAAAATATAATATATTGTATAATATATTTAGCACACTAGGCTACCTTCCAAAAGACCCTAGGGGACATTTCAGAGAAAGTGACACAATAAATCTATTTGGCAACGTCTTTGGTTCCTTTGAAAAATTCTTCACGTGTAAATAAGCAGTTACCTTTACATGCTCATAACGGGACACGGGTGGCGCTGTGGGTTAAACCACAGAGCCTAGGGCTTGCTGATCAGAAGGTCGGCAGTTCGAATCCCCGCAACGGGGTGAGCTCCCGTTGCTCTGTCCCTGCTCCTGCCAACCTAGCAGTTCGAAAGCACAAAGTGCAAGTAGATAAATAGGAACCACTCCGGCAGGAAGGTAAACGGCATTTCCATGCGCTGCTCTGGTTCACCAGAAGCGGCTCAGTCATGCTGACCACATGACCCAGAAGCTGTATGCTGGCTCCCTCATCCAGTAATGCGAGATGAGCGCCTCAATCCCAGAGTCGGACACGACTGGACCTAATGGTCAGGGGTCCCTTTACCTTCTTTTACATGCTCATAAATTAGAACATGTACTAGAATTTGGATTGATTTGCCTCTGCATATATCCCCCCCCCAAGGGAAGCTGAACAAGGGCGGAATGAATCATAATCTGGTCAGAACAGCCTCCAGACCAGCTTTATATATAAAATCCTCTTTATAAAAATTGACTTAGGAATTAACAACACACAAACAAATGTGACTTAAATTGCCTGAGGAGCAATATTAAACTGGCATCTGAAAGTAAAAGTCAAAATTAACAGTGTGCAGAAGCTTTCATTTGATGGCCTCTTGAGACCCTTCCCAACTCAAATTAGTCAAAACACTGTAATATCTACTGGGGAGGAGGGTGTGTCAGTAAAAGGTTTGCAGGTCAGGTGGAGGGTGGATTTCTACATCTTTGCATCACCAAAGTCCCCAGTGATTTTATATTCTCTTTTTTTTTTATAAGATTTTTATTATTTTCCAATAAAACAAGAGAAAGACATAACATAACATAAACACCAACATTAACACAATAAAAAACACATTACATAAACACAATCGACAAAAAGAACAATTAAAACAAAAACAAAACCAATACATACCTAAACTGGAACACCAATCTATCTCTTACTACTTAACAAAATCTAGTTTCTGATCTTCTAAAGGGACCTCCCCCGCTTTCCCTCCTCTGCCTTCAATACTAATATACTTTGGTAACATCCATTTTTAACATTACAATTCATTATCCAACCTTTTATACTATCATAAAAACTTAACATCTTATAGTATCATGAAATAATTCTTAAATCAATCTTATACTTCTTTTCATTTAAGCTGCTGCTATTAGTCAGTTACATATCTCTTCACTAATTCAAAATTCCCAAAATCGTAACATCAAAATCTTAAAACTTAACATCAAAATCCTAAGATCTTAACACACTATCTTCAGGGTACCATAAATCCATCCTAATTCAATTTTTATCATTTTCACCCTATTCCCCTTCTCACCATTTTTCTGCTCTCTCCCATGCCCCCCCACCATTCATCTTTACATTCCCCTCTGTTGTCCTTGTTCAGTATCATCTTATAGTTTATAAATCTCCTCCTTGGGCGCCTCAAGAGGCACCAGCTCTCCTCTCCCAGCAACTCCATTTCGCAATTTTGATTTCCTTCCACTTGTGTCTTCAAAAATCTTCTCACCTTCATCTCTGGACTCCCACTCCAGAGACTGAATCTTGTAGCTCCAGTCAAAACATCAGCCCTGTGTCTCTCACTACACCAGGGCCGTCCATTTACCTGGGGTTGCTGAATCAATTCGTCCCATTTCTCCAGCACCTCCCCCAGTTCCCTGGAGAAGTCTGCTTCCAAATTATCAAAATTCTCCCAGATCTGGCTGGTCTCTCCTGCTCCACAACAAATTTCTTTGAAATTACGCCCTAACCAGTCCATTTTCCGATTCACAAACTCCAATTGCAGAAGGATTGTTCTTTGTTCCTGGGTAATACCCGGATCTAGAATCAGTTTAAAAGCGAAAGCAAGCATGGTTGGAGAAGACAAAGGGTGTCAAATGTCAGTAATTTTCCATCTTGCGTATTAGTTTTCCAGCGCCATTTTCCCTGAGACAGGGTGCCAAAAATAATTCCAAAAGCCACAGAAGAGATATTTCCAAAATCTTCAATCCCTCAAGTTGGGATTTAATCCATCTTCTCTGTCAAAGTGCTTCGTAGCAACATTGTATCTAGTGATGCAGCTGCAGCCGCTTGAAGCTTAATTACCTCCTCTGCACAACAAAGGAGAGGGACGGGCTTCCTTTTAACATCCCTCCCGGTTGCCAATTATTCAAATGTAAATCCAATTAGTCCCGTACTTACAGCAGCCGGGGTTCTTCTTTTTTCTTTGAAGTTAGCAGGAAAAGCTTGGTGCTCAGGTCTGGCAGAATCGCTGCTTTGATCTCCTGGGGGGGTGCATCCGCCTCTCCAGTCCCGTGTCGGAGCTCTGCTCGCTTGATTTCCCCCCCTTACGAGGGTCAATCAAGAGCAGAGACGGCACGTCTGGGACCCACGAGGCCGCGGTCCACGGGACGCTCTTCCCGTGGCTTTAAGGGGCCCTTGGCGCAGACAAGGAGACCCCTAAAACCCCCCGGGGACTGGAGCTGATTCAGCTCCACTCCGCCATTATCCGGCACCAAACCGGAAGCCCAGTGATTTTATATTCTCATTCTGCATGTCCCACTCCGCCCATACAAAGCAAAATTGAACATGAAAGTTTGCTCTTGGGAACATGGAAAATGATTCCTTGGTATGCATGCCTACATACAAAAAAAAAAAAAAAACGGATTCCAGCATATTCTAGATAAGTGCAAATCATCTGGAGAAAACATGGGACCCTCCTGGTGTTTTCACCAAAAAAAAAACACCCTTTTCTTTAAGGTTGCGAGAGTTATTGGAGATTACTCAGCTTGCCTTTTCCCACAGCAGTGTTACTGCTCTCCTCAAATAGTTCTCCATATTTTATCCTCTCCTAACATTTCAAGAACTAGAGAAACATTTCTGGAAGACTGTGAAGATTTCGCTTAACCCAGCAACAACAACAAAAATTACCCAGGGCTTCTGTAGTGCAAGTTGTGTGCATCAGGTTCTTGGTTTGGTTATTCATTAAAATACTTGTATGCCACTATATATTACATTACATTACATCATTAGTGTGATTTACAGCAATAAAACCTTAAAAACAAACTTCCCATTTGCATTTCCTCCTTTTGCACTTCCTAAAGTAACAGTGTCCACTGGTTACATGTAGAATAGTGTGTCCTTAGCACATAGTCTGAAAGTTGTGTATTTAATTATATGAACAAAAAGTAAGAATAATGAGAGGAAATGAACCTGGCACCACAAAATGGCTGTTCCCCCCCCCCCAAGATGCTACTAAATGGATGATGAGCCTCCTAGCACACTCATCTGCAGAAAAAAAATGTCCATGCCAGTACTTTGTGGTATATAATATACTGCCATGTTCAGTTTCTGGAGCAGGGTATTAGTCAGTGCTCTAGGATTATGCCGGTGGACTGTGCAATGAGGCTAGAAAGCAATCTGGCTTTCTGACTACGACATCTGTGATCTCCTATACTGTGTTCAGCGATGCCTCTAATACCTCCACTACAATGCCCATTCTCTTATTATGCTCGTACAAAGGAGGTTTTAGTTATGCTGACACTATTAGGTGGAGAGTCTTAATAGTCCATCAGTGTTGGTCTTCTGACAGCTCCTGAAGAAACACCTGTTTAGGCAAGCATCCAACCCCACCCCCACCCCGAACCGAGATTTTACTGTTTTCACTAACTATCACATTTATTTTATTTTTAATTAAGGATGTTTTAATGTTTTGTGTACTTGAATTATGTGTTTATAGCTGTAAACTGCTTAGAAGCCATTTCGGCATATGAGTGGTACATAAATTAGTAAATAATAATAATAATTACTGCTGGTACATTTTGCAACACAATCAGTTGAGTACCTAGCCTCTTAAGAGCTGTGGGAAGCGTAGGCCTATCTGTTTGGTATAATTTATTAATGTTCCAAGTTCTTCCTTGTTTTACTTAGCAAGTGTCCATAGTAACAAATGAATAGTATCAGTAACACCTTAACAAATATTCCTAGTCTCTTCCTTTTGGTGAATTTGTGCTGTTTTAAATTGCATAGAGTCCTTCATGCTTGCAGCCATTTCGCTTTATCCCTCCTTCCCATTTATCACCTCTATTCTTCCAATGTATGTTAGGTTCTTCTGCAAAGTGATGGATCAGCCTGACAATATATCAAAGGGTGAAATCCATGAGTCACCACAGGACAGCGAAGTGGATTCTCAGGTTGTGGAAGCAGGAAATACAGTAACAGAGGATCTTGCGGCTTCCTCTTCAGAGAGTGGAAAAACTAGAACTGCCTTGCTGTCACCCAGGACAACACAGACAAGCTGTTTCAACTGGACTAGAAGCTTTGCAGATAGACCTGGGACACCCAGTCCATTGCAAAGTATAGCATTGCTACAGCAGTTTCGCCGACGCACACCCAGCAAAGTCACACCCCAGAGTTGTGAGGTATCCGGATCACAAACACTAAACACCACAGCAAGTAAAGAGTTGGATGAAGAGTCTTCCCCTTTAAAAGAACCGCAGCATTCATCAGAGCAGGAGCTTGGCAGAGTGTCACAAAATAGCCTGGGCACTTCAGAATATTCACGGATGACCAAGAAAAATGCTCCTTCTGGCAGAGTAAGATCATTACCCTGTGCTTCAGTTAAGCAGTTAATTAAATTGCCACTTGCATCTCAAGGGAATAGTCTACAGCTCTTATTTATTACAATACATCCGGCTCTCCACTGTAAAATGACATCTGATGAAACTCTTGGTCCCCCTGCCAGTCCGTCTGGCTGCTGTCATAAACCAGTGTGCCTAACCCTATGCACCCCACCCCCATGTGGTTGGATTTCTACTTTCATCACCCTCAGCCACTAATAAGGATAATGGGAGTTGTAGCCCAGCAGCATTTGGTGGGCCAAAGGTTAGCTCTGCTGTAAACCAAAATACTGATGTTACTTTACTAAGGAAAACAAGAGCAACTTAGATTTATTATTTCTCTTTGCCATTGGGACATATCTTCAGTCACTTAACTTTTAAAAGCAAGCATGAAATTCTCTGTTTAGATTATTATATACAAGCCAATGTTAAATTATATATAAAATAACACTTGCCTTTTTCTCTTTTTTTGTACCATAGGAACCTGACTGCAGTCCGGAACCAGAATGTAATTTGAATTCCCGAATCTTTCAGTTCTGTGACTCATTGTGTACTGAAAACAAGGATATGGAGTTCAATAGCAAGGTATGTCTTTTCTTCCTCTTTAGTTTTTTATGTTCCATTTTTCTGTTCTTTGCTTTTTTTGGTATGTAAATACATACCTGTACATTGAAATGCAGCAGGAGCACAGCGGAGGAGATGGAACATCACACACTGCCCCCCCCCAAAAAAAAAATCTCTGTTCGCTCCTTTAAGAATAGCACATGTTGGAGATCATCTCATCCAAGCTCTAAGAAATCTGATTGTTGTATCTGGTGCTTGGCAATTTGAGGAACTGTCTGCTGGCTATATTATTTATTGATGCCTTGGAAAGTTTTATCTTTTCTGACTCTGGTTTATATACAATGTTACCTTGGTTCTCAAACTTAATTGGTTCCAGAAGTCTGTTCCAAAACCAAGGTGCGCTTTCACATAGAAAGTAATGCAAAACAGATGAATCCATTGCAGACTTTTAAAAACAACCCCTAAAGCAGGAATTTAACATGAATTTTACTATCTAACCAGACAATTTCTGGGTTAGGGTTAATTTTAGGACTTCGTTAGGGTAAGGATTAGAATTAGGGTTAGAGTCAATGTTGTTTTATGTTTTCTTGTGATTTTGATTCATTTGCGGTTGGTTTGCTTTTTTTCAGTTTGTTGTGTTGCTGCTTTTTCATGAGTTGCAAGTTTGTTGGCTTTGTGGTTTTCTGGAAAAGTTTCAGTTTTAATTTTGAATTCAGCCCTGCATCGCTGGCACTGAGTGAGGGGAAAGCTGGGCCTGGGCAGCAAGCAAGCAGGCAAGGGATGTGCCCCCCCCCCCAGCTTGCAGGCAAGTAGGAGTGGGATCAGGCTGCTCCTCTAGGCAGCGCAAAGCTCCCGCTTCCCAGTTTAGAGAGCCCCAACCTGTTGCTGCTTGCACGGGAACAGGAGCTGGATCGGGGCTGGTCAGCTGGAGACGTGCAGGCTCCATCACACTTTCCGTTGAGGGGTTCGCGGCTGCACTCCCCTCAAGGGAGTCGTTTAAAGGAGCCCCCACCTCCACATCACAGCCCCTGCACCACCTGAAGGCAGCCAAGCTGAATAGTTGCTGGGGTTGGGGAAGGTGGAAGCAGCCCAGAAGCTGCATCTGAGAGCCCCTGCACCACCTGAAGGCAGCCAGGCCCTCCTCAGCTGAGCTGCCCAATCCCGCTCCTGCTTGTGCTTGCCTGCTCACTTGCTGCCCGGCCCGCCTTCCCTCACTCGGAAAACAGAAGCGTGGCACTCAAAACGGAAGTTATACTCAGAACAGAGCACATTCGGCTTCCCAAAAAAGTTTGAAAACTGGAACACTCATTTCCAGGTTTGAAGTGTTCGGGTTCCAAGTAGTTCAAGAACTAAGCTGTTTGAAAACTGAGGTACCACTGTATTTTAAAATAAGCAGTATCAATTTGTGGGTGTGTTAATTATTGCTGTTGCCTGTTTTATAATACGTTTTTAATTGTTAGGTTTTATTATACTACTTGTTTGGATTGCCAGGTTATGTCTTGAAATAAATGGTTATTAGACTATTTGTTGTAATGATGCATTGATGAGTATTTTGCTGTTGTGTTGTGAACCACTTTGGGTATATTTTTGTGGGAAAGTGGCAGTAGAAAAGTAGAAATAATGAGTCTTATGGGTAAGACCTGGACTGTAATTTTTTTAAAATAGGGGCCTCTTCTGACATTTATTTTATTTGCATATATTTTCTGTTACAACTGTTACAGATCAGAGACAACTCTATCCCTGATCTTATTTCTTTTCCTGTGATGTAAATCAGGCTAAGGGTTTACTCAAGGATGCTGTTTGGATTGTCAGACTGTGTCTTGAAACAAATTGTTAATAGACTATTTGTTGTAATGATGTATCGATATGTATTTTTGCCCACACATTTGAATAAGCCAGAGTCACACATAATGTATAAAATTGTGGAACTGTGCTTTGCACTAACCAAAATTAAGATGGACGAGAATGAAACTGTGGTTTTCAGATCCTGGGTTATTCACTAACCTGAGAGTTGGTACAGTGTAGTAGTTAAGAGACTGAGCTGGGAATTGGGAAGTCCCTGATTCAAATCTAGCCTCTGTCATGATTTCACTGGGGGCCTTAGACAAGCCACTCTCACTTGTAAGGTAAGTCGCCGACATCATCCCTCCCCACTGTCAAATCTGCAATATTGTGGGGGGTGGGGGATGATAATATCAATTTACCTCACAAGGTTGTTGTAAGGATTGCAACTAAATAATGCATGCAAAGTCATTTGAACACTTAATATATTAATTAATATTATTTCTTCTTTTGTGCATGAAGGAGGAGAGCTTATTTCCAGTAATCTAAACCCTGGCTGAGCTGTTGGATTCTCCAGTTTCTCTAGTACGGCTCCCTCATTACATCAGTCATCTTTCCCTTTCTTTTGGGAAGACAATATAGGCTTTGGGTTCCCTGGTTAATGATAGGCTTGAGCTGAGAACTAATTCTGCAGTGGTTCTTTGTGGTGCCGGTGGAATTTCATCACTGTCAGTGACACCAAAAATCTGAAAGATACCCTTCATAATAAAGAAGGCATGGCAAAGATTGTGCTGGTTGGTGTAAACATGTCTGGCTTTTTGTGTGTAATCGATTGCTTAAAGGTGGAGCTTCTGTACAGGTCTAATGAGCATCCTCAATGACTAGTGCTTTACTAAGACTCTAAATAGCATTATGTATTATAGTGACCTCTTGTGGTTAATGACTTCACTGTGGGGACAGATTCCCTTTTCCTAATTGTGTGCGCACAGACATGCTTGTGCAAAATGCTTTCTTAGAATCGTGGGATACTGTCTCTGCTCCCTTGTTATGGGAGATGTGGTACAGGAAGCTGAGCCTTTTGATGGGGGGGGTACCAAAACTGGAATGTCTTCCCTATGGCAATCCACCAGGTCCCCTCTCTTCTTTGTGTCCAGACAAATCTGCTGCTTAGCAAACTTTATGACACTTGTTTTGCCATTTCCAAAGTCATTTACAGGTTCTGTGTGATTCCCACATGTCAGTCGGATATGTGTAAATTTATAGACACATAAATATAGATACACATATATAAATGCACACAGAGAGAGCTGTTTAGAAACGGACAAGTTTTCGTTGGTAAAGAGATCATTTGGTAGGGAGGGATCAGAGTATAATGAAGCTCTAGATTGAGTTTTTCAACGAATTGCACTTGTTGGTGCAATGTGATCATTTTACCGACAAATCATAAGGACTTTAATGGAACAGCAGTTGGTATTTCTCTCTGTCTCCAGGTTCCTGGATTACTTAAAGCCAGTTCTGCGAAATCCCACGCTGTGACAGAACACAAGAGATTGCTGCCTGCCAAAGTTAGTGGTCTGAGCAAGAAAACAGCCAGTGCAAAGAAGAAAAAACATCACAATGCTGAAAATAACGCAGGGTTGCAGGTGACAATTAATGAACTGTGGAGGACCTTCCAGTTTAAAAGGTGAATGTTTTTCCTATATCTCAATACGACAGTTTCCTCCTTCTAGATCTTCAGCAACTTTATTTAAATATTGCATACTGATGAAGGTGATATATGACCGCTAAGCACTTTGTTAGCTTTTGTAAACTGCTTTATAATATGATTTCAATCAAGCGTTATATAAAAGTTGTGAAATAAATAATTTTAAAGTGTCTTTCTGGCAAAATATTAGCCGTTGCAGCTCTTGAAGTAGGCATGTTGGCATCATCAGACCTCTGAGATTCATAAAGGCTACCTAGGCTAGTTCAGGCTTCCCAGAGTGGCTGGGTGGTATATAAATATTAAAATTTGTTTTAGTATTTGCTGAAGGAGGAAGATTTCACAAGAATGTTATCAAATAGGCCTCATTCTCATTCCTCTTTGCCTAAGTCAAGGAGTAGATCTTTGGGATTTTCCTCCTACTTAGCATACTATTCTAGTGGGTAGAAGTAAACATTTCCTAGGAAGCAGACTTTGATCCTCTCTGCTTGTAGAATATATCTCATAAATAATTTTTTTAACCAAGTATAAAACAAAAATTAATGGACATTTGGCAGATTTTAAATCACTTGCAGCTCCTGTCAGAATGCCCTATCAGAGGCTCACAATGCTATAAATACACTTTGAACTAGATAAATAGTTACTGCCTGTAAGCACTGTTAGTACTTCTGGGCACTAACAGTTTGCTTTCATTTTGCAGGGATTCTGAAAGGCTACCGTCCTGTAGAAAACCAGAGCCACTGTCTCCAATCAAAGATAACAAAGATAACATCCAGCTCACTCCAGAGACAGACGATGACACTTTAAATAAACTTGAATTCAGTCATGTACAGCGGAAAATCTTTAAATGAACTGATCTTGCAGATCTGAGCAAAACTAATAGCCATCGACCAACGTAATGTCCAGGCACATTTGCTTCTGGACACACAAATCCAAATTAACATTTGTATATATTTGGATGTGAGCTGTATATTTTAGTCTTATCAGAGGTCTTGTCCGCTTCTGTTTTGAAAGAAGTAAAATGAACTACAGTGTTTATATTTGCTATAATAAAATAAAATTGGCTGCAAATCTATTGCTGGACAAGATGTATCTATCCGGTATAAATATAAAAGCCAAATGCTATTAGAGGCTCAAAAAGAAAGTGGGGTGGGGGTGGGGGGCTACAAAAGTTGTGGTTATTGGTTCTATGGTAAATATACCACTTCTAGATGGCCCAGGAAAGGGGGGGGGGGAAGCTTAAGGAAAAGTAAGTGTAAAAGATTTGTTGTGTCTTAAGGTTAACAGAAATTGTAGATCACAATAATTTATCTGAAAGCCCATCTTGATCCAAAGGGCCACGTACAGCAGTAGGGCTTTTGAATGTTGACCCCCTGTCTCTTTTGTTCAGAAGCACACCCCCAGGTTGCTGAAGAAGCCGCTGCTATAAAACACGCTTGCTTGCAGAAGCAGCTTATTGAGCCATATGGAGAGAAGCAACCCGTGGTGGAGGCTGGTCCATCAACCTCAGTCTTCTGCCGTTAACCGGTTCCTTCACCCACCTGCCAGGGGGTGGCATCGCCCATCTGCTACCTTCTCAGTCTCCTTTTATATCCATGGGTATGCTTCAGTACAACTAATGTTGGAAACGCTTGTTTTTTTATAATATATTTTATGAAGGGGGGGTTTCCCTCTAGCCTGTGGGCCAAAAACAGTCCTCCAGGCCATTCTTTTTGGTGCTCAGTACCCTCCCCAGGCAAAGCAACTCGCCAGCCATGCCCCACACCCTTCTCAAGTGCATTTGTCTAGTTAGGCTATTTCCTTGAACCCTAATTATACTTCTTGCTTAACTGGGTGGAAAGAAGGCTGGATGGTATAGAAACCTATGGAATGGAGATGAGAGTCACATTTGTCCCTCCACTACCTTTTTGCCTCTTGCCTCCCTTCTACCCTCTGAGATCTTGGGGTGAAGGGTGGTATACAAGTTTAATTAATAATAATAATAATAATAATAATAATAATAATAATAATAATAATAATAATAATGTAGCCCCTGGGATGCTGGACACAATGTCTGAATTGGCATCTTAAGAACAATCCATGAATAGGCCATATTAGAGCTGGTACACTTGTTATCTTTTTTTAATGAGAGAATGGATGGACTAAAACTCACTGCTGCTTTTGGCTTCTGGAGATTGGAGAAGGTTCTCTTCCTCCACAATAAAAAAAGAGCAGGCAGGGAAGTTCACTCCAGGTTTATCCATGTGAGTAAGAACAGTCTTGGACGATCCCTGGCTGTTGGTGCAATGGAGTCGCAGCCTTTTCACCCCTGGCCAGTTCCCCCATTCCCCCATTTAAGGCTCTTCTTAATACCACAGGTAGGACCTACACTGCATGCCACATTTTGTTGTATCACCACTTTCTAAAAGGAGTGCTCTTGTTCATGCAGCCAGCCAGCCAGCCAGCCATGCCTGCTTCCAGGACACTCCATTCCATCTCCCTTTCCTTTTCTGTTTTTATTTTCTAACTAACTCGCAGCATTCTGTAGCTTCTGAGTACTCGTTCAAGCTTGGGGTGGGGTTGCAGCCTGACCTGGTATGTTTTAAAAGCTTTTTGTACTTTTGCTCTCCAAGCCTTTTGATACCTCCCTATTGTTTTAAGAGGTTCTGATCCTATCGGCATTCACCACCTGAGTTTGCTTTTAGAGAAAGTGATGTTTTGCATAGAAATAATTTTGTTTAAGGTATGTTTCCTGTTTTTCATTTGTGAGAGTTTCTGCTTCTATTCAGAAGAGTCTGGTGGTTCTGTTCTGCCTGCGCACAAAAGTTATCAGAAGTCCTGTAATGGTTAACCATTTGAACTGAAGCCCAAACTGTTTTGGTCCAAACCACTCAGGTGCCAGAAAACTGTTCTAATCCTCCCTGTCTGGACTGCATGATGGCAGATGCAAATGGTGGAACTACAGTTTCCTGCTTTTTGTGTGTAACATGTTATACATTTCCCATATTTACACATCTGGAGACAGTAAATCCTATGCAAGCCACTGTCTCTTTTTTTACCAACTACTTGCCAAATGTTATTTACAAGAAATATTTATGGCAATAAGCAAAAATGAAGTGTGAATATGAATTTCCTATTTCTTCCCTTTATCATATATTTAGATGAACTAAAATAGCCATTACTGATGGAAGCTGCAACACACACCCCTCTTTTACTTAAAAAATAATCACACATTTCTCACATAGTCTAAAGGTAAAGGGACCCCTGACCATTAGGTCCAGTGACAAACGACTCTGGGGTTGCAGCGCTCATCTCGCTTTACTGGCCGAGGGAGCCAGTGTACAGCTTCCGGGTCGTGGCTGGCATGACTGAGCCGCTTCTGGTGAACCAGAGCAGCGCACAGAAACGCCGTTTACCTTCCCGTCGGAGAGGTCCCTATTTATCTATTTGCACTTTGATGTGCTTTCTAACTGCTAGGTGGGCAGGAGCAGGGACCGAGCAATAGGAGCTCACCCCATTGCGGGGATTCGAACCACCGACCTGATCGGCAAGCCCTAGGCTCTCTGGTTTAGACCACAGCGCCACCCGTGTCTAATTTGACCAATAAAGAATATGTAACTTTACTTGGAGTATTATTGATCTTTTGTCCAGGGAGCAAGATGTTGGCAGAAGTATTTAATGTGTGCTCTGGTATACTGCTAGATCTGAAAAGGGCAGCTGCCTTGGAGGACATTCAATCAAGCAAACCTCTTAATTTGAATTGTTATCATTCTTTCCTTGCAGTCCTTCCATCCCTCATTCGTACGCATGCATTGGTTTTCTAAATTACCAGAATAAGTTTGCTTTATTCACAGAATCTGATGGAGAAGATCTTAAGAGATTGTGCAGTTTTTGTGATCAGTACAGGATCCGCAGTACAGAAAACAGATTGTTGGCCTGGATGGGTCATCGGCCTGATTCAGCAGCCTATTCCCATGTTCTTATGAGTTATCATTTCAAAATATTTCGGTGGTTTTGAGGTGGTGGGGTGGTGGGAGAGAACCAAGTAATCTGGCTTGAGTTTCTTGGAGGAAGAGTAGACTAAAATTGGCATATGTTTGTCTCGGGAGACAATGGAGGAGTGCCTTTGTGGATGAAGTCAAAACTGTTGGAAGGTTGCAGTGCCTGCTGTGGCTGTAGAGACAGGAGAGACATGTTTTATTGCAGCGGGGGCAGATGCTTCTCTCTGGACTTCTCCCAGCGGTCATTCCTCTGGTCACTGCTGTGGATGCACAACCAGACTGTTTCCAGACACTGTGGTCGTCTGCAAGGGATTCCCACACGGTGTGGTTGATATTCCTAGCCTTCGTGTCACATTTGCAGACATATTTGTAAAACAGAGTTGGTTTGCCACCGAGCCTGGTGCCTCAAGCCAGCTCCCCATAGTAATAATACTAATAATAATTGTATTCCATGTTGTCTTTAAAAAGAATTTAATTGGTTTTACATAGTATGCTTCTACTGAAGAATTATTAAGTTCTTCAAATCGTCAGCTTTGCACCAAGCAAAAATCCAGTTCCCTCATTGTGGGTATGTGGCTTAGAATTTTTTTAGTCCAAGGCTGAGGTAATGTTACTGCAGGCCTGGCACTTCTAAAGAATGACCACTTTCCAAAGATTGTTGCAGTTGCTAAGCAACCTGCAGATTGCCTAATGGCTCCCAAACTTAATCACAGCTCAGCTGGCGTGTGTTGTGTCTAATATCATGCGGGATGTTCAAGACTTCAAAACACAAATTAATATTTGTGTTGGATTAGAAGGCAAGTTCACAGAGGTCAGCTGCAATGAACACATCCATCTTTTCACTCAGCTATAAACATGATTTAATTTCAGGGGGTGCTGTGGTTTGTTGCTGAATTGCTTTTGGTTTCCTGTGTCTGACATACGGTCTACCAATATTATGCGTCTCCCAAGATCAGAATGACACAGAACCACATTAATGTCTGTGGAGTAGGGAAAGGGGTATACAGAAAATAAAAACTGGCTTAAATACCCGTTTAATACAGAATCAGCCATGTCTTCTTCCTGGCTATTTTTATTTATCTTTTGATAAATATTCATTTCATACATATTTATATCCCACTGTTCCAATGCAAACACATTACATGGGAGTGTAGAGCAATTAAATATTGTGGCAAAAGTTCAAAACAGATAATATGGAATAAAGGCAGTTTCGGCAAGCAAAACAAAATCCCACTCATAAAACCTTTACTGCCTCCCACGGCAGGACTGCCAGAATACAAAAATCGAATGGGGAAAGACACCAAGAAAGAGGTCCAAGCAAACTTCATGAGGCAAGATGTTCCAACCATAGATGGGACACAAGCCATATTTACATGTTATAAATACAGTACAGAGAAGTAAATGTGGGATGGGTTCGAAGGCTTAGCAGAAACACATTCTCATTAGCTTCCAACTTGTGAAAAGTAACTGCCTGAAGCGGGGAGGCCTTTGTACTGTACTTAGCAATCTCACCCGCCATTGAACCCAATGGGTTTTGACTATACTCAATTTTGGCTTTAGGCAAAATCCCCAGAACGCAACACAACACACACACACACACCACGTAAGTTGCAAGCTTGCTGTCATCACCAAGGCGTGGAATTCTGCCTGGAAACAAACTGGCAAGCAGTGCAGATATCACATGATAGGTGTAATATCGTCACAGAGATGTGAGTAGCCATAACACTGTGCTACTCTGTCTCACTTTAACAACTTGTCAGCTCCTTCCCCAAAAGAGCCTTCCCTTCCCCACCTGCAGTTAATTCCAACTTTGTCTCCCAGGCCAGGGCTTTAAGACAAGTAGAGCCAACTGGGAAGAGAGGAGAGTTTAGGGGGCGGGAAAACTTTTAATAATTTTATAGGTTTGTCACCTTATTCCTCAGTTTGATATTTTTACATGGTTTCAATGTAATTTTGCTGTTATTTTTACTTATAATTTAGTAATGATTTTGTAATGACTTGTCGATAGTGCATTTCTGTTTATTATTTGTTGATAATCTGAGAGTTGATTTTATTGTATAATGGATTATTGAATTTAAAATGAAGCAAAATTGGAAAAACTCCCACACAACAGGGAGTTATTAACATTGCTGCTGCTGTGGTCTGGACCAACTGATGCTTCTGAAAGCTCTTAAACGGAAGCCCCATATAGACCTTCTTGCAATAATCCAATTTGTACGTAACTAATGCATGTGTTGCCATTGTTTAGAAGCGTTATTACAATCTAGACAAGCATTAGAAGATCATGCCACACAAGTGTTAATAGATCCAGTTACAGGTAGGTAGCTGTGTTGGTCTGCCATAGTCAAAACAAAATAAAAAATAAATAAAAAATCCTTCCAGTAGCACCTTAGAGACCAACTAAGTTTATTCTTGGTGTGAGCTTTAGTGTGCATGAGCTTGTTCTTGGTATGAGCTTTTCGTGTGTATCTGAAGAAGTGTGCATGCACACGAAAGCTCATACCAAGAACAAACTTAGTTGGTCTCTAAGGTGCTACTGGAAGGAATTTTTTTTATTTTTTATTTTGTTTTAAGTGTTAATAGACTTGCAGTCGTGCTTTAGCAGATTCCCCTGCCGGGTTGTTCAGGTGGTATCACAAATAACAAACCCATCAGCTGTAAACAATGGAATAGTACTAGACAAGTTTTTGAGAACTGGGGAGAGATTAGATATCTATCTGCGTGTGTCGCTCATAAACCTGCTCTATAAGCAGTTACCGTGTAAAATATTAACAGCTTCATATACCTCAGCAAAGATAATCTTATTCCTTGCTTTAGATTTTTTTAAAAAAACATTCCTTGACCAATTCTCCTGGGTTTACAGCATCGTTAAGGGGCAACAAGGTGTTCTCTGTGAAGAACGTTGCACTCTTAAACGTATTTTTGCTTTGTCTCTAAAACACCTTCCATGTTCATTAGGGAGTAAAGCCTTTCATAAAAGACAACATGGAATCTACATGCCTAAGGGCAGATTTATTCAGTGACAGAAACATTTGCTTAGGAGTAATTCTTGCTAAAATCCATGAGGCTGCTTCTGAGCAAATTTGTTCAGAACAGATGTGCTTCATTTAGGCGGGGGGGGGGGGGAATTGTCCTTTTAAAAAGATAGCAAATATGTTAAAAATAAAACAACCTTAAAAGTATATTTGAAAATAGGGGTGACAAAATTCTGCCTCTCTTCTCTGCCTCGGAGTGGCTAGGAGGGAAAGCAGCGAGGGGAGGGAAGCAGGAAGTCACTGGTGGAGTGCAAAAGGTGACGGAAAGCAAACTTTTTGAGTTTCTGGTCCATGGACTCATATACCTCCTTGCCAAGGGCACAAGGGAGCCTAGATGCGCCTCTGCCCATAGCCAAGATATTGTGAACCTTCTACTCCCTCATTTGATGGACTGTCTGCAGGAGCAGTGCTGTCAAGTATCCCGTTTTCCCCGGGATTCTCCCTTATTTCAAGCAGTTTCCCACTGCTCTCCCTTATTTTTTATTTCCCTTAAATTTCCCGTTTTGAATGGAAGCAGCTCCTCCCCTGCTGGCCAGGCATTGGGTGGGAAGACCTCGCCTACTTGGAGAGAAAAGCCTCAGCCCTCAAAGCAAGTGGGAGCCGTTTCCCGTGCTTACAGGGGGGTGTATTCCTCCCCCTGCATCAGCTCCTATCCGTTGCTGCCGAGCCCCTCAGGCGGCCAATAGGGTTAGCTGGCGGGCGGAGCCTGGCTGCCTTTGAGCAGCTGCTGTTTCCTGTCCTGTTTTGATGGGATCAGACAAGAAGCCGATGGGGCTCCATCGCACGGAGCACATGGCTGCCCTCCTCTTTGCTCCGCCCCGAGCCCGCTTGGAGTTTACATTGCTGCTCCGCCCACCACTGACATGTGACTGTCCCCGGGATAGGTGAGACTGCTGATCCCTTATTTTCAAATCCAAAACTTGACAGCTATGCTGCAGGAGGGTTGATTTGAAACCAGCACTTGCGAATCAGGGGGAGGAAAAATGCTGCTTCGAGAAGCAAGGAAAATGTAAGTCCGCTCTTCCGTTATTAGCTGATAAGCACAGCACTGGACAGATGGAAAACTGCAAGGAAATGACGGATGGAGGTGGGTGGGCTTGGAGTGCCTGCTTAAGGTTATCAGTGGGGCCAAGGCTTCTGCTGAAGAACCATTAAGAGTTGAGATTCATGAATTATTCTGTGTGTCTTCCTTTCGTTATTGACTTGTGCACTTCTCAATTGACGTGGCTTTATTTTTTGCAGGGAAACGTTAAAATACGCGGCACACAGTCATGTCTGGTTATTCTGAACCACAGTCATTTTCAGGTTGCATTATCAGCATTACAGATTCTGGCTCACACTTTCTATTTATTTCTACAGTGAATGTGCAATTGGCCATAGCTACTTAAAGTAGAAGCAGGACTCCGGCAAACACACAGATACACACGCCTACTGCATTTTTTCACCATTTTGCAGTTGTTGCGATGGAATTTCCTGCAAATTGTGCTGGACAGGCAGGCAAGGCATATTCACTTAGCAATGCTCTGCCTCAGTTTCTGCAGATCAACAAATACAAAATATCCTATGCCCACACACGTTATCATCATCCTAATCACCACCACCATTCAGCCCAGCTGATTTGGCAAAAAGTGCTGCAAACTTTTTTTCTGTGACCTGCTTATTGGAGAGACCCAAGGCAGGAAGGACTACTCACTTATTGCAGCTGAACACCTCCCTCCCTGCCTAGGGAAGGCCAAACAACCTGGTCTCTTTTCTGCTGTTGAAAAACACTAACAGCTGTGCCAAATTAAGTGTAAAATGCTGGCTGTAATCATGGGAGCATTTTACACCTATTTCAGGATGCCTCATCAAGAGCAGGCCTCTGCTTAGAGAGATCAGCTGCAAGACAGAATTTTTCTCTTGAGTCATATTCATTGGGGGGGGGGGATGCTTTCAGGTTGCCTCACAAACTTGCTATCAATTTGTAGAATCATAGCATCTTAGAATTGGAAGGGTCCCAAGGGTCATCTAGTCCAACCCCCTGCAATGCAGGAATCTCAGCTAAAGCATCCATGACAGATGCACATGGCCACCCAACCTCTGTTAAAAAACCTCCAAGGAAGGAGAGTCCACAATTACTACAATTATTATTTATAGAATTTATATACCATCCTATACCCGGAGGTCTCAGGGCAGTTCCACTGTCAAACAGCTCTTACTGTCAGAAAATTCTTCCTGATGTTTAATCAGAGTCTTCTTTCTTGTAACGTGAAGCCATTGCTTTGGGTCCTACCCTCCAAAGCAGGAGAAAACAAGCATGCTCCCTCTTCCATGTGACACCCCTTTAGATATCTGAAGATGGCTATCCTATCTCCTCTCAGTCTCCTCTTTTCCAGAATAAACATACCTAGCTCCTTCAACCGTTCCTCATAAGGCTTGGTTTCTATACCCCTGATCATCTTGGTTGTCCTCCTCTACATACATTCCAGCTTGACAACATCAAACCGCGGTGCCCAGAACTGGACATATTAATCTCTATCTATTACATGGGATGTATGTCTTTTTGGACCATTTTTATTAGCACACTGGATGTACATTTTACAGGGAAGACGGGAGAGGGGTACACCTGGAGGTCCAGACCAAGCCAGTGTTCAGTCATTCATTCCTACATATCATCAGCAGAGGATGCTTAACCTCCTCAAAGCTCCACCACATTGGTTTTATTTATATTTCTTGAAAGCACAGTAACTCTTTATTCCCTTTCTGTAATTTTTGATCATTTTAAGCTAGAGAACCACTCTTGGTCATTAATAAATCCAGTGGCCAATCCATACTAAAATGTTATTTGACTGCTCTCAATTGTTAAGGAGAAAGTGACCCATGAATGCCTTTCCTTTTCAGCATTAGCAATTCATCTCAATGAACAGTTTGCTATTAGTACACACAACCCTTAAGTACTTGTGACCAGTTTACCTACAGGATCACCTTACTCCATATATACTGGGTGAGGAGGTGGCATTGCTACTATGGTATGTATTTTTATGTTTTTATATTGTAAACTGTCCTGTGATCCTCATATGAAGGGAAGTACCGAAGACAAACAAACGAACAAAATATATAACCACAACCATTTCGATCAGTGGGACTGGCACCATTACAGGGGCCACAGAATACCCGTTCCACATTTGTACAAAATTAATATTTTAGTGTGCTGCTTTGGAACTCTCTGCCTATTGATATCAGGTGTCTCGCCTCCTCACTGTACTCTTTATCCCCGCATAAGTTGTGAGGCTTACTGTACTTCAAACTGCATTCACTCACAGGAAACCAGAAACGCAATTAGAGACAAGAGACGTTTAGGCACGTTGCTTTAATTCTCCTTCAGTCCATCCTTCCCATAGTGACATCACCATTGTTTCTTTAGAGAAGTAAGGTAACTGCTCCAGAGTTTAAAATGCTTAGAATGTCCATTTAAGTCTCTCATACAGGAAAACGAGAAGCAGGTGGCTGGAAAGTGAGAAGCCTCCTGCAGGAGGTATTTGAAAAGTACCATCCATTCCAGCTACTCTGACTCTTCATCTTTTTATACGCCGGCAGCAGCGGCAGAGCAAGCCAATCGGGCGTCTGGGGTGGCACAATTGCCCTGCACTCAGGGACGGGGCCAGCTGCCCGCAGGGTGGGGCCAGCCGTGGCACAACGCTCTGCAGGGCCTCCGAGGAGTCTGCCTGCCTACTCCCACTAAGCCACCCTACGGCTGGGGGGAAGGCAGTGGGCAGACTGTTTGGGGCAGCATGGAGCGTGTGGGCTCCACATCACCTCCTTAGTGGTGACACCCAGGGCGGACCACCCCAACCGCACCCCCTTCCTCCGCCCCTGGCCAGCAGTGACATTGGAAAAGACACAAGAATGCTGCTGTTGCTAAACAGGTGGTGTTGCCTTAAGCTCTGCAATGGCAAAAACTCCATTGGTTTGTTTGTTTTTAAGTCGTCCACCCTCTAAAAAAAGAAGCAGCTTTCAACAAAGTACATACAGTACAAGTACACACACCAGCTGCAGGCAGAATCATAAAATGTAGACTGGACAGCATATACTCTTAACATTTGCCAAGGTTCTCTTTTCAAACAGGAACGCTGGTAGGGAAGCACAGCAGCTTCTTAAAACAAACAAATAAAGGACGATTCATACATCAAGGATGTCGACAGAGAATGGCTTTAGAGATACAGTATTCTACTTCTCTTCAAAAAGTCTAAATCCACATTTATTTTGCAAAAATAGCTAACAGATATACTGCAATATATTTATTTATTTATTTATTTATTTATTTACATAACTTGTGATAATTCAGTACCACTTAACATAGTGACGCTATATACAGAATCCATGCCCTTTCCTGGTTCTTAGAGCTAGCGGTCCATTAAACCAAGTTGTGAGCCATATATAGGAGGAATTTGTGTCCACATTGCAGTGAATGCCTATTTAAAATACTGTTTGAGCCATGAAGGTGTTTTCCAAGGGTGTGGTGGGGACCTGTGAACCGACTGGTGTGATTTGACTCCCATCAATCAATAGTCAGAAATTATTATTAAGAGTGGCTGGGGAAATCCAGCCAGATGGGCGGGGTACAAATAATAAATATTATTATTATTATTATTATTATTATTATTATTATTATTATTATTATTATTGGAGTCCAACATCGTATGGGAGGGGCTGCAAGTTCCCCATCCCTGGTCTCTTACTCTGATAGTCTGTGATACACCCCTTCTAAAGACATCTGGCTTATGCGAGACCAGGACCTGTTAACTCAAGAGAGCCTCCAAGTCAACTAAGTTCCCCTGAGATACAGGCGGCCATCTTAAACATGACATTGACACAAGAGGCTCAGGCAGTTAAGTTTAGCAACAGGGTTTAAGGACCAAGGAGCTTCTAATTGCCTTGCACTTTGTGAGCTACAAACGGGAGTCATGTTTTTAACAGGGTGCCCTTTTTATGCAGCAATCTTATCTTAAACCCAAATATAGAAAGCTCAGCACAGAGTTCAAAAGGCAAGAACACAGCCTCATGATAAAACTACCGGTACTGTTGGAGCTTCAAGGATTGCTGCCTCAGCTCCAATGTAAGTTAAAACTCCTGTTCCCCGCCCCTCAATTTAAACAGCCACAAGATGGCACAGTAAATATTCTCATACTGATCATATCTCCATTTGGAGAGCTGTGCTCCCGAACTCCCAACCTAGCCAGAGCCCTATTCCACCCTACCAACTCCTGCCTGAAAGAGGCCCATTACTTGCCATTGCCTCAGCCCTTTCAATAAAACTCACTTGGGTTTGTGTGTGTGTGGTATAATGTAAATCCATCCTTAGGGGTATTCCTTCTGGATGTATATGTAGACAAGAGCAGGGGCACAGAAAAGCCAGCTATGGCTCTGTGTTGTGCACTGCTCAACAACACCGATTGGAATCAAAAGAGTGCTACAGTAACTCTGAAACAGTTTGTAAAATCTTTAGTGCATACATTATTTGCTGGAATTTGCTGCAAAGGAGTGTGGTGGAGTCTCCTTCTTTGGAGGTCTTTAAGCAGAGGCTTGACAGCCATCTGTCAGGAATGCTTTGATGGTGTTTCCTGCTTGGCAGGGGGTTGGACTGGATGGCCCTTGTGGTCTCTTCCAACTCTATGATTCTATGATTATTCTTAGCTGCTAAGCAGATCATTCCTACCCAGACCATGTGACCTGGTTTTAAAAATCCCTTTATTTTTCACCGGTCTTACCCAGCGGGGGCATTCTCCGCACTTGTGTGCTTCATCCTTTGGTGCATGAGTGTGCCCCCTTGAAGATGATGATGACATAGCCATAGATTTGTACTGATTTCAAAACTGACCACAGTTACTCATTTAGAGGAGCTGTTTGCTGACCATCCAGAAATACCTGTTTTTGGACCAGAGATGCAACCACAGTTGGAAGCAAGCAAGTATTCCAGTGGTGGTTTTAACACCACCTTCAAAAGCAGTTACATCATTTATTATTATTATTATTATTTTAAACACTGAAGTGCATCCCCTGCTACCTTTTCTTTTTGGGGGGACAGGAAATGAGCGAAATACAAAATGCTTGTCCGCGTCACTCATTTCGGTTTGTTCCATCACGTGGTTCTTTGGTCAGGTCTTGCCAACTCCTGGACCATGAATCCTTTGACAGGAGCCCACATTTAGAGAGAGCACCTTTCATTTTCAGGCAGCTCGCATGATTCACAGCTGAGCTGTCTAGCCACATAGCTGTCACCCGAGAGAACACTTATGTTTTTTGGAGACATTCCTTACATTTCCCCTTGCCAGGGGCTAAGAGGCCCCCAAACATCTCTTGGGAAGCATAAGTCATGTACACAAACCCATCTTCATCTTTGTAATCTTGATAGACTTCTGCCAGCGTTAGAGACATGCTTGCTAAACTCTTGTTGTTTACCAGCATATAGAAAGCTTGCGTAGAACTCAGCGCCATTCTGCTTCTGGGTTAACAAAGAAAAGAGAGAGAAAGTCTTTAAAATGTGCAAGTTATTTCATGCTACGCCAGTCCAATCCTAATCCAGGACAATGTACTCAGTGATTTTGTACCCTTGATAATACTTTATAACTGGGCTCATTTATTATTGGCAGGCTTCACTCAAGGTCAGTTTACACTGTTTTCACACCTACAGAAGAAAAGTGGGCTGTACGACATCATAGTGACACTGGGTGATTGACAGGTGGGTAAATTCATTCAGTCCATCAAGATGGCCCACCAAGGGTGAGGGAACCCAGAATCTGGATTTTTGGAGAAATTTTTACAGCTTGTGTAAGTTTTGCCACTGAAAACTGGGGATACTACTTTTATTCCACGTATAGGATGGCTGGTGGTAAGCAAACTTTAAACAAATTCTCCTTAAATAGATACCATATTTTCCGGCTTATAAGACGACTGGGCATATAAGACGACCCCCAACTTTTCCAGTTAAAATATAGAGTTTGAGATATACTCGACCACAGATTCTCCACCCGGCGTATAAGACGACCCCCGACTTTTGAGAAGATTTTCTTGGATTAAAAAGTAGTCTTATACGCCAGAATATACAGTATTTAAGACAATCCATTAGGAATTGGGAAGGGGGAACCAACCATCATGTACCCAGTTGTGCACATCAGTGACCATTCAGACAAGTTTTGGGACATTTAGATGTTCAGAAAGGCCAAGTAAAATAGTAAACAGGTTGATTATAGATGCCTACGATGTCATGAAGCATATATAGTTTAAATTATTCCAAGAGACATGTTTACGTGACAGTTTCCCTAGGGTCCATCAAGTTATGGATTGAGTGAGAAAGTCACCTGCAGTACTAACCTCAGCTACAGAAAGTGGAAGCTAGATGTCTTTTAATACATAGCCACAAATGATACATGATGGAACAAACAAAATCCATTAAAGAAAATCCTCTCCTAATTCAAACTCATCACTTTTGGGGAAGTTTTTGCTTACTGTAACTCCCGATCTTTACATTTTGTCAGCGGTTTAGCTTGAAGGTTCAGTGCACATAACATTGTTGCAGAGTCAAAGAAGAAGTTTAATAAATTTGTGTCCCATCCTTCCCCCAAGAAGCATATAATTATATTTGTCTAATAAACCATGGTTTACTGGAATGTGCAGGCACTTCTTCCTCCCCTTTATATATCCATTCTCTCTTGCACTGCTGTTAGACAGATTTCAGGGCTTGTTAAAGCACAGTTTCTAGTTACATCCAAGCTATGTCAGATTATAAACTGTAGTTTGGAACCAGAACTAATTATGGTTTAAAAGATTAAAGCCACAGTTTCTCAGTTTGGATGCAACACTGTCTAACTGAAACAAACGAATATATATTGTTACAAATACACACATTTAGTATTTTTCTAAAAAAAATGTAGTTTGTAGGGAAACCAGCAGACGCTGCTCTGCTTCCTCCACCCCCCCCAAAAAAGCATTGCAAAAAGTTTAGTATGTTTCTAATAAGGTACTAATTTTCACACAAAGAAGCCAGTGAGTGGAATGTTTAAGGGGATGGATGGACAGAACACTGGATACGTGCCAACTTCATCAGCTACTATTGAGAATGTACAGTAACAAATTATATGGAAACAAGCTACTACTGACATATTGTAGGATAGGAATTGTAGGATAGGAAAGCTATCCTACAAGATAAATCCTAGAAAAATCCTAGAACTCTGCTCTGTATTTCACTCCACCTTGGAAAGGTTGTGAACTGAGAAGGCAAACAACTGTATCAGTCAGAGAGGTCAGACCGCTTGCTTAGGACCAAGGGCAGATTGCTGAAACGTAGCACATTTCCTAAGCTGACTTTAGAGAGGCTGTAGCTCAGGGCCACTTCTGACGTTACTTTTCTCCACTTGGATTCTGTAACATGCAGCTATAGAATGCCCATGATCTTTGTAATGTGCCAAGTAGTTAGAAAGCATGAGTCACATCTGCGCTGGGTCTCTCTCACAAAATTTACAGACTGCTGCTCCCTGTCTGAAGCTCTCCAAGGACCTCTAAAAGCTCCAAAACAACAGAGTAAAAAGGGCTGAATGTGACGCAGTCTGGGTTTGAGCCAAAGCATTGGGGGGGGGAGAGAGATTTTGTGCAGTGAGGGTTGGGGAGGGCAATCTGTGGCCTTGGACAACTGCTGCTAACCTTAATTAGCTGGACTTCATAACACAGGCCCCAGGGGTGCCAACTTGAATAAAATACTGTGGGGGGCCAGGTAAGCCCCACCCTGCATAAGTGATCACACGATACAGTGCCCCCCACTCACCATTTCAATGAAAATCGCCATCAACTGGGGGGGGGGCAACCCCTTTCAAATATTTTATTGTAGGGGCCGAAACCCACACGGCCCCTAGGAGTTGTCTCCTATAGCAGGCTGCTTATATCCCCAAGACAGAAGGGTTGCAGACAGAGTAGGCTTGGAATACTATGACTCAAATGAAACACACAGACACATGCTACACAAATAGTTCTGTGTGCCGTAAGAACTTTTGGAGTTATGGTTCTTGAACTCCAGTCTGTGTGTGCCTCCCCCCCCCCTATAACAAACAGTTCTTGAAACTGGGGAGGATTTAAAAGCAGCTTGCAATATGTCACAAGTAATCGGGGGGGGGGGTTCCCAAACACTAGCAGAACACTTTGGAACCTGGTCTCCAAGAGGTTTCATCAGCAGATCTGGGTTTAGAATAAATAATCCAAAGCCTTGCTAAAAGATTTTCTTGTTTTTAAAATCTGGGAACAACAAGCTTCTTCTTGTTGTTGTTTTTAAATCACCATTGATACAATGATACAAACACTAAGAGAATATATCTTAAAATAGAGTGTGTGTGTGTGTGTGTGTGTGTGCGCGTGTGTGCAGGGGGGAGTGGGCAGATTTCTTACCACAGCCTTGTGCAAACAAGAAGGAATCATTTGCAAGAGAACGCAAATTATCTGAGTCCCATCAAAGCATGGAGGGGAAAAATCACAGAAATGTGCTGAGTAATATAGTACATATTATCACATAGTTTCCAAGTTCTTTCAGAAGTGTTGCTGCAAAAATAGGTTACAAGCAAGAGAAGCAGGCAGAGGAGCACAGAGAGTCAACAAAATTAGAAGCCTATCAAGACCTTGCTACATACCTGATGATAGTTATAAACTGAGTCATGGTCAGCTCCTGAGGCACAAGAAACTTGGTTTTGTCTAGCAGGGGAAGGTACTTTTCTTTCTGGTACCTTTCAACAATAACCTGTTTTTTAAGAAAGAAGGAAACAGATTTTAAAGCAAAGTAGCAACAGAGCACGCTGCACAATACTACTCAAGAACTAGGGCAGCAATTCTAAGCATACTTCCTGGGCAGGATGATCCATTGATGCCAATGTGCTAGTGACTAAATAAGCACAGAATCCTCAATAATTTGAAAATGTGCAATTATCAGTAATCAGCAAAGGAAAAGGAAACAGAATAGATACTTACCGGGACTTTTGTTGGGAACTTCCCTCGTATGCCTGCAACTTCTTCAACTCGGGTTGCTATGCAGAAGAAAAGCAAGGATCAATTGTCTGCATTTCTGCATGCCCAACATTGAACACACTCGGAAGCATATGCATAGGCTTTTGTGCGCAATCTGTAGCCTAGTCCAAATCAGCAGCTGGAATCCCATAGGCTTGATACACCTAGACTTCACCCTGCTGCTAGAGCCCACCGTGGCACCCCCAACATTATTCCAGTTGATCTTATTTCTAAATAAATGAGCAGCCGATTGGAGTCCGGTTGGCTGGTAAAAGGCTCCGTCTGCAACAACTTACCAAAACTCTTTCTTTGTTTAAACGGTCTGACATGCTGGCAGCTATGTAAAGGCTGCATTTTTCCTTTCAAACGAAGGCTGCCTTTCTTTTCTCTTTTTTAACCAGCGACTCCTGCACCGGATCAGCTGCCGTCAAAATGTACCGCTCTTAAAAAGAGCCCCCTTTTAAAGACCTGCTTGTGACATCAGCCTCGTTCCTTGCCCTCCCTCCCCTCCATAAGCGGTGAGGGGTGGGGTCAGGCTGGCCTCCGGAGGGTTAGGGAAGGCAGCAGCAGCAGGGTGCCTCGCGGCCAAAAGAAGGCACCGTTTCTAACCTAGAGGGTGGGAAGGGGTCTCTGCCCCGCCCGCAGCGCATGACTTGTTTTACGCGCTGTGGCCTGTGTTGCTGCCGGGCGCTCTTCGGTTTAGATCTTCTTGGGAATAGTTTGCTGTGTGACACGAAGCTCAAGCCTTTTACAAAATAAACCCAAGGAACCGCTCCGCATTGATCCACGCTGCAACCTGAAGAGAGGGAAGTGCTATTCAACCCAAGGGGGGAGTAACCTCTGGGTAAACATGAAGAGGATCGGGCTGCAAGTCCAGCAGCAAGTTCCTATTTGCTGCGCTTTGCAACGGTGCAAGGAGGTCTTCTCCTTCAGCTTGCTTTCGTGTGGGGAAGGGGTTACAGCTGCCTGCATCGCTTGCTTCCTCCTCTCGTGCCGCTACCGTGGCTGCTGTGCCTGTTTAGTCTGAAGGAAATCCCCTTCCACTGTGTCGAGAGGGGTTAACTCCCATCTCACTCTACGTAGGATCGCGCCCTTAGCAGTGACGTTGCTTTCTTTGGAAATGTTGCGCAGGCAAAGCGGGAAAGTTCTGCGCCATGAATGGTTTTGCTACAAGTTACTGAGAACAGGTCAAGGTAGGATTCCCTCAAGAAAGCACTGTGTAGGCTTTAAAGCTACAACACTGCACTGGTTTGAGGCTGGAATGAAGTGGGACTTCCACCTAAATCCGCAAAGGACCGAGCAGCAGGTTTCTTCTTACCATCAGTTTGTTGTAGGTGGTAGAAGATCCTGGATAGATCCTCTGAAGAAGTGTGCATGCACGCGAAAGCTCATACCAAGAACAAACACAGTTGGTCTCTAAGGTGCTACTGAAAAGAATTTTCTATTTTGTTCTGGATAGCTCAGTTGGTTAGATAGTGCTGATAACACTGTGGTTGCAGGTTCTATCCCTGTTTGGGACAGCTGCACATTCCTGCGTTGCAGGGGGTTGGACTGTAGATGATCCTTAGGGCCCCTTCCAGCTCTACAATTCTATGATGGAAATGTGTAAAGCACTCCAGTCTGCACTTACTCCTTAAAAAGGGGCTGGCAGTGTAAGTTGCTCTGTCCCAGCTCCTGCCAACCTAGCAGTTCGAAAGCACGCCAGTGCAAGTAGATAAATAGGTACCACTGCTGTAGGAAGGTAAACGGCATTTCCGTGCACTCTGGTTTCTGTCACGGTGTCTCATTGTGGCAGAAGCGGTTTAGTCATGCTGGCCACATGACCTGGAGAGCTGTATGTGGACAAATACCAGCTCCCTCGGCCTGAAAGCAAAATGAGCATCACGACCCCATAGTCACCTTTGGCTGGACTTAACTGTCCAGGGGTCCTTTGTTGTTGTTGTTGTTCAGTCGTTCAGTCATGTCCGACTCTTCGTGACCCCATGGACCAGAGCACGCCAGGCACCCCTATCCTCCACTGCCTCCCGCAGTTTGGCCAAACTCATGCCATTCGCTTCGAGAACACTGTCCAACCATCTCCATGGACAAACTCCATGGACAAAGACAACAGGGGTCCTTTACCTTTACATTTATAGTGATTCAAAGTAGTGCATGTGTCTGGGAAAGCAGGAGCAGAATAAGCCAACTTTTGCCAAATGTTTTGGACTCCCATCAGGCCTCAGGGCACCAGGTTGGCATAGGCTGGAATAACCCAAGAGGAGCAGCTGTTTTATTATGGCTATTTCACTTCTCTCCTGGTCTTGCAGCTGCTATGCTGCCTAAAGCTAAGCGATGGCTTCACTGTTGCATGTGGACACAGGCTCATGGCCTGCCTTCCCAAATACAGCATGAGCAGTTGAGCTAGATCAATCCTTAGTTACAGCTCATGGTTTGTTTGGAGCAAAACAAACCACAAACCAAGGTTTACATGTAAGGGGTAAAATGAAATGGGCTATGTCCACTCAGTATCTCATTCTAGAATCAATGAAGACTGAGTAATTGTTTTTTTTCTACATATCTATATATCTAGATCTACTGTATATTTTTTGCCCCTGAAAAGTGTGTTTTAAGAAACTACTTTCATTCTGAAATTAAAAGCTCATTGCGGATTGATTCCGCATTACTCTGCAGCATGCCACTGGAAAACAGAAGTGGTCCTGGAAATGTGTTTATCCACCCCTGCCCTGTAACCACTCTGACCTGTGTGAGCGACATAGAATGGCTTTTTTATGGGGTGAAGGCAATGAGAGAGTGCTCACAAACCAGGCCTAAGCCTGGAAAAGTTTACAGTTGAAGTAGGCCATGGTATTTAGAAATTAGGTGTGGAAGAAATCAGAAATCATAGGATGAGTAAAAATAGTTTGAGAGACATGAAGAGGGAGACATCTTTGGTGAACACCAGCTGAATTTCTGAAGGGTAGCTTTTGAAAGCACAGGAGAGCTTTCAGGGGTGGAAAAGGAGATTTAGAGGGCTTGTGTGCACTTTAACTGCTGAATTTCCTCTTTTTGATTGTACTCTTTAATACTTGCCAGTTGACCCAAAAAACCCCAAAATGCTAGCCTGGGCTGTTCCTGCACCTTTGACAATCATACAATAGATAGAAATCAGCTGGGGTAACTGTAGGGCATAGCAACCAACATGGCTTCCTGTTAATGCCACCCATGGAACTAGAGTTTGAGGCAACCCTTGCTTGGCTTATTTTCCATTTTAAATTAGTATTCTGGATGACAGGAAAATGGAAAGGCATGGGAAAATCCTTTGTTTATTTATAAGACTTCTTACCCACGATAAATTCCAAGGATTAGGATTGTAACGGTAAAAACAAAATGAGTGCAATTATAAAACATGTAAAACCATGTTTCAAGTGGGACAGAACAATAGAAAAGGAAAAGGAGGAAGAGTGAGAAAGCGAGCTCCCCTAGGCATGAGGAAGCAATGGAAAGACTCAGGCTGGGATATATTTTTCATTCATAAATGAGCTTGGGTGTTCGAGTGGCAAGAACTGGGGAGGAACAAGGGTCTTCCAGGACAGCAGTAAGAACTTGTGAGAGTTAGGGGATGGAGAGAGAGTATTGCTTTCTGCCAGAGTGGATTGTATATTTATTACAGAAATTATATAAGAGGAAACTATTATGAGAGAGGCAATGTCCCAGTTATTTCAACGTAAGGCAGCTGCAAGGGAATAAGGAGACTATCTGAGGGACAAACAACAGCAAGTGGCTGAGTTACCATTGAGCTATTGCCCTTTCCCTATAAGACTAGGCCCAAGTCCTTAGTTGTACGATTGTCTTATCAGCAAAGGAGGTATTCACATTTGGAGAGCATCGTTCCTATGCCATTTTGTAATTTTGTGGCAGAGAGAATTTTTGCAGAGGCATCTTTCATATGCCTGCATGCCAGAATCCCGCCTTCTGGAAAACAATCATTATATCAATATTATTTCCTCATTTTGCTTTTGTGCTGAAGGGGATAACCATGTTGAAGGGGATAACCATGAAGCACACATTCTTGAAAGAAAACAACAGCATGGAAAAGTTCTTGAAAGAGTAGGTACAGTGGAACCTCGGTCTATCCGGTTGTGAAAACTTTGGGATATGGCTGGACCTCCGGAACGGATCCCATTCGCAACCAGAGATACCACTGTACTTGTATCTGGGCTGTCCCAAACATGGGGAAGAGTCAGGCAGGGTTATGGATACTGAGGGTCATGAAAGGGCAGGAAATGGATGGTTATTTAAGTGGCTATCATTGTATTTTTACTGCCAAGGAAGGAGAGAGGTAGTTATGGAATTTTCTGCCTCAGGTTCCAAACTAACTTGGCTGGTCTTGGGTATTATTATTATTTATTACATTTGTTAGTTGCTTTATCTTGCCCGAGGCAACCTGAAGCAACTTACAACCAACCAATCAACCAACCAATCACCCCAATAGAAACATTAAAACCAAGGGAGGCATACATTCAGACTATCCTACCTACTTCTATAAAAGGCCACAAATGGTTAATCACCCCAGGCCTGGTTATAGAGGGAGGCTTTTGCCTTGCACCTAAAGAAATATAGAGATACGTATGCAATGATGGCGCCAGGTGAGGGCACTATAAACTTTGACTTGACTCGGAAGGGGGGGCAAAGGGCCCCATTTGCTGCTCCATCTCAGGAAGCCAAATACCTTGAGCTGATCTTAGTATTGATGTGGGGAAGGGATTGTACTGCCATTCCTCAAATGTAAATATAAATGGTTACGTTCCATGGCACCGTGCACGTCAGTGAAATCGTGTATACAGTTGTACCCTGGAAGTCGAACGGAATCCATTCCAGAAGTCTGTTCAACTCCCAAAAGTTCAGGAACCAAGGCGTGGCTTCTGATTGGCTGCAGGAAGCTCCTGTAGTCAATCGGAAGCTGTGGAAGCCACGACGAATGTTTGGGTTCCAAACAACGTTTGCAAACCGGAACAATCACTTCCAGGTTTGCGGCGTTCAGGAGCCAAAACGTTTGTCTCGCAAGGCGTTCGACTTCTGAGGTACAACCGTAATTGAAACCCATTGAAGAACACTCTGCCCCACACTTTTAGTGACATTTCAGTGACATAGAATCATAGAGTTGGAAGAGACCACAAGGGCCATCCAGTCCAACCCCCTGCCAAGCAGGAAACAGCATCAAAACATTCCTGACAGATGGCTGTCAAGTCTCCGCTTAAAGACCTCCAAAGAAGGAGACTCCACCACACTCCTTGGCAGCAACTTCCACTGCCGAACAGCTCTCACTGTCAGGAAGTTCTTCCTAATGTTTAGGTGGAATCCACTTTCTTGTACACTAGTTTGAATACATTGCTCCATGTCCGCTTCTCTGGAGCAGCAGAAAACAACCTTTCACCCTCCTCTATATGACATCCTTTTATATATTTGAACATGGCTATCATATCACCCCTTAACCTTCTCTTCTCCAGGCTAAACATACCCAGCTCCCTAAGCCGTTCCTCATAAGGCATCGTTTCCTGGCCTTTGACCATTTTGGTTGCCCTCCTCTGGACACGTTCCAGCTTGTCAGTATCCTTCTTGAACTGTGGTGCCCAGAACTGGACACAGTATTCCAGGTGAGGTCTGACCAGAGCGGAATTCAGTGGTGCTATTACTTCCCTTGATCTAGATGCTATACTCCTATTGATGCAGCCCAGAATTGCATTGGCTTTTTTAGCTGCTGCATCACACTGTTGACTCATGTCAAGTTTATGTGCTACCAAGACTCCTAGATCCTTTTCACATGTACTGCTCTCAAGCCAGGTGTCACCCATCCTGTATTTGTGCCTTTCAATTTTTTTTGGCCCAAGTGTAGTACTTTACATTTATCCCTGTTAAAATTCATCTTGTTTGCTTTGGCCCAGTTCTCTAATCTGTTAAGGTCATTTTGAATTGTGATCCTGTCCTCAGGGGTATTAGCCACCCCTCCCAATTTGGTGTCATCTGCAAACTTGATCAGGATGCCCTCAAGCCCATCATCCAAGTCATTGATAAAGATGTTGAATAAGACTGGGCCCAAGACAGAACCCTGTGGCACCCCACTAGTCACTTCTCTCCAGGATGAAGAGGAGCCATTGATGAGCACCCTTTGGGTTCGGTCAGTCAGACATCTTTATGACATTTCTGGGTCACTTCTGGGTTTGGCATGATTCATGTATACATGGTCGCACATGTATTGGACATGCAGAAAGTGGGCTGGGGCTGGGGCTGCCTGTACGCTATTCTTCTTAACTAACTCCTGGGATGGTCTATACCAGGCACCCCCCAAACTTCAGCCCTCCAGATATTTTGGACTACAATTCCCATCATCCCTGACCACTGGTCCTGTTAGCTAGGGATCATGGGAGTTGTAGGCCAAAACATCTGGAGGGCCACAGTTTGGGGATGCCTGGTCTATACAAACCTGCTTACTATATTGTTTTGAATTTGGCCACCTGATTAGTATTACTATGACTTCATATACATACAGTGACACTTAATGTAAGTCAGGGATACGGCACAAGACCCAAGAATATTATTCTAATGGCTGTGGATGTTTCCTTGAACTGGCAATTCATCTGCAGGGGTGGTGTTTACCACAACAGTCCTGTGAAATGGAGAGAGAATAGCTTTCAGAGATATGGTTGGCTCCCATAGTAGGTTACAATTCTAAACCCACAACACGTACAATATACTGTATTATGGAAAAGTGGGATTGTTTCTGGTAGCTACTGCTAGTGCCTGGAAGTTGATGAGCATCTTGGTGCCTCCTCCCTCTAGGGAATAAGCTGGCCTTTTAAATACATTGGTCCCAGGTTCTTTAGGACTTTATATACTAGCAGTAAGTCCTTGAAAATAGTTTGGTAGCATCCTGGCCACTGGTGCAGCTCCCTCAACACAGCTGTTATCCATGATCAGTAGCCAATGCTCAGGTGATAGCATCCAGGCTGTAGAATAGTGCTGCACTTCTGAAACAGCTACAAAAGTAGCACCACATGAGCCCACTACAGCAGTCTATCCATGAGGTTACTGAGACTTGAGCCACCCTATCCAAGCCACTGTAAATATAAACTGATTTTTTAAGAAACCTATCAGTTTTCAGATCAAAGTTATCTCACGTTCTTTCAAGCTCTGCACATCTGGGAAACCAAAAGTTTAACAGATCTGACATTGCACAACTTCCTATTTTATCATTTATTTATTTTTATTTTATGGTACAATAAATAAACAACTCAGATGAGAAGTATATATATTGTTGCAGAAGACAATTACATCACCTATACATAAGTGTCATAACCATAACATACATAGTAAAGGGTAAAGGGACCCCTGACCATTAGGTCAAGTCGTGGACAACTCTGGGATTGCGACACTCATCTCGCTTTATTGGCCGAGGGAGCCGGCGTACAGCTTCTGGCGAATCAAAGCAGCACATGGAAATGCCGTTTACCTTCCCGCCAGAGTGGTACCTATTTATCTACTTGCACTTTGACATGCTTTCGAACTGCTAGGTTTGCAGGAGCAGGGACCGAGCAACGGGAGCTCACTCCGTCGCGGGGATTCGAACCGCCGACCTTCTGATCGGCAAGCCCTAGGCTCTGTGGTTTAACCCACAGCGCCACCTGCGTCCCTATATAACATACATAGCCATATACATACATGTTTACCTGAATGGGAAAATTAAATGAGCATGTGTTTTGCATGAGACTCTCTGGCATGACACTTATGGCTTATGTATGTTATATAGGGATGCAGGTGGCACTGTGGGTTAAACCACAGAGCCTAGGACTTGCTGATCAGAAGGTCAGCGGTTTGAATCCCCGCGATAGGGTGAGCTCCTGTTGCTTGGTCCCTGCTCCTGCCAACCTAGCAGTTTGAAAGCACATCAAAGTGCAAGTACATATACATACATGCCTATACATACATAGCCATAAGTGTCATGCCAGAGAGTCTCATGCATTACTGGAGGGCAAAACACATGCTCATTTAATTTTTCCCATTCAGGTAAACTTTTTCATCAAAGCTAAGTTGCAGAGTTGCTGCTGCCAGACCAACATCAGGTCTACTTTCGTACAGTGTTTATAGTAAGTGTAGCTGCAGTTAATATAAGTATAATTAAAATCACAGTGCTACATACAGCACAAAGTTGCTCAAAGTTTGGTTTGGAACCGAACGACAATTTTTATTCCCAACTGCTAAATGCATAGCATCTCATTTTTTCACCTGGAGGAAGACTTTAAATTCCATTATGTTCCATTTACAGGCATAGACAAATCTGATCCAGATCTCGGAGCCTCCTTCAGAAGGTCAGAGCCAGGGCCAATAACTGTCAAATGTGTACTATCCTCAGGATTGCCTGCTATCTCTCTTTACTGGCTAAGAAAAACAAGGCCCTCCCCTCCACGTATTTACATAGTCTCTTGTGCCACCAGCTGGTTCTCAGGATCCTTACAAGCAGCGTTTTTCTTCTAGAAAAAAGGTGCCAGTACTTACCATGAAGTTGTCACAGTAAGTGCCACAGTTTTAACCTGTGCTTTTCTTCTAGGAAAAACGGTGCTGGTACTGCGTACCCTTGAATACCCCCAGAAAAAAGCACTGTTTACAAGTACAGTACTGATACAATGGCCCTACAGTATTTCCAGCCTGTGGAACGATTCTGGGAAAGAGACACACAAACACATGTAACAACTAAATGGCCCTCTTATGTTCAGAAAGGCTTGCATCTGAATTTAGCCTGCTCGTGAGTGCAATATATCTCCCCTCACTTTCATCAATGATCTCTCTGGCTAGCAGCCTGATCACCTCAGCCCTCAAAATTATCATTGCTACTCTTGTTAATTTGCTCCTACCCCTCCCCTGACTTTACAAGTATGACTGCAAAGAAAATTATTCCCTTATATATGCAGACACACATTTCTTACATTTATATCCCATCTTCCGTCATGGAACCCAGTGCATATGCAGGAGGTTCCCAGGCAGTCACCCACCCTGGCACTGACCAGACCCAGACCTGCTTAGCATCATTGAGTGGTGGGGGCCTCATGTGTTTTCAGACTGTACTCCGGGCACCAGGCTAAAATTGGCTGACTGTGAATGAAATGCCGATTAAGCAGTGTATAAATCTTGCTAAATAAAAGTGGGTCCAAGGACAATGGGTGGGATTGTTGTTGTTGTTCAGTCGTGTCCAACTCTTCGTGACCCCATGGACCAGAGCACGCCAGGCACGCCTATCCTCCACTGCCTCCCGCAGTTTGGCCAAACCCATGCCAGTCGCTTCGAAGACACTGTCCAACCATCTCATCCTCTGTCGTCCCCTTCTCCTTGTGCCCTCCATCTTTCCCAACATCAGGGTCTTTTCCAGGGAGTCTTCTCTTCTCATGAGGTGGCCAAAGTATTGGAGCCTCAACTTCAAGATCTGCCCTTCCAGTGAGCACTCAGGGCTGATTTCTTTAAGGATGGATATGTTTGATCTTCTTGTAGTCCATGGGACTCTCAAGAGTCTCCTCCAGCACCATAATTCAAAAGCATCAATTCTTCGGCGATCAGCCTTCTTCTGGGTGGGATTAATAAGGTATAATTCTTGCAGTGAGATTTTACTGTATCTCCACTAAAGCAACATATATCCAGGAAGTAGTACATCTTATTTTGTGAGGTCACATTCAGGAGAAAAGAGCTCATTATGCAAAAAGACATGGGTAAGGAGTAGGAATCAGACTACAACGCTTTTTACCAAAAATGAACAAGAGTTTATCTGCATTTGAATAAGCACTTGTGTCATCGAGCTGCTATCTGAAGCATTTAGCTATCAGGTTCAGGGGATTTCCCAAGAGTTAAATTAGGCTGAGCATGTAAACAAAGAGATGCCGACTTTATTTGAGATGGAAGCTCCTGTTATTTGTAGTCTTGAACCCAGGCTTAATTTTTAACTCCTCCTCTGGGTTTTCCATCCAGAAATTTAGTAGCTTTTGGCCTTTTATTTGTACAATATTTTTATTTTCTCAGCTTTCTTTTCACCTTCATTGAAACAAATGTACATCATCCTGTTTGTCCTTTGAAATAACTCGTGCAACATGACATTCACACAATTGATGCTCTGCTCATGACACAGAAGGAAATGAACTACGAGCTCGTCCAAACTAAATAGTGTATTGCATTTTCATAATGATAATGATAATAATTTATTATTTATATGCCGCCCATCTGACTGGGTTGCCTCAGCCACTCTGGGCAGCTCCCCACAAAATATTAAAAACACAATAAAACACCATCCATTTTTTTTAAAAAAAGTAATGTGTTAGTATTTGAAATCCCACCGTGGCCCTGTTTAATGATGGCTGGTGGGAGGGATCGTGGCTCCCTTCTTATTAGAGAAGGGGGAGAGATTCAATTCAGTTCACATTTATCAGATTTGGACTTTCTGAAACTGTATGACTGAGAACTGAAACACAGCCAGACTTCACACACAAAATTCACACTTATTTGAATTTTACAATATAGTTCATGAGGATAATTTTATGAAATATATATATAAAAAATGAATAGCGGCAACCAATTTTGTTAATGAACTTTCTTTCAATCTGGGCATTAGGGCCACTCTCCACTCCCACTCTGATACTTGGAATGCTGCCTCTGACAATTCCTTGATTCTTACCTATATGCAAAATTGCAACTTCAGATATTTGTGCCCAAACTGCAAATACTGAGAATGTAAGGAGTGTGGCTGGCAGATGGAGAGAACTCCCACCCTGTTGTGTGTCATTTCTCACCTCACACACAAGGTGGCCTGCATTTCTGGGCATGTGGAGGGAGGTTGTCCAACAAACAAACAAACCAGAGCAGTGTGTTGAATATCAGGTCCCCTTATCAGCTCCAGTCTCGTTGCTGTATTTTATGGGCCTTTCTAAAGTCCTCAGTTTGCTCTTGCATAATTGAATTCTGATAGCTCTCATGTGTCTACGTAAGCAGTTGAAGCATCCCTTGAAAACTATGCTTGCATAATGTAGATGAGTGTTTGGCTTAAGTATAATTCATCATCCTGTTGCCTGAAAACAGGGTTTTATTTTTACTTTTTGTCTTGTACTCACGCACGAGATCATTCACGATTCTCCACTGAACAGTAGCAAAAGAGACACTGGCAAAGTTTGACTTGCCCAAGGCTTCTTTGGTGGAGCCGGCATCTGAACCTTGCATCCTAAATCAAACCTGTTCTTTAAAAAGGATGAGATGACTTGCAACATTAGCCTGGCAGCTTAGGACAGTGTGGTTTTGCTGTATGAGGCCATTCATGTGTTGGGCATGTCCTGAAGGAATATGATGCAACAACTTCCCGAAGCTTAAGCAAGTCTGTTTGGATAGGAAACCACTGGGGAGCCCTGTGCGTACCACCTTCAGTTTCATCATGGAAGAAAGATTGGATGCAAGTGTAATAATTGTAATGTGAAAGCATAGGATGGCACAGTAAGGAAAGAGAGTGAATGGCTACAGTAAAGGCAATCCTAGCCATGTCATCAGAACTCCTTACACAACACCCCTTTGTGCAAAAGTAACATTAAGAACACAAATCATGGTATTAACTCCAAAAAGAGAGCCAAAACTCATCATCCAAACAGATCACAGGATTGATGACTACCTTATATCATCAAAACCTCATGTCTGTCAGGGTTCCTGTACTTTTCACAGAGAGAAATATGAACAGGTGGAGGGAGCATTTCCTGTTAATTGAGAAACATTGGTGGAATGGGACAACTTCCTCTGCTGTAACATTGCTTTTTGTACAACTGTGAAGCACATGGAAGCCAATGAGACATCAACTCTATAGGGAACAAACTGGTAGAGCAACACTTCAGCATGGGACTACATTGTCCATCAGAACTTACGTGACCTCGCCCACGGGACATTCAATCCTAATGACTATATTTTGCATGTTACACTTGCAACCATAAAAACTATTAACACAGATAATAAAAGGTGATGGAAACATCTCCTGCTCTATAGCAGGGCCATAACTATTATTACAGTAGCAGCTTGGAAGAGTTGGAATTATATGGGCAGGTAATCTCCCTTCCCTCTATTTCCCTACTCCCTAAAAATTAATTAAAAGAAAAATCAGTGCAAAGCCTTCTATGTCACCAAACGTCTTTGGAAAATTTCACAACATCTCACAATCCTTGTTGCATTCTGTTTGTCCAAAAATGGGAGTGAACTGAACATCAGCATTGTTTGATGATAGTGGGATCTTTGCAAATTATAAAAAGACCTGATTAGTGCAGATAAATATTTAACTGAGTCTTTGTTTTCAGGTGGGTCTAAACAAGAGTTAACACAAATGCATGATAACAAAAACTGTTCTCTTTCTGCCTGATTGCTTTGTTGTTTGAATGCATGAGATTATATAGTTGTAAATACCAAGGAAGAAATCTTGAAATTATTTGCTTTAGGGTTATGTGGGCTAAAATTGAGTGGGTTTTTGTTAAATGATTAATTGGCATTAATTGGCAATACTGTATAAAATCTTGTGCTTGCAATGCTTGTAATTGCCCTATAATGCCTCTTAGGACGGCAGCCCCTGAATAGCTGATGATAATTTAGAAAACATTTTAATGTGGAATCCTAAAATGTGACCTTGATCCATGCTTGCTCCTTATCTAATGAGAGGCCATTAGAGCTGTCAGGGGTTTTTTAAAAATAAAAATGCTGCTTGTTAAAACAGCAGGAAGGGTTCATATTTTAAAGGAAAAGGGGCTTATTATTTTGCACTTTACTCAGTGCTGCAATATGCTGGAGAACTGAATTTTGGCGATCACTTGTAGACAAGTAAGATTGTCTTCCAGTGAGTCTATAAGTGACTGTGGAGACCAATTCTGGATCCACAGTGGGGACATAGGTCTCTGGGCGGGAGTGGATCATGGTGAGGGTTTGCCAAATGTGCCTTCCTCTTAGCTCATTTCTCCTTTCCCCCCTGAGTTCATGCTTCTTCAAAGTCCATCACACCTTTGGTAGATGCTGTTCTCCAGTTGGAGCGCTCGCAGGCCAGTGTTTCCCAGTTGTCAGGGCTTATACTACATTTTAAAGATTTTCCTTGACACCATCTTTAAACCTCTACTGTTGTCTACCCATATTTCGCTTTCCATTCTTGAGTTGGGAATAGAGTAGTTGCTTTGGAAGACGATGATCAGGTATCCGAACAACATGACTAGTCCAACGAAGTTGATGTTGAAGAATCATTGCTTTGATGCTGGTGATCTTTGCTCCTTCTAGTACACTGGCATTAGTTTGTCTGTCTTCCCAAGTGATGTGAATAAGTTACCGTCTTTCTCTTTATGCATAATTTGTAATGTACAATGTGAATGTAATTCACAGCTTCAGTCACTAGGTGGCATAACATACTTAGTGGTCTAGTACAGTATAGGGATGAAGCTTCAGTTTTAGCAATTTACATCCAGATTGTATGCTCCTGTATGTAGGGTAAAGTTGAGCTGGTATTAAGAAATGATTTCCCATTCCAAATGCTGGAAGGAAGTGCATTGCACTGGTGAGCAATACAGTGCTGCATCCTGGCCCATGTGGCAGGACATCTACCCTTCCCAGTAGAAGCACCACATATACTACCCATGGCAGGAAAGAGTAACAGCAGACAGGGAAGGAAGAGCCACAAGAGCTCTCAGCCATTCTAACAGCGCTGCCAAAATTCAGTGAGCATACTTTAAAATGGTATGCATTCTGACAGAATGCTCACGTCTTGCTCTGGCCTTTGCAAGCAGGTGCTGAACGCTGTTCAGTCGGTTGCATCAAAAACAGCAACGTTTTGTGGCACCTTAGGGGCTAACACGTTTGCTCTGCCTTACGCTTTTGCAGACTAGAACCCACTTCATCTGACGCATGGAGTGTAATTCTCAGTTGCAGGTAAATGGAGACATTGGGGTTGGGGATTGAAAGCAGTAAAGGCAGAGGGAAACAAAATGCAACCAGTAAAAGGTAACAGTAAAAGGACCCCTGACCATTAGGTCCAGTTGCGGATGACTCTGGGGTTGCGGCGCTCATCTCGCGTTACTGGCTGAGGGAGCCAGCGTACAGCTTCCGGGTCATGTGGCCAGCATGACTAAGCCGCTTCTGGCGAACCAGAGCAGCGCACGGAAATGCCGTTTACCTTCCCGCCAGAGCGGTACCTATTTATCTACTTGCACTTTGACGTGCTTTCGAACTGCTAGGTTGACAGGAGCAGGGACTGAGCAACGGGAGCTCACCCCGTTGTGGGGATTTGAACTGCCGACATCAGTACAGTGTGCTTATATATCATCCTAGTTATAACTGAATTGTTACTATGTGCCCCCTTTGCATTTCTTTTACCGCTAACTTCACTGAGAGTACAATTTCCGCACAACTGGTGTATAAATAAATACCTGCCAGCTAAATTGCTGGAAAGAGTCTTTATACTGTATTTGCTGAAATACTGTGTACCTAGAATTAGTGATTGCTTAGGTACATTCAATGAAATGAACAGCGCCGTAACCAAACACACCATAAGAAACATTGCACTGTTTGTCTAAATTGAGGAGAAGTACATTTATTAAGGAGGTGACATAATGTGGTGATGCTTGTATGGGATCCAATGGCAGTTGTCATCACACATGGCATTACATTTTCCTCCAGGGCCTCTCATGAGGCAGGCATTTGAATTGTTATTTGTCTTTCAACCTTTTCAGTTTGAACTGTGGACATCCAAAGCCAAATACAAAGGTTATAGGCCTTCCTCCTGCTTTACATTGTCCCAGCTGACTGGCCTTGATACCTGCTTGCTCATCAGCTACTACCACTGTTCCTGCTGCTACTACCTCCCAACAAAACAAGTGTACCATGTCATTCAGCTGTGATTCCTGCATTGCATGGGGTTGGACTAGATGACTTTTGAGGCTGTACAGTGCTGTGATTCTATATCACCATCTTCTCTAAACACAACAGCCATTTCTAGTCCAACGAAGTTCTTGTTGCATCCATGTGAGAAGTTCCTTAGAGCTTTTTAAGAATTTGTGAATGCAGTTGGTGCAATAGATAAAGTAAGAAATAGCCATTTTGCATTCAAATGATTGCCCCCGCCTGACTGGCTATTGATGTGTTTCTTTGTTCTTATGAATACATGCAGGGTGGGTTTTTTTTTTTAACAAAAGATGCATTATTGCCAATACAGACTGTAAAAATATCTAAGCTCTCCTCCTGGAGCATGAACTTTCTCATGCTAAAAGATTCCAGGTGGAGGAGGATATGGCATCATGGCAGTGATGCACAACATTTGAATAACAATCATACCGTATTCAGATAAAATTTAAGAGAGCTGATTCTGTTGTGATGCAGGAGTTGGGCTAGCTAAAACACCTACAACTATCCAGTAGGAGAAACTATAATCAAATCTGTATCCATGCCTTCATTTGCCCATTATCTATCTGTCTGTCTGTCTGTCTCTACCCACTCCCACCTTTCTTCCATCATGGGACCCAAGGTGATATACATTGGATTCCCAAGAGATCCCCTATCCAGATACAAACCGGAACAAACCTGCTTAGCTTCAGCACGGCCCTGGTCTCCTGCTGTGGGACCCATGGATTCTATCGTTCTCTCTTGTTGAAGGAATTGCAGTGGTGAGAGGAAAAACATAATCTCTGGTTTGAATTCCCCGTGACCTTGCTCTGAGAGTTTTGTATGTCTACTCGTCAAAATCTTTGGAGACTTTTATAAAGGGAATAAATAAGCTGAAAGAAACTGTGTGACTATTGGAGGTGCAGAAAATAGCACAGTGGTCTGAGAAACACAGAGAACTAATTTTGCATTAACAGAAGGCTGCCAAGCTTTGAACTCCTGATTAATTCAGTTCACATTGATCTTGAGAACATTCAAATCCGAACCTCGTGGAGCATGAAAGGGAAATGTTTTATATGCTGTTCCATTTTCTTGCTGCAAAGCCTTATGACAGACATTTGGTGGAGCACAGTTGTATGTTCAGGTGAAATTTCTCTGTACTGGAAAAATACGAGAGGCTTATAATGTAATAGACTTTCAAATGAATTTCAAAGTTTTTTTCTGCCCTTATCATCGAACTCCTTTGTGTATCTGTTTGCGTGCAGATGAGGACTACAACCAAACACACAATTAATTGCACTTATAGAAGTGATTTTGAATCAGACCCAGTTGATAGGTTACTGGCAGTGCAATCAGTCTGTACATGATGGGGGAGAAGGCAGTCATCTTTTCCTTCTGCCACACACAACAGAGCCACAGCTGCCAAATTGACACCCAATTCTCAATGGTAGCCCTGCATACTTTTCCATTGGCATGGATATCTTGACTTGCTTGTTCCGCAAAATGAACAGTGGAAGAGACAGGTGCCTGCCACATATTCACTGTGTGGAAATTCTAGCCAGGGGTTAGTGTTGCGACCAACAGGCCTAGTTATGGCATGCAGTAGAAGAAACAATTCTTTCAGTGTTTGCTCCCAAACAAGCAAAACATCTTCCCCCCAATTCTGAATACAGTGGTACCCCGCTAGACGAATGCCTCGCTAGACGAAAAACTCGCTAGACGAAAGGCATTCGCTAGCGGAAGGCTGTCTCGCAAGACGAATTTTTCAATGGGCTTGCCTCGCAAGACGAAAAAATTTCCGATTTTTTTTTCTTTTTTTCGTCAAACCGCTATTCTCTCGTTGGTGCTTCGCAAGACGAAAAATTCGCTATACGACAGCACTCGCAGAACGAATTATTTTCGTCTAGCGAGGCACCACTGTACATACAAATATTATTTTCTGTTCTGGGCAGCCTTGTTCTCAGTTTAACAAGAGAAACAGCTGAGTATTTGGTGGGGAGATGGAACACTGGGCACTTCTGCTATTGCAAAGTAATTTCAATGTGCATTTCCTGTCACTTGGCTCAGTTCAGAACGTAGCTCATATATGTTCCTTAAACTCTGTTGAAGAGGAAGTTCCTTTCAGAAAGGTGTGAGTCACTCTCCTTACAAACACATCTGCAAGATCTCGGTTCTAAGAGACGCAGCGATTTGATGCTTTCCTCCATTATCCAAAAACAATGTTGCTCAGCCTATACTAATGGGGCAATGGCATGCTCGTGTTTCTCAATGAGATTCCATTTCTTTGTCATAGTGGCAGACATGTAAGGAGTTAGAAACTATGAAATAGCCTTCACCAGGCACTTTTCAGCTAATGTAACCAACAAGCACTGTTACATACAAAGCTTTCTCATCAGTAATTGCTGGCTTTGCAGTCAAGACTGTTGACTGAGTAAAAATAGAATTACAGGGCAGGGAGGGGGGCCTCCCTGGTGGAATTATGTGTTGTTTCATTTCTAAGCCTTTTGGAGAAATAGCACCCAAATATGCAATTCTGCTAGTCGTCCGTCGGAACAACATGAGTACTTGGACAAGCCCTACATTGTACCAAATATAATAAGGGTCCAGAGAAGCAGCCTGATAAGAAGGAGAAAAGAGCCTTTGTGCCCCTAACCCAAAATGTGACTCATCCAAACTGTGGATGAGTCTTTGACTTTGTCTGGGGCTGGACCAAGACATCTTCCTACCTGAGGTGAAGGAGAAGATAGATAATGGAAAGCTGGCTTAGAGGATAATAGTGTGAGGACTGCTGCTGCCCCCCCAGGCATCTGCTGCCTAAGTCAGCTGCCTCACTCTGTCTAAAGGTAGGGCTGGCCTCTACTTGATCACCTGCCATTTCTGTTGCTGGTTGTTGTTTTTTTAAATCTCCCTAACAGGCCAATCCTTGGAAGCGTGTTCAATGGAACTTCCTCCCTAGTAGGCGTGCACATATTTGCACACTAAAATCACCTCTTATCTAGTTAATGCCTGGACTGCAAACCTTTCCCTGAGCTCTGCAGGCCAGTTTAATCAGATAAAAAACAAAATTCTGGGGGAGCAGATTCCTGACTCATTGCTCAATACAATTATTATTATCATAGAATTTTAACATGTACACTGTGAACAGTAGCAGTCAGTATTCAGCAGCACTGACCTTTAATGACTATAATGGTTTTTTATCCTGCCAGGAAAACCCGCTGTTTCCCGCTGAATTGGAACAAATGTCCGTTGGGTTTTCTGCAGATTGTCATTTGTTCCCATTCAGTAGTAAAGAGTGGATTTCTCCAGGGAAGTGTTGGGACAGAAGACCCAACAAGAACCCTTTGGACCAATGCCTGGCAGGCATAGACCTGTGCCTGCAAATCACAGCACGAATTGGAAGTCTGAATGAGCCCATCCTAGTCACTGCTAGACACTTTCTCCACGATCCACCCCAGTAATTTAAAGCACCTTTATGCCATGGCTTCCCACAGAGAGCTACAATTCTCAGTACCTTTAACAAACTCCCAATGTTCTTTGGGGGGGAGCCATGCAATTTAAATGTGCTTTAAAATGAAAATAAAATCTAAGCAAAAGGCACAGGTGGAGCAAAGGCATTACACGTCTCCTTCCACCCTTCAGACGTTCCAGTTGTATGGAACATGTAGAGGTTGCACTGTTAATGGTCAATTTAAGTCCCCCGATTTAGCTTTTTCTGCTCATGATGTAAACAGATCGTTGAAACACCAGTGTACCATGGAATACTTGACAGCAGTTGCTGTCTCCTGACTTACATGCAGCATTTCACATAAAGATGCTCGCGGTTTCATAAATGGCAACGTTACCGAAATACAAATGATCACAGCTGGGAACAATTCTCCAGGCAGGGTTGAGCTCACTTCAGACCTGGGCTTTTGAGGTGTAGTACTCTGGAAGACATCCCAGGGGCAATAGATAGATGAGCAGCACTCGCTGTGAACATCCATCTCTGCCAGCTAAGGTTTCTCAACTAAGGCCTCCCAGACTGATCTGGGGGAAGACAGAAATAGCAGCTAATGAGTTTTTGCACTTTTTAATTATTATTTTTTAAGCCAAAGCTAATTAAGATGCTGAAGGGTTGTTTTAACACATACCTTCTGCAAGTGAATGCCAGGAATTCTTTTATGGCAATTTGCAGGACTTGCCTACCATTTTTTTCTAATGGGGGGGGGGGAAGTTGCTTGGCATTTTGTGGAACTATGATCTAATTAGGAAGAGTAGCAGTTAGTTTCTGTTATTTGCCATGTCTCTGAAAGTTGCAACAGTACCCTGAGAAAGCATAAGTTTTCGTGGGGAATTTCTTTCAAAGGCAGCTAATGTCTTCTTCTTCTTCTTCTTCTTCTTCTTCTTCTTCTTCTTCTTCTTCTTCTTCTTCTTCTTCTATCACTCGTAGCTGAGTAAGATTGTCTTTCATGAACACGGTTTTAACAGTGAGTCCGTAAGTGACTGTGTGAGGCCAATTCTGGATCCACACATCCTTCCACAGTGGGGACATAGGTTTCCAGGCGGGAGTTGATCATGGTGAGGGTTTGCCAAGCATGCCTTCCTCTTAGCACGTTTCTCCCTTTTGTCCTGAGTTCGAGCTAATGTATGGAATCCTTGCATGGAGAATCATGAGTGTACACCAATATTTCACAGCATGTACCCAATAATGAATGTGACTTCCCAGCATGTGTGCAAAACATGCAACTATATTTACAATTTCAACTAGCGCTGATGAGAACTTTAAAGTTATTCTGATGCTTACTGGAGGACTCACAGATGCACTAGCCAAGTTGCTACCAGCAAGGACACATTTTGCTCTGGCGAGACCATGAAATCAGGAACCATTCCAATGCTCCTTCCATGCCTAGACATGCACAAGGTCTAACCCTGATGCCATACTGACTCAAAACCAAAGTATCTTAAGTATATTTAGGATTAGTGTGTGCATACAAACCTGATGCTTGTTCTAGACTTTGAAAGAGCATGGGTGAGGGGATCGGAAGTAAATGGAATGGGGGCAGATCAGGCAGAGGGTTGACCTACTGAATCTTAAAGGGACCTTGTGATTGGAATCTGTTGGCATGCAAAACCTTGCTTCTTTGCTATTTGTGGCAAGCAGCCCACCCACCTCCAGCATGTTCATCAAGGGCCTAGAGTTAGCTGTGGCCACCTGCAACAAGACAGATACCGGTAGTTATTTTTTGCTTGGGGCTATTTTGGTGTTTGTTTTGCTAGAGATTGAATATCACTAGCAAATAGGAAAAGCAAACCCATCATGCTGTGTTAGATGGACGGGGGCAGTATATCTCCAACAGGTGTGCAGCTATGATCAAAATAGCAACCCTCTGCAGGGTCAGCCCAAGACATCTGGCTGCCTGAGGCATAAAATGCTATGAAATGAACTTTATGAAATAAATAAACAAAGCAGCCAATGCCCCAGTCTCCCAGTCATGTTACACACTCCCAAGGCTGGTCAAGTTATTTTGGCACCTGAGGCAAACAAACAAACAAACAAACAAACAATGACAATAATCTCCCAAGCCCCTCTTCTTCCCCCTCCTAATAATATTTTTACCTAACAAAGTAATATTAGTTTGTTGCCCTTTCACAACTCTCAGAATTAACTGCCTGATGCAGCCACTGATCTCAGTCTGCCTAATGGTGGGGCCGGCCCTCAATGCTTGTTTGTGTGTGTATTTGTTGAAAGAATTAAGCACACATTTAGCAGTGGTTGCCTTTTTCTAAAGGCAGGCTTTAGGACTGAGTTCAGTGTCTTGGTGTTTGAATGTATTTTCTGCAGTGAGTGAGGGCAAAGGGAAATGGGGAGAGCAGTAAATGTCTTTAACTCTTTTCCTCAACATTCTACATGTTTTCTTTGGGTACCAAGTACGAAACTGAACTTCCATCACAGATTCATTGAGTTGTAGAGTTAGAAGGGACCCCAAGGGCCATCTAGTCTAACCCCCTGCAATGCAGGAATCACAACTGAAGAATCCCTAGCAGATGGCCATTGAACTGTTGTTTAAAAACCTTCAATGGAAAAGAGTCCACCAGGCACCAGATCTTTCTTGCCGGTCATCATTTACCTGTGGAGACTAATTTGGTGCTTCTGAGTGCAAGCAGTCACTCATGAATTCTGTTGCAGCATTGAGTATACAGTATGATCAGAAGCAAGGCATTTCCCTCTAAGGTACATAGGAAACTATCTTATCAGGCTGCTCTTTATTATTTATTCTATGCCTAAAAGTATTATTTATTTTTAATGAATGCTTCTACAGTATTCAGTTTTACAGAAGTATCAAAATGATGCTAAATACAGCAGTAAAGATTTATAATTTTAAAAAAATAGAGCTGCCCCCCACCCACTGAGGGAGAAACCATGTACAGTGGTACCTTGCAAGCTGAATGGAATACATTCCGGAAGTCTATTTGACTTCCAAAACCTTTGGAAACTAAGGCATGGCTTCCGATTGGCTACAGGAAGCATCTGCAGCCAATTGGAACCTGCAGAAGCTGCGCCAGACATTCAGCTTCCAAAAGAACATTCACAAACCGGAACACTCACTTCCGGGTTTGTGGCATTTGGGAGCCAAAATGTTTGACTCGCAACTCGTTCATTAACCAAGTTACGACTGTATTTCACAAAGTACATTGCACCACAGTTGTCTTATGTATAGATGTAGGATGCCAATTTGAAGGACTGCTAAACAGGAAAAGTAATAAAAAGATACCCTATTTCCATAAAATTGTTGGAGTCTTAGGTTCCATTTAGAACTTGCCCATATTTTGAAAGTTTCTCTGTTAACACTACTGTCTATACCGTTTTACTCCACAAGGAAAGTTGCAAGTTCATGAATTGTTTCCAGTTTTGCACCACCAGTTTTCAGGCTGTCACAAGTAGAAATATTACTGGCTCCTCAGAATGTACCTCCTTTTGTTCTCTATGGAAAACAGTCAGTAAAGCTAAGTGTGGTGAACCATGGACGCTACAGTTTGTAATGAGACTTGTTTCATTGAATACTTCTGTCCAAATCTCATAAAAAATATAATGGTGGTGTACAACGGTGGTGTTCTGTCCTCCTAGGGCAATAGCTCTCCAGGGTCTGAAGTGAAGACCTTGATATCTGGATCATTATTTAAAAAAACACACACACACACGACTACTGGAGCCAAAAAGATCCAGGCATCTTAATGTGGATGGAACTGGGATTCTTAAAAATGGGGTGGAAGGAGGGCAGAAGTTGCTCCTCAGTCTCCTGCTGGCTGGAGTTGTGGTCCAAAACTTTGGAAGGCACCATATTGACCATTGCTCCAGATACAATGTTGTTCTTTGTGTAGTTGAACCTGTGCCTTATATACCCACCATTTATGATCACATGAAACTGCCCGATTCCGATTGGTCCAACTAGCCCAGCATTGTCTCCAAGCTCTCAGGAGAAAAAAAAGGTCTTTCCCAGTCCTGGCACACATGAGAGCTTTTAGCTGGATCTGAACTGATGAATGCAAATATGAACAAGCTCTCTCCTAGCTGTCTCGTATTTCTTTGCTGCTTCTCTGTCTGTTATCTTTACATTGGGCAACTGGGGAAATTTGCTTCTTTCTACAAAGACATCCCCTGCAGCAGTCCAGTGAGAACGTACACTGGAGATTCCCACGCATAAACACACACTCACTCAGTTAGAAATAATGGAAGCCTTCAGGCTTAACATCGCAGTTTAGGCTTCTGCCCATTATTCGCACATGCCAGAAACGACTAATTTCATGCGCAAGTGAGCCTCTAATCATTAACAGCCGTTACTTGAGGGAGTTTTTAATCATCAAGCAGTTTCTGGTGGACTATTCCCCTCCCCACAACTACATTCACTGCCAGCAGACTTTTACTCAAGGTTCAGGAGGTCTTGACATCCTCTGCTTACAAGCATGTCATAAAAACCAATTTAAAAAATATTGAATGCCACCTCTGAAACGGCTGGGACTTCTTGTATAATAAAATGCTCCAGGGAGTGGATTCCATCAGTTAACTAGCAACTGCATACTGACTGCAGTATGGGGAATAAAGTATGTTTTTACGCAGCAAGAAAATAGTAATTAGGCTATAGGTATAGTATAGATTTGTTTTACGTTTAATAAGCTGCCTTGGGTGCATGTGTGGAAAGACAGGATGAAATGCTTAAAACAAATAACTGTGCAGGAGTTTATTTCCTGTAGGTTCAGGGTAGGCGAAAGGAAGTAATGTTGGAGAAAGAGGAGAGATTGAGTGTGCGGCCTTAATCTGGCAACACTCAATATTGAGAGAATTAAGTCTGTTATCCTATGCATATTTTTCCTGGCAATAAATCCCGCTGAACTCACTGGGAGTTGCTTCTGAGTAGACATGCACAGGATTGCCTTGTAAGAGTACAAATGCCCCCAACTGATTCCTCACCAGTGGGTTGTCTGGGATATTTGAATTGCTCTCATTTGCCAATGTGGCAGACCATTTGTACACAGTGTTTTTGCAGGTCAAGTGTATTACTTATGACTGATGTTCATTATGTAATTTTTAATGAGCTGCCTTTTTAATGAACAGGACAGGCAAAAAAAAAAAAGCCAGTTGTATTGGATCCAGCTTTTTGTTGCCAAGAGCATTAACGGAACTGTTGAGGAAGCCAAGAAACATAATTTCTATAAGCAAGGAGGTGGGATTGATGAAAATTCAACTGCATGGAACAAAGTGGCTGAAATAAAACAATTCATTTCTATCTGTTGACTTGTCTGGAGAATTGATGGTAAAAGGGGAAAATGTCAAAGGGATACTTTTGCGGGACATCAACAAGCAAGTGTAAGGAGGAGCCCTTTTCTGTGGTTTGCAGTAAATATCCCACAAAGTATAAATGTCAAGGGGTCTGCATGGTCCCACAGGTCCATATGGAAACAGCCTCCTGAATCATCTGTCAGTCATCTGCTCTACCAAGCTCCTTCTCTTGTCTCCTTTACGTGTTACCTGTTCTTAGAACGCACTAGTGAGACTTGCCACAAAATGTCGTAGTGTGAAAGACTCATGTGAAGATTCTGGCAAGCCAGCCACAATCTCTGTTAGCTTCCTTAATTTCATGCCCACCTCCCACTTTTCCGCCTCTCCCTACTAACAGATACTCAGTATTCTGTGGCAACTAAATCTGTATGTGAAAACGTATCCTTTATCACTATCTAAAAATCTCCGATTCAGTGGAAGAGAAGATCAGCCGAGAGATCCAGGGGGAAGGTTGTGCAGAGCCTGCTACAAAGGTTACATAGCAAAAAATCCAGAATCTGCACTGTACCGCATACTCTACAGGGACCTGCAGCCAATCCTAGCTCCAATATATATATATATATATATATGAACAAATAAGTCTACAAATAGCATTTTGCCACCACTACACGGAACAGTCTCTCTCTCTCTCTCTCTCATTTCTATTTCAGTCTGGGACAAGAACAGCAGTGCCCCTTGTGGGATTTCCCATCAAATCATATGCATTTGTTCACCACACTGAACAGCCCCTTTGGACCAACACAAAGACCAGGGGAGCTCATGCCATTGGCAGGCAGTCTACCCTAATTTTTCACCAAAATAAGAGGTACCAACCACAATGTACTGAAACACGTTTATTTTATTTCTGTGAAGTAAAGAGAAAGTTATTCTGCTCGGCAAAACTTTTTGAAAATAAAACAAATGCTGGGTGGAAAACATTCTGTGGAATATCAGGTATTCTTGGATATCAAAGCGATGGAAAAAGAAGTAAATAGTACTGGCATGAAAATCAACTGTTACACAGCTTGAAATCAATTCATTACACAATACTTTGATTTTGTGTTATTTCGTTGTTAACTTAGTTTGCAGCAGTATAAATATATTACCAGCCCTCTTTCAAAAATTTTAACACCAATTTTCTGGCCACCTCACTCAGTGATTTTTCAGATATGAAAGCTATCAATACAATAAAAAGCTATTTTTAGATCAATCCAACCCTTTGGTATTCCAATTTTTGTTCAAATGATCTTTGGTTACGTTTAGTAACACTGTAAACAATGGGCCCAGTTCACAACCAGTTTTCACCACTGTAACTTCAGTGGAGTGATGATTGCACCCCCTGGCCCTGATCCAAGGCACCTGGAGTGAAGAAGGACACTCCATGCCCTTTGCTCTGATTATCCTTTAGACCCAAAATAGATGGATAGTCCATTCCCTCCTTCTGCCTCCCCATTCTGTGTTACACCCCATGCAGTGTAACAACACTCAACATATATCTTGTCATTAGATGCAGAGTCTTTGCCCCTCCCCTCCTTTGCACTTTTCACTCTGGTGGTAAGGAAGTTCATTTTAGAGAAACCTGTTTGTGTTTACACGTTTTTCAAACTTGATCAGGATAAATGTATTGTAAAGGTAAGAAATAGGATCCAAAGTTGCATGAAAACCTGTTCTGAGATTCCAAGGGGACAATCAAGCATATTTCTTCTCCAAGAGCTCCTTTGCTGACTGTTACATTGCTTTAGATGCATCCCTAAGCTCTTAACAGTACTCTGCTGTTCAAGGAAAAAGTTGCCAAAAATTTCACTGAACTTTAACCAAAGCAGCTGTTCGGATCCCCGAGAATTATTATTCATAAAGAAAAATGCCTCACATATTCAAGAGTGCCTTACCAAATGAAATATTTCTGTTTGGAATTATCTATTTTGCAATACAAATGGAATGGAATAATTTTTGCAGATCTATAGTAGACCTATTTCTACTACATTTATTCCTGATAATATTATGCACAGTTGCTTATGTCAGGCAAAATAGTTACCACTTGCTGTGTGGCAATGTCTATGACAACAACTAAGGATATTGCTTATTCTTCTTATCTCTTATATCAGACAAAGTGGCCTTGCACCAATATATCTGATATACAGGTTTTATCCAAACAGATCACACATTCTTGCAAATTACCTTTTTGATTTTGCAAACACTAATTCCTGTACAGCCCTACTGGATTATGCAAGTGTCTCCAGGATCCGATAAGGCCTCTAGTCCCATTTATACAAAATCAACAATGTTACAAACACATAGATCACGGACTCATGTATTGCTGTGAACCAAGCCCATTGTTGGTAGGAAGCCCATTTCCAACCATGTTTTGTTTCTTTAAAATGTCTTGGTGCAACCATGTCTTGTAATGGATTAAGTTGACATTGAACTTTGTATGTTATAAAATACCACATGTTCCTTGATTGTACTTTATGGGGACAACGGAACCATGAAAAGAACCATGCAATAAATATAGCATAATTACAAAAAGGGGTACAAAACATTCAGTATTCTAGTATTAAAGCATTTACAGTGCATAGGCATTCATAAAAGTTATATCATAACAAAACTAATGTTATATAAGCATGCAGCAATTGCCCTGCGTTTAGATTTTTTAAAAAAAATCACAGCACATTGATTGCTCAAATAAAAAAGAGGTAATTAAAAATACTTTGCAGTGGCAAATTTCATTTATTGTGTGCACTAGAAAATAGATCTATGCAACATGTCTAAGCAATGCAAATGACTCCTGCTTGGAGACTCTGTAAGGCTTGTCTCAAGTAAATAAAATATTCACTGTGTTTTTCTTAGGCTTATAGTTCAGACATAAAAATAACTAGAATTTAGGGACTAAAGGCAAATTGCAAAATAATGCATGCTTTTTCATAACTCCTTCTTGTGAATTTTCATCACCCTCTCTAGGTGTTCTTGATGTTGTGATTGTTGCAAATCCAGGTTAAAAGGAACCTGGGAATGCTTGATACTGCAGGTAGCCAGCATCATGCCCACAACCCTTAAACCCTGATTCTAGCTACATGTCCAAACTATACATTATAGAGTCTTAGAAAACAACATAGAGTCTTATCACATCAAGTTACCGCATAAGCTAGCCATGCAGTTTTCAAAGAGAGCTTAAGCATTTCTGCTCTTTGATGTCAGAAGAATGCATAAAGTAACAGACATACATTTTATGGTGCTATACAAAACACTACTGCCCCTGTAAATTCTATTCATGATTTTCAAATAGTAATTTTTTGGGGGGGGGACAGCGTCCCCCAACCCCCTTTTCTTATTTGTTTGTATTGGAGTTGTTGTGGCAAATCACAAGTTTCCTGGGTTATTAAAAAAAAGCAACCCACCCACACCATACTTTCCTAGTTTAGCAAAGAAGATTTTCCAGCCCATCAAAAGGATGATGGTGTCAGAATCCACCACTCATTGGATGTGTTTATAGACAGTCCGTAACTTCACATGAATCTCACTGTAATTTGATGGGGAAAATAGAGTAGCCAGGTAAACCTGTTCTTTGATTCCTATGATACTGTATTTGTTGTGTCTTAATGATGAAGTAAGAAAATGGGTAACAGAGCTATTCTAAGTGGGGTCATAGTGAGGAGGGGAACAGCAGGTTCATCGCCACATCTCAAACCTTGCCAGCTGTTCAATTTCAGGTTTGTTTGTTACTGCCAGTGAGGAATTTCAATCTTCCTGGGCATAGGCAGCAGTCCTGTGCAATATTGTACCCTATCCCCAAACCATCAACATTGGTAGGTGGGATTGCCTTCTCTGCTTGCCAAGATAACACATATATCAAGCTTCTAAATTGTGGTAGCTTTGACAGCACTTAAACAAGCAAAAACAATTCCAGATATATCTGAAACCTCACAGGCAGACATTGCCTCTCTTTTTTTCAATCAGTGCATGAGTTTGCATGTGTTTTTTGCCTGAAGGAGCACAAGTAATAAGGTTGGTCAATATCACAGAAGAGAAAATGAGCGGGGAAAACACTCTTCTTTCTTTTTTAGCTCCCAGGTGTTGAAAAATTGTGATTTAGGTTTTAGAGGGACATGGTTGGTCTTGCTTCTATGAAACAGCAAGAATTAGAAATTGCTTATTAAAGATTGTGAGAAAATTCAGAAAAGTGGCAATTATAAAATATGATGTACATTAAAGTTTGTTGAATGGATCAGATGAAAAAATTCATCCTTCAATGAAGTTGTTTAGATTAAAATTCCATTAAATGCCTGCCCTTTAAGAAATTGTTGTCCCATATATTTGCAATGAAGGAATTAATCTCAAATGCCTGGTTTCATGCAGTCAGCCTTATAGTAATTCAAGGAGGTACCAAATGAGTTCCAGTCCACTTAAAATAAGGCATTGACAGGAAAGTATTTGGGCTCTAATTTATTCGACTGGTCCCAAAAATTCCTGTAGAAGAAATATAATAAAGAAAGCAATTCTGACTGGAGGTTCCTCATAATGCACTTGAATGTTCCTGTATGTGCTCACATTAGTCTCCAAGCTTTGAAATCTGAGATGTTTCCAATGGAATCTCTTACTGAAATTTATTTTTAATTTAATTTCAGATATTTTTATACTGCTTAATACATAACACAGTCTTTAAGTGATTTTTGCTGTGAAAGTACAGAAGCAGTGTACGTACAGTAAGACATGTTCATTCCCTTAATACATCCTGACTTCAAAAGTCAATGGGAAGCTTTATTCTAAATTCCAGTTGTATCCATGGAGCAGCAAATAGGGATGTTCACTATATATTGGCCAGGAAGTTCTTAGTTACTTCAAAGGAGTAACAGAATATGAAGTTGCCATGTTAACTCACAAGACGGGGTTCCATGAGACTCCATTGTTTTACAGCAAATGCTACAATAGTACCCTAGAAAGTAAACTCTACCTAAAACCCATTAGCCTGAATAGAAAGAATTGCTCTAACATTCTACCTAAAATTGATTCTTTCAAAAAACAACAACCCTGCAATGTCTGTATTATACTTACAGGTAGGTAACCTCTCCTAGACAATGACAGTCCTCTTTCTCAAGCTCTGGGAGGAAGACCTTTCATTGCCTACAGACAGCAACCCAATCTTAAACAACTCCTCACCCACAATAATACAACAACCAGACTTAACATGGACACTAGAACCAGAGCCTGCAATAAACCTAGATGCCAACTTTGCTGCCACATACACCCGGACAACACCATTACTGGCCCCAACAACATCAAACATATCATCTCAGAACTATTTAATTGTTCATCTTCTAACATTGTGTATGCCATCAAATGCCAACAGTGCCCTTCAGCTCTTTATATTGGACAGACAGGCCAAACCCTATGCCAAAGGATAAATGGGCATAAATCTGACATCAGGAATCACAAGACAGAGAAACCAGTAGGAGAACACTTCAGTCTCCCAGGACATTTTTACAAGATCTCAAAGTAGCTGTCTTATTACAAATGAATTTCAGAAATAGACTAGAAAGAGAAGTTGTTGAATTGCAACTTATTACCAAACTTAAAACTATGGAGAGACCTGGTCTGAATAGAGACATTGGATTCTTATCTCATTACACATGACAAAGCTATTTTTAGCCATCTCACCCCTTGCTTTCTCCTCTAAGACCAATTGCAGTCGTTAACAGTCACCAACTGTTTTCCACACCTACCAGCCAATCACCCATTCCCACCACCCTTCGGAGTCATACCTCTCCCCACCCTCTCACTATATATAAGGGTCTGGTGACTTCTGTTTCAGTGTATCTGAAGAAGTGTGCATGCACACAAAAGCTCATACCAATAACAAACTTAGTTGGTCTTTAAGGTGCTACTGGAAGGAATTTTGTTTTGTTTTGTTTGTGTTATACTTGATATATTGAGCTTGCATCCTGATTTGATTTTTACAGTTTGTGTGGCTCTTAAACAATGCCTGTTGTTTATTGACCAATTTAAATTTGCCAGTATATGGATGAATTCATTCTACAAAATAGTGACAAGTAGCAGTAGTTCTAGCCCAAAGATAGGAGACAGGAGGAGAAATTGAATTTCACATGGAACAGAAGCAAATATGTTTCTTAAGAAGCTAACAATGCACAACTATATTGACAAGGCACCTGTTTCTGAGCAACCAGAAGATCCTTTATCTAAATCAGCTGGGTGTGGGAGCTCAAACGTCTAGCTTTACACTTCATAAGGCTCAAATTTGTCATTGATTCCAATGTTAATGCATAGGCTAGATCCTTCTCCATCCACAGAGGTATATTATAAGATAAAGGCGCATAAATATGGAAGCCAAAAAGAATCAACTGCTGAACTCAGCAATAGGCACGTACTTGTAATCCATACTAAAGAAGCAGGCATGCATGGCTCCAGCAAGGGAAAGAGAAATTTGAGAGGCAGGCTAAGCGACATCACAGAATGTGTGCTAACTCTTAGAAAATAGGATGCTGTTCATGCCATGCTAAAAACCCTGTAAAATTATCCCTGGACCTAGCCTTAAGACTTCCTCCACTAACAAAGATGTAAGAATTGGGCAGACAGGCTAGTTGTCTGTCTGGTCTTGTGTCACTGTAGACATTACCAATGTCTACAGTCAGGACGGTCTGGTCTCATGTTTTCATTGGCAATAAAGGACAAGATGGAACCACCAAGATCTGTGTTTTCACTTGCAGCAGCACTGCCAATATTTTGGTGCCTAGTGGCATCATACAAAGCTGTCACGTTGCATATGTTTGGGCGACAGCACAGTAGGATGGTTTGGGGAGTTCAGATGACCTCTTGGTACCAAGTTCATTCCCAGGACAATCCAAAGTATTGGTTTTGAACTTTATAGCCCTTTGCGGCTTAGGACTACAATATTTGGTGCAGCATTTGTTTCCATATGTATCTTCCTGAAGCTTAAGACCTTCTACAGTTGCCCCTGGCATCTGAGATAAGGCAGGTGGCTACCATTGACAGTGATTTCTCAGGGGTAGTGCCTCAGTTATGAAATGCTCTCCCAAGAGAAACTCACCAACGTCATTGTTTTGGGACCAAGCAATTCCTGCCCCCCCTTTAATCCTTTATGAGCTTTGCTATTGTTTATGCTGCTTCAGGTTTAAAGAACCGTATTAGTTATTGCTTTACACATATTTATAAATATTTTGCTTAAAGTGCATTTTCTGCGGAATTTTATTGAAAACCACCCTGAGAATTTTATTAGATGCTTATAATAAATAAATAACACTGTCAGCAGAAAACCACGAATGATCGAGTAATTGGTGATTCAGTGAGATTCTGCCTTCACAGCCATGTATTTATCAGTTTGACTAAGGTGGATGCCTTGTAATATAAGAAGCTGCACTCAGAATTCTTGGTCTTATTTATTATCTTATTAATATTTATAAATGACATTGTCTGCCCAAAGGCAGCCAAAGCAATATCCCCAGAAAGCGTCAAGACATGTGATCAGATGAAGGGAAGCATTTTGGTGCAGTTTGAATATCTGGTACATTATCTAATGGCAGCACCGAAAACTATGATAAGGAAGAAAGAAGCGGTGGGAATGGGCTTTTCTCTCATTTTCCTAAGAGATTTACGTCATCCTCTGAAGTATCATGAAATTCCTTTACTTCTTTACTTCTCCTATAAATCATTCTCAATTCTATATTTTGGACAATATGCTAAAATCTAATTTTGGAGTAACTGGAACTAAGGACCAATCTGATATCTGCGGAACTCTAAAGACTATTGTGAGCTAGATCTTGGAAAGGAAAGAGTTATCAAAGCTCTACTGAAATGGATAAACAAGAGTGGCAAAACGAATTTGCAGACTCAACACATCCACAAATTAAGAAAGGAATTACTGTGCTCTGTTTGGTTGAAGACAGAAGCAGTGAGAACAGCAAGCAGTCCTTGTGCAACCTGAAATCTACTAGGTTTTGTACCTAATTGAGACTAACCTAATTCAGTGTAAGTAACACCTCCCATGTTATCTTACCAACTTGCAAAGTCTGTAAAGAACGACAGACTTTTGCATTCCAACATCATGCCCAGCTTTTCCTCTACCTGAATAAGTGTTCTGGAGCACTAAAAGACTTGCACAGTATTTTGTGAAATCTATTTGGTCCAAATAAAAGTATTGTCCAAATAAAGGTATTGTCCTTTTTCTAACTTGAAATTTTCTAACTTGAAATTTTCTAATTTTCTCTTGAGAGTCCCATGGACTGAAAGAAGATCAAACCTATCCATTCTCAAAGAAATCAGCCCTGAGTGCTCACTAGAAGGACAGATCCTGAAGTTGAGGCTCCAGTACTTTGGCCACCTCATGAGAAGAGAAGACTCCCTAGAAAAGACCCTGATGTTGGGAAAGATGGAGGGCACAAGGAGAAGGGGACGACAGAGGATGAGATGGTTGGACAGTGTTCTCGAAGCTACTAACATGAGTTTGGCCAAACTGCGAGAGGCAGTGAAGGATAGGCGTGCCTGGCGTGCTCTGGTCCATGGGGTCACGAAGAGTCGGACACGACTGAACAACAACAACAACCATTTTCTAATGGATGAACATGGCCACTTAATGATTTTTGTAATTATATCTAGCTACATATTAGCTCTGCTGAGGATTTAAGGGGTCACAGCAGATGAACTAAACATTAATCAGCAGGATGCCGTGGAACAAAATATAAGCACAGTTTTGAGTTGCAATGCCAAAAGAATCAGATTCAAGACAAAGGAATTACCGTAATAGTATCCTTCTGCTTGTTTGGCACATGTAAGATATTACTTGGAGAAATAACTTCTGTATTAGGCTCCATATTAGAAGACAGATGCTAAAAAAAGTGGAAATAATCCAAAGGAAAGCAGTGGGAATGATTAAAGTTTTAGGAGAGAAGAGAAGCCAACAAAATTATCGATCTGTTCAGTGCTTCAGAACTGTCAGATCAAGTTGTAAAAGTACTATAATCTTTGAAGATAAATGCAGTTGTACATCAATACTACTGCATGCTTAGAAACCATAATTATAAGCTTTGCAGTGCAATCCTGTACATGTCCAGTCAATAGAAAGTACCACTCAATTAAATGGTGCTTACTTGCAGGTAAGTTTGTAGTCTTAATGCAAAATTATGTGTTATCTATTCACATATTTTTATTCATTCTCAATACAACCCAAAATAGTTGTATTATAAATATACCAAACATGGCAGGAAGCAGCTGTTCCCAATAGTGGACAAGTGTTTTGATTAATAGTAGCAGGAAAGAATAAATTGTTAGATCTATATCAAAATACAGCTGCCTACCAAAACAAATGCCTGCTGTTTTAGCCAGTCAGTGAAAAACAGTAAGGGAGATCTCATTGGGTAAGTTATTTCTCATCTGGGCACGCTCACCAATAAGGCCTTACCAATTATGTCTCAGCAACAGATGGGAATGGAAAGTACCTCTCCAGTCAAGGAGCAGGCATGCTTAAATGCAAGGAAACAGTCCCTCGGGAACCCTGTATCCAAGCCATTTAGAGCTTTAAAGGTCATCACCAACACTTTGAATTGTGCCTAGAAATGAATCAGCAGTTAGTGTGTCTGCAGCGGTATACGTGTTAATATCATCCCATGGCAAGCACCCACTAACATCCTTGTTGCAGCATTCTGGGCCCCAAGTGATATTTCTGATGACTCTCTAAAGGTAGTCCCCATGCACAGCACATCACAGTTATTCAGCTTGCATTACTGCAGATTATATGGGGAAGACATTGGAGCTAGAGGCACACAAACTCTGACATAAAACTATTTATATTAGCACCATACAGTGATGTCCAAGCATGTTAAAAATGGAGTCACATTTTAGCTGCTGAAATCCCCCCCCCAAAAAAACCTCTTTTTTCAGGGCTGTGGTGTCACGCAAGTCACATGACTCATATACGAGTGCAGCCCCGGACGTTGGAGTCCTGATTTTCCATTGCGACATGTTGGAAGGCATGCATTTATAGCAAGCAACAGTTATAGCTTATATTAATTTAAGAATAAGGCTGATTTCTTTTGGAAATCAATATTGCAATATGACAGAACACCCCAGAATTCCCAGCAGCAATTAGAAGGCTTTGGTGGGAATGCATTGATGGAATTCTGCCTGCAAGATCATTAATGCAAAACCCCACCAAGTCATATCATGCAGCCTTTTATATACCTGTACTAGAAAACTGTGAGCAGGATTGTGATCATGACTTTTCATCTAAGGTCATCTGAAATAAATGTTGTTGATTTATTTATTGTTGGTTTGTTGATTGTCTTTGAAATCAAATATATTTTCACCTCCCTATTATTTCTTGCTGCCAAGGATGCTCTGTGGTTTGGACAACATGCTGTATCAACAAAACCTTTATTTCACTGGAGTTGCTACAATTCTGAACACTGTTCCTCACATCCAGCAATCTGCTCAGCACTTGAGAGCTCTGATGTGACACATATGGAACACTCTGCCTGGTTTCTGCATTAATTGAAAATGAATGTGTACACAATGCAGTTGGTCCTGCTGATATGAATGTGGATAGCTGAATGCACCAGAGGTTCATTGTGCATCTAAGTGCCCAGAGATTTGTATCCTACACAGATACAGATTCCTTAAAAATTGTTGGAGCACAGACAAGTATAATTGCTTTTAGGATTGGTAGCTTACAATTATTACACTTGGGTGTGTTTATGCCTGTTAGTCTCACTGCAGCATTACGATTGATAAAGCCATTTAGCAAACCCCATTTAAGCAGATAAACTATGAAAAACACTAAACAAACCACCCAAATGCACAGCTGAAACACTGGCAACCTTGGCCTGGAACCATTGGCATGTGTGGGAAACTGCAGTCAAATGTAACTATGCAAGAGTGTGGTTAAGACAATAGAGCTGGATTATTAGACTCAGCTAGGTCACACACCTCCTTCTTTGATTAGGAAGAAAGTGAAGCCATCTCTTCCTGTTCCCTCTCCCATATGCCATGTAACTGACCAAGGAAGACATGCCTGAGCAAGCTCCAAGCTTAGAACACATATTTGAAGCTAACTTTCTGTATTTTCTACCAAATAGTATTCTGCTTATGTTGCCCTTGCTGCTGCTTGGATAAATACATAAACCTGACCCATGGAACTTTTGTAAGTAAAGAATTTTGAAGTTACTTAACAGTGTGTTATTTTGTTATTTACCCCACACGTGGGTCATAATGATTCATATTTTCTTCCCACAATAAGAACATTGCATGTTTGGACTTGCTGGCACTAGCTGATACTTGATGAGAGAGTCACACAGATTAATTTTGGTCCAACTGTTGTAGTGGGAATCTGCTCTGAGAAATTGTGCTAAAATGATTACCATGGGCTAGCATATACATTGTAAGCTATGCATTTCAGTGCTAGAAGTGAACATATGTATGTATAGATACCGGTAGATAGATAGATAGATAGATAGATAGATAGATAGATAGATAGATAGATAGATATTTTAATCTCTTGTCAGGACTGACCCAATCTATGATTTAAAAATTAAATTGGATTCTTAGAATCAGAAATTCTATAGGTCAAATTGTGATATATTACAAACTGCTACTTATTAATGGCATCATTAATGGCATTGGATATTAGGAAATAAATATGTTGTTTAAAGGGAAATATAGAATTCATTTTATTGTTGTGGTAGAAATTGTGAAAAAAGTAAAGAAATAAAGGTTGGTAAATTAAACCAAAATGATGCCTAGAACTTGAGCCTAAGAACATTTACCTGGAAGAAAATAAAACTGTAATCATTTAGACCCCCCTCCCCCAGGTAACCTAAATGGTAAAAAGAGGACTTTTTAAATAGTGAAACATCCCACACTGGGGTCACCATTTTATGGGTGAATCCACAACGCTGCTTTGCTAACAGAATCTCCAGTGGCTGTAGGCAATATCTGTTTAATCAAATTGATTTCAATCAGTATCCCATTAAAAGCTTTTTTCAAAAGCTGACATTTCAGATGTGCGTCAAAACAACATGAGCACAGTCCATTTGCACTACGATTGCAACACCTTCTACCAGCTACCTATGTGTGCAGATGAGTATGTACAAAGGCAGCTTGACACTAGGAGAAATGGAGGTCTGTGCATGTTTCTCATATCTCTGTCCAGCAATCCATCATCCGCACCATGCAGATTACTTATGCTCCAAACTTAAGTAATTTGCAATAGGCAGAGAGAGCAGAAGTAACAGGGAGAATGGAGACATGCTCAAATGTCTCGTTCTCTCTTATGATCTGTTGCACTGCCAGGGTAGGAAGAGAGGCCTGGAAACAGGACTCTGTCAAGACCTTTGGGAAGCCTCCATGCATGGGCTCTGTGCTTATGCTGGGTAATGCCCTATTTCATGAAAAACAAAGCAGGTTAGCCAAAGGAATGCTGGTACATATTAGTTCTACAGAAACAAAGTTACATGTTTACTTTAGTCGAATGGTAATCATTACTCCCAAATTGACAAATATGCTACTTTGGAGAAGAAAATTACATACACACTATTGCTGCCCAATGTAAAAAACAAAACAAAACAAAAAATATTTTTAAAATACCTACTTACAGTGATGAAGCAAGAGAATCATAATAAAATATTTTTCAGAAATCGGAGTTAGTTGGACTAGTATCCCATTGACTGAACAGTTAAAGTTGATTCAGCTGTGCCCTTTGCATCATGATTAGAGCAAAGCAAGAAAATAGATAAATTTTAATACATTTGGACTGGGCATAATGGGATAAATCAGGTCAATAATGCTGAAACAAAAAATGCTTCAGGATGATCACATACTGGAGATATATCATAAAGAGCTTGCTTATACCTGTATCTTTTCCTTTGGGTAAAATCTGTACTTTAATATCAACCAATCTAAGAATTTTGTTTAGTAATAAAACTTGCCTTGTTTATGCTAATCAGAAAAGAGAGGTAGGAATAACTCTAAAACCAAAGTATCAAAGCATGCTTTTTAAATTTAAATGTGATACCTCCAGACCAACAATAAAGCAGAAATGACATTCAGTTTCAGCAGTAACAAATCTAATATTTGTAAATAATTCAGTATAGAGAATATAGTTTAAAGAACATTTTATATAAGTGTGCTTTTTCCTATAAATTTTCTTTTGCTTTGTTTAAAAAGTCTATTGTCTGTAAATACGAAAGGGGAGATCAGTATCAGTCCCATTCTATTTCTCCATTAGTTGCAGTGAACAGCAAAATAGGCTTCAATTCACATTGCTTTGGGCAGTCTTATTTGCTGCTGCTTTGTTATGTTTGAAGCTTAAACAGTTTGGAAGTTTTGTGGTCGAACTTTTAGCATAATTTGAATACCAATCCCTTTCAAACACAGCTTTCAGTTGCTTGATGAGACTGGTCTTGTTTCCTGTGTCTGTTTGGTTGATGACAAGGCCAGCTCCAGCATTACGGTTAAAATAGGTCCCAACCCAGTCAAAATTACCTGCAAATAAATGGAAGCACATACAAGGATATGTTAACATTGGGTGTAAGTTTTCTCTAGAACAGCCATTGCTCAATCTCACCTTTCTCCACTGAAATCCTTTCCTTTATGCATGTCACTATGCTAAAAGTAGCTGGACCTTACTTTCCTACATGATGTTTTCGATGACTCACAAGTAGGGTGAGAGGGTGATGGATACTGCTATATATTTCTGATATTTTGCATTTAACATTTACCAACAAGCCGAGGTTTATCTAATTCTTAATTGTGCAATCAGTTGTTATTTTAGATTTGTACCGTATATACAAACAACAGCCTGGAATCAGATTATTCAATGCTTTACTTACCAATATAAGCTGCTGTGTCAGTCACCACATATTTGTTGCGATTTAGTTTAGGAAGAGAAGAGTTCTTCTGTTCCTTTAAATAACAAGCACTTTCTTCTTCAAGGTCAAAGAATTTCTGCATTAAAGAATATCAAGTTAGTGAAAGTTAATGTGTTGATTGCACTGCAGAAGGAAAACTTAAAGATGATAACGTACCGGTTTTGAAAAAAGTGAAATTATAGAATAAAAAAAGATCATGAACTAACCTCAGTTTAAAAGGATTTTATGGGAAATGACACGTTTCCTATACCTTTGCTGATTGCATTCTGGAAGATTTCCAAAGAAACTAACAGGTTGCTTTCAAAAGCCTGGTGTCTAATTGCCCGTGGGACTATACAAACAGGTTATTAGTCATGAAACTTCCATTATGGCATGCAGCAGCAGCTTTGAAATGAGCATGGCATTTTAAGAGAGGGTGCTACAGTTATAGGGAAGGGGGATTGCACCCTTGCCTGGGAAACACCTGAAGGCAGAAAACTATCAGCATCAGCATTCTGCAGGTGCGCAGCTGCAGGTTAACCCAGAATGTGTGCTGACTGTTGACAAACAGAATACTAATGTCACATGCCCATATACCCTTCTGGCTTGTGATATCCCACTCCTAGCTCACTGCTCTTCTGGGTTGTACCAGGCATTCTGAATACAGACGTGAAAGAAGAAAAAAATATTGGTAGGCTGCCACTTGCAAGATTTTTGTTCAGTCAATGTTCTTTATTCTCAGCACCCCTAAGCTATAGAGAAAATTGTTTTTGATGACCACACAATGGCATTCAATACACTGGAAAATGTATAACACTTTTCTCATTCTGCACCCAAAACTTTGGCTAGACTTAACTATCTAAGGGGACAGTATCTTCATGTGGTTTGAAGACAGCTTGTTTCCCTCAGTCATAGTTAACCCTAACCACGGGTTCACTGGTTTCAGTCATAAGTTCAGTTAATTAAAAACAGAACTGAAAGCTTCTAATTTCCTCCTTGTGGCTATGCTAGATGAGGAGAGTGGGAAAGCAACAAGTCCAAGGGACATTCATATCACATAGCATTATGTCTGAATGAAGCATGTGTGTATTACGCAGAAAGGAAGCAAGGTTCTGAGGAAGCTTCTTCCTTCATGTAATTAAGAAAAAAGGTGTAAAAGATGCACAGAACATTTCTGGAGCCAAGAAATACTTGTTAACCCAATACTTTTCAGCAATATGCTGTTCTTCAGAGCAATTTATATTATCAGCATTAATGAAAAGAGGCACATATTGGAGCCACAGAGTTTGGAATTGTCAATACGAAAACTAAGTGCAATCTAAGCAGAGAAGGTGCACTGAATGGGTGAGATTGCCCATTGTTAGACAGAGGTATTTGGCACTAGTCTGCTATTATTATTTTATGTTGACAAAAAAGAAGATACTGTGTTACACTTTAATAATCTGCTTCAAAATGTAATTCAGTTATTCGAAGTCAAACATGGAGTCCTCACTAGGCAACTGAACAAATTTACTTGGAAATTGTTTTAGGTTTATAAGAAACAACATGAGGAATACTTACAACTTTTAACCTACAGCCAGAAACTTCGGTGCAAATTGCTTTAAGAGATGAAACAAAGTTAAATGTGAGTGGATTTGTGTCTTTTGATAAACTTATGAGGAGTCGTACTTTAATATTGCGTAAAATCAGAGCTTCTCTTATCTTTCCATCCAAATATGGCCAATACCTAGGGAAAGAGCATCCAATGTTATTTACATAATTTTTTGAGAAAAAGGATTTGCTAACTCATGGAAAACTAAAGAAAACAAGAACCTCATCCAGCTGTGTCTACTGTGGTGCAGCTGTTAGCAGAATACAGAGTTCTGCATTATATGACTAGCCAGGAGACTAGAACTCAAGAAGGATAATTCAACAGCTGCATCATATAGAACTGTCATTAGGAACTCTCTAGGTGGTGAGATACCAGTGACTGAAAGGGTTGGCAAGGAACTTTCCAACTGATAATTATTATTTCGTTTATTTATTTATGAGAATCTCATAAAATAAATTGTCTAGGTGTCATACGAATAAAAACAGAATAAAAATGTATCAATAAAACCATAGTACAATAAAACCACAATGAGCTTAAGAAACAACCAGTGTGAAAACTGAAATTGAAAACCAGCACAATAAAATAATCTATGTAGCCACCAAATATATAGATTAAAACTACTATACCATAGGAACTTAAAACCAGATCTTAAAAGACCTGAAAGAAAAGAAAAAAAGTCTTAACTTGGCACAAAAAGATAGCAATGTGGGTGTTAGGTGGGCTTTGCTAGGGAGAGAACTCCATAGCTGAGTGCCACTACTGAAAAAGCACTTACGACAACCTCCAAACTTCTGATTGAGAAGGCACAGGGAGAAGAGCTTCCAAGATGACCTCAGGGTATGGGTAGAGCAGAGTAACTAGTAAAAATCCCTATCCAAGTTTTAGGGGATATATCTATATAATTTTATTATTTATACCCCACCCATCTGGCTGGTTTTCCCCAGCTACTCTGGGCAGCTTCCAGCAAAATATTAAAATATAATAAAACGTCAAACGCTGAAAATTTCCTGATACAGGGCTGCCATCAGAAGTCTTATAAAAATTTTGTCGTTCTTTATCTCCTCAACATCTGCTGGAAGGGCATTCCATGGGTAGGGCACCACTGTCAATATATATCTCAATGGCTATAATATAAGAAGGTGCATAGGCACTGAAATGGGGGAATAGAAGCTGCTTCATAGGGCTCCACAGTTTTTCATGGTGCCTGCAGGGAGCAGATAGCCCTTATGTAAAGAATACACACCAAACATGAAAAAATAAATCCTTTTTCCTCAGGTGGTCACTATTAATAGGCAGGTTGTGATGGGGAGATTATGGTATATGCATTGCTAGGATTAAAAACTTTTAAACTGTTGGAAGCTTAAAATCCAGTTGTCCATTTTAAATGCATAACATGTTAGGAAAAAAAGACTTAATTGAGAACTTAAGCTTGGGAAATAAATGGCTTGTCAAATGACATGTTATCTATTTTTCTCTGGCTGTGGAACATTTTTGGCAGTCTGGTGATCTAATCAAAAAGAAAACATTTGCATGTCTTCTGTGGATAAGTATTGGAGATGCTCAACTATCACCTTCTATTTATTTATTTATTTGTTTAATGCTAAGAGACCCATATCTAATAAATGATTGTGCTCTTCTCAACTAGTATGATATTTGAGCAATTTCTGTTCAGGAGCAAACATGATTTGTAACAATTACATTCCTATCACTCTCTGCTCTAGATTTTATATTTGCAAACTCATTGACATCCAAGAGAAGAACTGAACTACTGGACTTTTGCCCCATGGAAATCTCTAAATATCTGTCGATTTCAGAAGCAACAGTTTTTATCTCTTGGTACAATATTAGATAAATGTAGATTTCTGGTATTCACCAACCTTGTTTGATTTGTGATGTTGATAATAGGCAGATAATCCATAACAGCTATGTACACAAATTGCTGTGCATTATCAACAACACTATAGATAGCATCAACATCCAAAACCCTGTCCTTAGGGCTTAGCAGTTTGGGAGAATTCTGTGAAGATAAAAAGGCTGAAATTTATATCAGAAGTTGTACAAAGGATATGATTTACTTTTTCATCTTTCTTCAGTGTAGAATTTATACAAAAGTTATTACACTTCCTCAATTCTTTTTTTAAAAAATTAGCAGTTACACCCAAATTAATATGAGGAAGTTATTGTTTGATGTGCCATAGGATTCAGCCCAACCTTTTCAAATATGAATACAACCCTTATCTCTAATACTGAAATGTAGGATCAAGTAGACCCAGCAAAAGACCTAACAGATTTTTCGTATTCCTTACATTTTAAACAGACCCCCCTAAAGAACCAGCATGTGTGTGTATCCTAATTTTTTTAAGTGCTAAAACAACATGTTACTTTCTGACATTCCTGCGCAGAAGCTGCTACAATCAAGGTAATGGTAAAGGGACCCCTGACCATTAGGTCCTGTTGTGGACGACTCTGGGGTTGTGGCGCTCATCTCGCTTTATTGGCAGAGTGAGCCGGCGTACAGCTTCCAGGTCATGTGGCCAGCATGACTAAGCTGCTTCTGGTGAACCAGAGCAGCGCACGGAAACGCCGTTTACCTTCCCGCCATAGTGGTACCTATTTATCCACTTGCACGTTGACGTGCTTTCGAACTGCTAGGTTGGCAGGGGCAGGGACTGAGCAACGGGAGCTCACCCCGTTGCAGGGATTCAAACCTTCTGATCGGCAAGCCCTAGGCTCTGTGGTTTAACCCACAGCGCCACCCACGTCCCTACTGCAACCAAACCACTGTCAAAAACCATATTTTTTCAAATTAGGGCTAACCATCTATATTTGCAGGTACATGTTGAACAAGATAATGACAGTTGTTGCTGATGAAACCATTGTTCTATGAAACTTGAAAAAATTATTGTTGGCTTAATGCAACGGGCAAGCTAAGCCTTCAACGCTTCTGTTACAATTTCCATTGTGTTACTTTTTTTTAAGGTTCTATTCCATTTCCTTTCTTCCTTGTCTGCAAAAATTATACCTAGTGTGGCATGTGTGGTGTGTGCCATAGCTATATCACTGTTACACCCTGGCTGTCTTTGTGATAATAATGCAATAATAAATAATTCAAACATTAAAGTCATTAATACTGAAAAGCAGCCAGCAGCTTCCACGACCTTACACAGAAAGTACATGTTCTTTTGTGTTTATCAGAGAGATGATTTTCTGTTGCTTAGCAACTATACCACAATGGTTGCTGAAGATAGAGCACCCAGACTTAAAATCACAGGCACAAAGCATAAAAGGAGAAAGAGGTAGTCAAGACATACAAGGTGAAATACTCTTGCTGGCATTCTTTACCACATGATAATGTATGCACACTGTTGGTGGGTTTTTTTATCCAGAAATGTGCTCTCTAATGGCTACGCGCTGTCCTGTATATTAACAGCAAACTTCCTAGCCCCATGTTAGGTGAGAGATTCCTGCATTGCAGAGGGTTGGGCTAGATGATCCTCATGGCTCCTTCCAAGTCTATAGATCTGTAATTCTACATGTGGATACAGTCATACTTTGGAAGTCAAATGGAATCCATTCCAGAAGTCTGTTTGACTTCCAAAACGTTCAAAAACCAAATTGAGGCTTCTGATTGGCTGCTGGAAGTTTTTGCGGCCAATCAGAAGCTGCAGAAGCCCCGTTGGATGTTCAGCTTCAAAAAGAACATTTGAAAACCAGAACAGTCACTTCCGGGTTTCGATCATTTGGGAGCCAAAACATTTGAGAACTAGGCTGTTCGACTTCCAAGGTACGACTGTACTTATGCAGCCACAATAGCACCATCCTCACATAGGAGGGTGATATCAGCAGGCTTGAACTTGCAGAAATACAAAACAGCTCTTCAGGGGAGAAGCCCTCTGTAGGTGGGTGGACTTAAAACCTGATGATGACTGAGCATTCTCAGTAGATGTAGACTGCTGACTGACTGGAGGGGGAACAAATAGAAAACTGGGTGGGACGAGGATTGTATGTAGTATTCTAGAGAAGGTACTGCTGACTGGTTGGGACAGAAACACTCCAGACACCATATTTTTGCTGGTTCTACTTGCTTAAGAACTAATAAAAGAGAGAACAAAATAAAATAAAATAAATCCTTCCAGTAGCACCTTAGAGACCAACAAAGTTTGTTAGAGACCAACTAAGTTTGTTAGAGACCAACTAAGAGAGGTCATAAGGGATCTGTAACGGAAGTTGCACATGACATGTTTTTTTCGGGTGGATAAGTCTCTTTTCTTACTGATTTAAATCACTGAATTAAATTGCCTTCATTTAAATCAGGGCTGGTAAGCTTTTTCAAGCTGAGGGTCATATTGACCCATGCTCAATCAGGTGCCACATGTTAAAGTGGGAATGGCAGAAGTGTAGAAGTGGGCATGGACAATTTGGGAGGTCTTAGGAGGTTACAAAATGCTTTTTGTACTTGCAAGAGTGGTCCAAAACTTTAAAAAATTACGTTTTCTTTTTAAAAAAAAACTAAAAAAATGTATAACAGTAGGTACCAATGAGATCAATAACCTAGAATAACTAAAAAATAAATTAAAATAATTTTCATTTTTTAAATGACAAATCTGGTGTACCACAAAAAATTGGCCACTGGGAGACTATTGGAGCAGTCATAAACAAACAAACAAATTAATTAATCAATTAATTAATTAAAATCAATGTGGCTAACCTGTGGCCATGAGGTTTTTAATACTCTCTCCCCCATGCCTGAATCATTGGGTTGTAGTCTTCTTTGAAGCTATAAAAAAGGTTAAATGGGTTCTGGAGAGAGCAGGAAGTGGTTAGTTTGTGTGTTACACATTACAGATCTCATTCTTCTTAAGCACATTTTAGCAAGGCAGTTGTAGATTGGAATTGTGGACAGCTTTTAAATAATAAAAAGATAGACTGCGTCAGAGATCAGTGGCAGCCAAGTTCTAAGGCGTTGATGGGAGCCAGTCGGATGTTATTTAAGAGGACATGTGAAAATATTAATTCAACCTGAACTTACATAGGGCTTTAACACCTCAACCTGTCTAAAAAAAATATAATAAACAAAGAGCACAAGCATACAAAACCAACACAAACCAACTCACCGAAACAAAGACTTCTGATTTGGTTTCATTCAACTCAAGGGCCAGTTTATTTTCAGTGCCATATACTGCATACAGTCTCTTAGACCAAAGAGGTGGGATTTTGCTCTTGGATTTTAGTGAGCTGTACAAGGCAAATATCTTTTGTAAATCTAACACCAGGCAGCTGCAGTTGTATACAATGACTCCAAGCTCTTTCATCTGTGAAGGAGAATTACATATAATTGAGAGCACATTGCCCAGCAAAAATATCTCAACTGGTCAACATAATTTGGTCAGAAGTTCATTATTCTGACTAGATAGTCTCAAGTGTGATTGCCCCTGTGCGAAATAAATGCATTATTAGGCCAGCACCTTACTGTAAAGAAGTTTCAAATATATTGTTAATATTGTAAGTATTCTTCATGAATGGCTAATACATTCTGTGTTGATAATGTGGGAGTCCTGGTTTAACAAAGTAGATCTTGGGACACAACACAAGTATTTGATTTTTCTGAAAGTTAAATTTATATCCAGTGAAACATGGTGGAAGAAAGAAAATGTTCTGCTCATGACTAATAATAATAATAGTGTTTATTAATAATTGCATATTACTCATTGTCTAGTCCTTTATATCCTCAAAATAGGAGAATCAACTTGTTTCACAGCTGATTATCATGTACTAACATCAACTTCAATATCTACTTTCTATTTCCTGGGGGAAAGTACTATGCTGTTTGCTTTTCTTAGCCTAAGCCTACTGAAAAAATCCTGTTCAATATAAATATGAATGCAAAATGTTTTTATTTTTCCTGCTACCTACTGTGATTGGAATAAAAAACCCCAAGGAAGTTGAATATATTAATATAAATATCAGCTAATGTTTCATCTGTGTACAGCTGCATAGTATATTACTTTAATTTAAGTAGTAATAAATATGTATTATTCTCCCCTTGTAGCAGCTAGATTGGATTTTCAGTCCCTTTCTTAGATTTACTGTAGCTTTATACTACTGTTTTATTGCTGTGGTTACATCGCACATAGATTGCTATGCTGTATTTTCCACAACAATTTTTGCAAATACTTCCAAACAAAAGAAACATCGTAAGACGTCATCTTCATGCACTTAGAGAGAGCCAGGGATTGCTAACGCATTGCTGCCGGGCCATATAACGTACTCCCCCAAGGCTTTTGCAGCCTACCAAGGTTTTTTGTTGGTGGGGCAGAGCTTTGTCAAGTTTTTTTCACTGACTGCTGTGTTCCACATTCCACCACTAGGATGCTGATGTGTTCCTTTTTGGGGTGAGGTGTCGCACGTTGCCCTAAAGTCCACTAAAAGTTGATGCGAGAAGCAGCAGCACCATGGCTGATAAACTGCTTTTCAATCTTTAGGCATGAGCACATTCACAACAATTTCTGTTCAAAAGAAGAGTGCATATCCCATTAGCAGTGGCTCCATTTCCAGTGCTTCATACTTCTGAGTCCACAAGACAATGACTGGAAGAAATTGTATCTCTTGCAGGGCATCAGACAACTGAATATGAGAGATGAAAATATTGTAGCTACAAAAAGAGAGAGAGAAAGCATGAGGTTGGAGGGGGGATGCTGGGAACCAGGGGTGGGGAGAAAGGAGGAGAAATAGGGACCGTACTTTTCTATTGTAATTCTGTGAAAACCCTAATAAGCCATAGATAAAAAGAAAGGAAGAAGGGAAATGTGATGTCTTGCAGCTGAAATCAAAACGGAGAGAGAACATCAGCTTAAAAATTACTTGAAATAATTTACTGGTAATAATCCTGTAGAAAATCTAGGGGTAGCAGGTTCAGACTGTAGCCTAAAGGTAGGCTTACTTAGGGCCATTGAAACCAATGGGCTTAAGGAAGCCTAGGTCATGTTGAACAGAGGTCAGCAACCTTTTTCAGCCGTGGGCCGGTCCACCATCCCTCAGACCATGTGGTGGGCCAGACTATATTTTGAAGAAAAAAATGAATGAATTCCTATGCCCCACAAATAACCCAGAGATGCATTTTAAATAAAAGGACACATTCTACACACTGATTCCCGGACCGTCTGCGGGCCAGATTGAGAAGGCAATTGGGCCGCATCTGGCCCACAGGCCTTGGGTTGCCTACCCCTGATGTTGAACTTAGGTCTGTACTTTTAAAAAATCGCATAGAACAGAAAATTTCACGAAGTCTAACATTTCCTAATTGCAATAATTGAAAAAGCCACATCTGGTGGAATTTTTCTTTTATGCAACTCATTTTATGCAAGCCAACTCTTCTATGCAAGACTATCCAGACATGTGCTTTATTTTTCTTTAGCTACTGTTTATTTTAATCCTCTTTTGAATATTTTTACATACCTGTTTTTCACTGTTTTTATAGATAATTTTAATGTTTTTTTAAAAAAACTGATCAGAGGTTTTCTTGCCATCATGCGGCACATGAATGTTGCCAATACAACCTGTAGTAGACAAGCCGATCTCTCATTTCGTAATTCTAATTTTAATTTCAGAACTGGAATGGAGCCATCCATCATGAGAATGATATAATGCTTGCATTAATTAAAAATTTAAGCACTGTCTAATTATAGTTCTTTGAAATACTGTATGGGGGAATTAATGGCCACAATTATTAAACCCTCACTTGCAACCTCACGGTCACCCTGGCATTAGGAGAAATACATAGTTGTGCAGTCCACATGTATATGATGGATAGGGCCTAGTCTATGGTTGGAATCCAAAAGCTCTTGGGTAGGGAGTGTCAACTGGGCAGAGGTCTCCCTCCATCCAGACCTGCTAGCCGCCGTCTACAAAGTGAAACCTGTGTGACTCTTCTAGCACAGAGGTTTCCCTTCTGTCAATCGAAACAGGACATTCCAGGGAGGAACAGGTGTTCCCCAGGTCAGGTTGGGATCTTGGGTTGTGGGCGGTGCTATGCATAGTCCAAAAACTAGCAGATTACAATAACCATTCACAAATCTGTTGTCATTATTTAGCATTCCAAGGCAATGCCACATATTTTAAACTAGTATATTGAATAAACTAAACTGATCAAGCAGTATAGCAATGACCTGATTATAATTTCAAGGCACAGAATCTACACTGTTGTTCAAAGCCTTGTTATTATTGGTTTTTATGATATTATAGTACAGTGTGTGTGTGGGGGGGGGGGTTTACCGTAAACCATCCTGTGATCTTCAGATGAAGGGCAGCATAGAAATTAAATAAATAAATTTGGTAGTTTGTCTTTCCAAAACTGGAAAACAGGCATTGACGTGTGAAATTATCATAGTCATACTGGATCAAATTCCAGCATAACAGCATCCCAAGTGGAAATGTGAAAAAAATAGTTCCTTTCAATCCCAGTATTATTTGATGTACAGTAAAAGAACTTAATTCAGCTGACTGTCATTAATGTCCTATCTTAAAAGAGCCAGCTGGGCCCTTTCATAACTTCAAAAAACTCATTAGCTTCAAAACAGTAAAAGACTGATATAGTGTTCTTTTCACCATATATATTTCTGTAATGATAAGATGCAGCTCTCTTGAACGGAACAAATCCTGCCATGGCTAACAAATCTTATTGTAAACTCTGGCTTGGAAACATTATAGAGAGATGATTGTTTTGTATATTTATAACTGGCCCTGTTCCAAAAGCTCAAGAGGTTTTTACTTGGTGCCACTTGTACTTGGTTACATGTGAGACTTTCATGCTAAAGATGGACTGCTTTAAAGTGATTATTTGATGAAGGAAACTTTGATAAGTTGAGTCAGAGCATATAATAAAGCTTGCACAAAGCAAAACCACAGAGTCCAACTCATTTCCCAAGTTTATAGAGTCACCAAGCAACAACACTGGAGGAAACATGGATCCTTCTATTAGAAGGGATCAGAAAATTTTGATTTCTATAGTAGTATACAAGCAGATTTTTTAATGGCATATACAACCTGTACTCCTCTCAAGCACGACTAGTTCTCAAAATACAGGGCAGTTGTGAGTGTTTATAGCTCCTGCAGCTTTGTTGAGGTTTGTAGGCAGCCAGAGAAAATTAGGACTCTACTCATAATGGCAAAAAGAGAGCCTTACATCAAATAATAATGATAATAACATACACTAAAACCACCCCTTCATTCTATTTGCGTGGAAAATTAACAAAAGAAGGCACTGCTTTAGATCATCCTCCCATTTCAGGAAAATGAGTCAATGTAAAGAATAAGGAGATGTAGATGGAGGAGTTGGTGAGGCACCGCATCACTGAGTAGTGAAAATTCATTCTCCTAGTCACAGCTCTGTACAATCTTACTCAGAGGTCCAGAACCCTTGTCCTGTTAGGTCAAATAGGAAGCCTCTATTTGTGGTTGCTACAAATGAAGATAAGAAACAGCCAGCATTCATACCTCACCCAGGGGACTTGATCAAGAGTCATCTCATCTCAGAAGTTTGGAGAATATCAGAAAGAGTAGCAGAGACTCTTACTGTTTTTATTTTCTCCAAAGTGCAGTGCAAATCAAAACTTGAGCAGGGATGGGTAAGAATGTGAGCTATAGAGTATTTTTTCTACCAAATGGTCTGGGGCACTTGCCCCTGGTTGAATATATTTGTTGCCCATGCTCTTACTACCCCTGGATCTCCTTCTGCAATGTCAGCTCCTCGCTTGCCATGACTTCTGATTCTGCTCTTCAGCCAGTCCATATGCCCAGACCACATGTGGGTTCCAGGACAGCCCCCATTGGGGAATCATGCTTTAGTCTGTATCATGTTTAAACTGCTTTGCAGCCTAATTAGCAAATGCATTTAAAATTAAATATCATTGTATCTACTACAAAAAGGAATCAGTAAGCTACATTAGCTCCTTCTTTGGTTTTGCTAGAATGCAATATACAGGCTAGTTAGAACGAAAGGATTCACTTCTGTTGCCTCTCCAGGGGAGAGGCTAAAATCATAGATGATAACTCCCACTCCAGCTGCATGGGCAGAGACAGATTATTGGCACTCACGCAGTGAGATAATAATTATCAGTCTAGAGTTTTCTAAAAATAAAAATAAAATAAAAAATTGCCCACTGCTTACAATTTAAGCTATTGCTTCTGACAGGAATTTCAAAAAAAAAGATACAGAATGAAAGACATTCAAATACAGAGATGATTTGATAAAATCTCCTGTTATTCAGAACAGTGCTGTATAGTGTGCGACAAATACAAGGTCAAAGAGCTCTTTTCAGCATGTTACTGCAACCAACAAACATTACTGAATGGGTTGTTTTTCCACATATGAATACATCTGAAAACAAACGCTGATCAAAATTCCTTGAGGGATTTTAAGATGCTGAAAATACAAGCGCAATTTCCAATTTTTAAAAATCACATAATAGGTCTTTTCTTTAAATCCATTGGATCCTTACTCCTGCATATTTTCTGTAAAACTAAAGACTGTGTAAGTTTAGCTTGCAAAGCACAATTTTCAAGAACATCCTTAAGGAACAAAGACATTTGCATCAACACAATACAGATAAGGACTTGAAATGCCGCCCCTGGACCACAGACCATACTTAATTTACTGCCACAATGTAATATGTCATAATTAGAACAAATTGGGAGCTAGTATTGTTTCCACTCTTGAGACTCTTGAGAGTCTCATGGATTGCAAGAAGATCAAACCTATCCATTCTGAAGGAAATCAGCCCTGAGTGCTCACTGGAAGGACAGATCCTGAAGTTGAGGCTCCAATACTTTGGCCACCTCATGAGAAGAGAAGACTCCCTGGAAAAGACCCTGATGTTGGGAAAGATGGAGGGCACAAGGAGAAGGGGACGACAGAGGACGAGATGGTTGGACAGTGTTCTCGAAGCTACCAACATGAGTCTGACCAAACTGCGGGAGGCAGTGGAAGACAGGAGTACCTGGTGTGCTCTGGTCCATGGGGTCACGAAGAGTCGGACATGACTAAATGACTAAACAACAACATCGTTTCCACTAATTACAATGTTTCTCAGTTTTAGCTGGGTAAAGAAGCAATAGATCATAGGTTCTGCCATAAATAAGAACACAACTAAGTGCCAAACAGTTTAAAATAAATAACCAGTGCAGTGAAGAGGGGCTGAGCAGGACTGGGCCCATAATAGGGGATTATTGGACTTCCTTTTCCCCTCACTATTCACAGTGGGAGAAAAGCTCCAACTTGGATCACCATGACTTCCATAATAAAATGATCCATTGTGGCAAAAAATCAATATTGTGCAAGTGCACCTCTTACTCCCCCACTCCCAAATTTGCTATTGAGGAAACCACTGAAGTGGTGGGGGGCATTGTTTGCAAGGGCAGGATAGGAAAGAAAAACTAGGCAATCAGAAGTCTGTTCCATGTTCTTTTGAGTATTTCTGGTTTTGCAATTTGATTTGATGCTGATTTCCCCCCTCTTCCTTCCATGTCCCTTGTGAGTTGTTATTTAAAACACACACACACACACATGATTGTAAGCCTGTGGGCAGGGACTGTCTTGCTTCAATTGATTGTATACAAACCACTCTGAGAGCACAGCCTAATTTAGGGCAGGGTGGGTGGTTCTCCCACACAGGATTCCATGCCAAAGGGGCACCAAGCTGAGAGGAGGAGAGGGGAACAGTGAGAAGTGAACTGTATTTGTAATGGGCTGGGCTGGCCTCCTTTTTTTTTTTTTTGAATAAAGAGTTAAACTTCACCGACACCATGTGATTTATTTCTGATCTGCTCCTGACACCCACTCCTGACAGTATCCGAGATTCTCCCCAGCCCCTCATCTTCCACTTTTCAGTTTGCAGCAAGGGAAGGGATGGGGAGAAGTTCCAGGAAATCCAAAAGGTGTTTCCTCCCAACCTTTGAGCAGCGATTGCCACTTCCTCCCTCTATAAGAAAACAGAACTCGGTTCCTTCACCCACCAGGAGGACTGAATGGCAGGAGCTACCTCCCCCACTTCCTGCATACCTCTTTTAGATTTAATGCACGACAGCAGCAATCCAGGTTTGGAGACTGGAACCTGAAGGGAAATGGAAGGAAAGAGACAGGGGTGTGTGGAATTTCTGAAGCTTTGATTCTTTTTTTCTGCTTGAGTAAGATGGATAGAAAGTGGGTAGGAGGTAGGGAAGGGGGCAGGGAATCCAGAGAGATCTTTGTGAGTTTAGTTTTGTTTGTTTTTTTGCTTTTGCCTGGGAGGGAAAATCAGTCTGGGGAAAAAGGAGAGGAAGAAGGGAGAGGGTAGGAAAGGAAAAGGAGAGAGGGAGAGAGCATGAGCCTCCTGTTGCAGCAGCCCAGCTGGTTAGGCATTGCTCAGGGAGGGGGGTGCCTAATTTTGGCCTTGCACAGGGCACCGTATTACTAAAGTCCGTCCCTGCTGAGAGCCTCTCTGACTGAAGAGCAAGATAAAAATGCTATAAATAAATAAATAAATAAATTGAAAGTACCTGCCCCAGTGACTTCCATTCTAAACTGGCACTTCCAATGTATACATGCTGCCTATCCACAATCCAGAATGATGTCTGCAGATGGCCATCATTGTAAGCCGTCATGTTTATAAAAATCACTTCAGCACCTAAGGAATACAAGAACATAACAGTTAAGTTGTGCATAAGGAAACAAACAAACAAACAAACAAACGGCTTACATAGTCAATCACTTCAGAGTTTAACAATGCCATCTTAAGCACGGAGTTCAGCAGAAGTGGGCTTAGGAAGGCATACTCAGAGATGAAGTGCAACCCTGTGCATGTTCACATGTTCAGTGGGCCTTGTTCCATTACAGGAACTTTATAGCTACATTTATTATCACAACTTCCTAGCTACATTTTTGCAGTGTAAGGTAAGGTACCAGTAAGTATCTGGGAATCTTGTCAAAAGCAAAGAATTTTAATAGTCATCAGCTACAGCTCTTCAGAAGAATGAGCTGAAATGATAAGAGTCTTTCCGGAAGGAAAGTTGGCTAGACAGAGACAGAACTATCTGGTCATTAAGAACCACACACTTTCTTTCCAGTTCTTTTTTGTACAATGGTCCATGTCCAGTCAGGAAATTAGTTTTTAATCTCTCTAAATCCATTCTGTTGCATGACTTAGAAGGAGGAGGCAGTTCCTCCTCTTGACAGGCACCACAAATTTCTCTGCTGATCCCTGGCCTGGATGGTACATGTGTATAAAGGGCATTTATTATGCAGAACTGGTGAAACTAAACCTCCTCAGAGGCCATCTATTGACATTATTTACAATGTCAATTGTAAATACAATAGCTACAATAGCTACAATAACTAATATGCAAAGATTTCAATGTTTAATTAAGGGAAACTGGGTTAGATTGAACTATGTTTCCTAGAAACCTTTAGAACAAGGTGATTAACTCAAAGCCTGTAGGCCACATCTGCACCCAAAGGCTTTTTGTATTCCAACTGCATTCTTTTTAAAAACAAAACAAAATTAACCACTTCTGTCTGTCCCTTACTATAATGCCATATTCATAAATGGTTCCCTGTAGCCAGTGGCGGAGGAACCCTCTCTGGCACCCGGGGTGGCACAGCCCGTATGGACTGCACATGTACGGAATGCCATGTGTGCACACTCCATATGGAATGCCACACGTGCACTCCATATGGGCTGCCGTACAGGCTTCTGCACGAGCGGCATCTTGTACGGACACCCGTATGGACGGCGCATGAACACGCGCCCTTGGCCACTCTACAGCTGGGGGAGGCAGTGGCCATCTTGTCACCCCTCCCCGAGTGGAACACGGGGAGGCCCGCCCCCTCTGCCCCTCCCTTCCTCCGCCTTTGCTTGTGGCAACTCAATTAAAAATGTAATATTAATTAATGAGTGCTCCTTTTGGTCTCCTGCTGTGATACTGTGCTTGTATACCACCAGAAGATTTTTGTGACTCCTCCAACACCCTTCAAAATGTGTCATATATAAAACATTATTTATTTCAACAATGCCTAATTCTCTTTATTAGTCCCCTTAGAAATATATTAAGAATAAATATCTATTATCTGCACCACAGGGAGTTGGACTAGATGACCCTCAGGATCTCTTCCAACACTACAATTCTATGATTCTGTGATCTACTTAATAATAAACTAAATGTGAAAGACAGACAAAGCAGTTCCCTGTTGGAACTAGCCTGCCAAGACTCTCCAACTTTTTTTTCCTCAGAGGAACAGGGAAAAGTAAGACATTGTCCCCACTGGAATCATTGAAACCCCTTGTGGATTGTTCTGCTCGTCCACCTGAAAGCAGTTACTCTCACAAGCCATCCCAGCCACATTAAGATCTTGCCACTCTGCATATTGTAAGATAATTTTCTACACACACAAATGACATGGTCTCCCACCTATACTGTAATTCTCTGTTCCTAGGAATACTTGAGAATAAAACCATAAAGAGTTTGAGACACCATGTTATTCTTGCCTTGTGCTTAGTCAATATTGCTAGAAAAAATATCCGCAGTGCAGTTGAAGGTAATTCAGTTGCATATGCTTTATACTATGAGATCTCAATATGTTTACTTGGAGTCACACATTACGGATTTCATGGAACTTATTTTATAGTATGCGAATTTAGTATCAATGGGTCTTAGTAGAGGTAGCAAATAATAAAGAAGTGCAGGTTTTTTGTTTTTTTTTAAGAAACAAGAGTACCATATTGGCCCGAATATAAGCCATACCTGAATATAAGCCACACCTTTAAAACTGGAGGGGGGGAAAGAAAAAAAAGAAAAAATACCCAAATATAAGCTGCTCCATTCCTCACTGTTCCTGTCTGCATACTGGGCAGGCAGGTGGGGGAGCTGTGCTGCGTTGATGGCGGCCTTTCCCCTTCATCGCTCTCTCCCTTCCCAGCCTTGGGGGAGAGGACAGGGGACTAAGCCTCACTTTAACTTTTCACGGTGGGAATTTGGGGAAAAAATGAGGCTTATATTCAGGCCAATGTGGTATATATATAAAAAAGTATATTAATTGCTGACAGAAGAACCATTTCATATTGAATATTTTCCAGTGGCACAGAGGTAAAGCATCTCATCTCCAGGCATCTTAAGCTTCCTTCTTAGCTTTATGCCAAATGTCTGGAGGTGTTCCAGAAGTTCCATTAGTACAAACCCTCTGCATTCAAATGTGGTTAAGTGTAAAATGGAGGGATGCACAAGTCAATAATATAAGGCTACGTATTTTATTGCACATCTGACTTAAGCGTCTAAACTGAAAAATGGCCTGTTTTTGTGTTCTTCAGGAATGCAATATTTTACAAAGAGAGATACTGGCAAGAATGATTTCAGACTCAAGGAAAGTCCAGCAGAACATTCCCAACATGTAACCTGCAAGGAGTGGAGCAATGGATTCACTGTTGCATCTAAAGCCATGCCAGCTCGAGCCAGCCACGCCCCCCCCCCCCAGGAGGAGAAGCCTAGGAAAGCAGGGAAAGTTGCTATGCCAGCTTCAGGGCTCAAGGACTGAGCCACAGGCTCCCAACAACTCTCTCTTTGATAGTCCACTGGCAGTAGGAGAATGGTAGTAGCAGCTCTCCACCACTGGAGGGAAATTTATTTGCCATTTTAACACTCGGCCATTGAAAGGTTGTGGGGAGGTAGGGGTGTTTCCAGACTCTGCTACATAAGCATGGAAAACCAACAGAATAAGCAACTTACAATATTTCTGATCCTATCTTAAAATTTACATTTTTTTAAAAAAAGGAACGTTTTAACTTATTTTCCTCCCTTCCAACATATACACTCACCACTTTCAGCTTAACATTTAGTTTCATTTATTTTTCCATACCCTTGGGTCTCATTCTTTATGGCGGTTCCTCACCTTTTGCCAAATTTAATCAAAAATATGACAACCCTGACAACCCTACCAATACCCTTGGATGGGATGCGGGTGGTGCTGTAGGTTAAACCACAGAGCCTAGGGCTTGCCGATCAGAAGGTCGCTGGTTCGAATCCCTACAATGGGGTGAGCTCCTGTTACTTGGTCCCTGCTCCTGCCAATCTAGCAGTTCGAAAGCACATCAAAGTGCAAGTAGATAAAGAGGTACCGCTCTGGCAGGAAGGTAAATGGCGTTTCTGTGCGCTGCTCTGGTTCACCAGAAGTGGCTTAGTCATGCTGGCCACATGACCCGGAAGCTGTACGCTGGCACCCTCGGTCAGTAAAGCGAGATGAGCACCACAACCCTAGAGCCGTCCGCGACTGGACCTAATGGTCAGGGGTCCCTTTACCTTTACCTTTACCAATATCCTCACTTAAAGATTATTGATGTCTCTTCCTCAAAATATCAACAATTTTGCAGAAGAGGTGAAGGGGTTTCAGCCATGCATTTGCACAGCCACTATAATATTGTAATGATACAATTTGACTTGCATAGTATTTAATTTTCTATTAAATAAAAAATGCCATAATTCATAGCATTAGGGAATTTATGTGAGTTAACATTACCTATTTATGTTGCAGAGTTGCACTAAAAATGTACACCGATCTGTAAAAATGCTTTAAAAAGGTATTATAGCTCTCAATGCAATTTTCCATTGATGACGGATGGTGTTACATTTTTATAACACATTTTTAACATTTTAACTGACCGGTGTAGTAGGTGGTGGTAGTGAAAAATACTGCTACTTTTCCAAATCTCAGATTACATAATCATACTCAATTATTTTGCCTTTTGTTGGAATGCCACTGAAGTAACTACAGCTAACTCATAACTTCTGCACATTAAGCTATGCACACTTGGGGGAAAAACAAATAAAAAGGAGCTGGAAATGGAGTGGGTGTCCAGGAAAAGAAGCTTTGGCAATTACCGTATTTTTTGCTCCATACCATGGACCATACGGCGCACCTCGTTTTTAGAGGAGGAAACAAGATAAAAAAATATTTTTCCTGGTTTTCCTCCTCTAAAAGCCCTGTTTTTTGAGGATCAGCTAAAAGTTTTGCAGCTTTTTTGCAAAGGGAAAAGCCCTGGTTTTTTTGAGGATCAGCTAAAAGTTTTGCAGATTTTTTGCAAAGGGGGAAAAGCCCTGTTTTTTTGAGGATCAGCTAAAAGTTTTGCAGCTTTTTTTGCAAAGGGGGAAAAGCAAAGCTCCTTTTGCAAAGGGGGAAAAGCAAAGAGGAAAAGCCCCCTTTTTATGGGGTTCAACTCACATTTCTGCAGCTTCTAAAGGAAAGGGAGCCTTTTCTACAGTTTCCAGACAGATAATCTAATCAGCCAGTCACATGTTTCTGGGGAAACAAACAACCTCCCTCTGCAGCACATTCAACAATGGAGGCCTAGGCAAGAGGGCGGGGCTGAAAGGGAGCCTGGACTCTTATCTCTCTCCCAATATCTTGCTGATCAGCTGCTGAGCGGGGTCCTTTCAACACTCCCTTTTCTCTTTGTAAAATAAAAAGCATGATCCTCTTTTGGCCCCTGGGAAATTCAGCTCCAGGGACCACCATTCGCTCCATAAGACTTTTTAGGTGGAAAAAAGTGCGTCTTATGGAGCGAAAAAATATGGTACACCTTCCATTGAACCCAATGTGTTTTGACTATACATTACTTTGGCTTTAAGCACTATCCCGGAACATGGCCCCAGCATAAGCTGAGCATTGCCTGTACAGTTATAAGGATGCTCTTGATGGCTTCTGTCAACTGTGCTTAACAGAAAATTATGCTCCAAGGAACTGAATACATTTGTTGTTCATGCATTTCAGACAGCAAAGCTATTAAGTGTGTCAATCAAAACCTTAAATAGAACATCTATGAAAATCTGCCCACATTTTATTGCATATCTGTTTACAGAAAACAAAATCAAAGCTTTGAAAAATGTAACCAAAACTTGGCTCCCATACATACGACTGTCCCATTTCTTAATTTGGTACCAGGAAATCCTGCTTTACACTATCTACCTTCACAGTAATGGAATAAGTTTTCTCAGTTTAGGACTACAGCTCCCAAAGTGGAAAAGTCCCTTTTATAGTGACTTCTTTAGTAAAACAAACAGTAAGAGACAAGCGTTTAAGTGCTTTTCCAATTTGGAGAGACTTGTCTTCCACTGTGGATCCCTGTGCCCTGTTTGTGAGACATTAAGATTTTGTTTTGGCCCCATGGCTACTATTTCCCCTAGAATAAAGGCTGCAGAGAGGCAGAAAAAAAGTATTTCAAGTGTTGTAAGCATGAAAACCTGTTTATAAATATTTAATTAATTAATAGCTTTTATTTTCCACTTTTACAGTGCAATCCTACCGAGGCTTACTAAGATGTGAGCCATACTGAATTCAGTGTACAGGACTGCAGCCTTAGCCTTTGATGTTGTTGCTGCCTACTTACACTGTAAACTTAGAGGCTCTAATTTTATTTTTGTAAAGTGTCTTGCATATGTTTCACACCAGACGAACGCCAGATTGAAGCAAACACTCACACACAAACTTACTGTTTCGAAGCATATGGGCCGCGTGAACTAAGAAGCAGCTCTAATCACATAAGATTAACAACAAATTGAGCTGCTAAAACAGAAATATAATTAACTTTTCATACAAATACATTATTTGTCTGGAAGCACGGTATCAAATAATGCTAGAAAATATAATAAGAGTAAAAATGTAGTACTAGTGCTACTACTAGTAGTAGGTGTGTGTGTGTGTGTTCGTTCTCTTTGCCCCCCTGTGGGTTTAGCCTACTGGGTGTTCTGTACCAGGCAGTTCCCTCTCTGGTCCAACTCCCCAGCTTTGGAATTCACCTCCCTACCTAGAGGCACAAATGGCAGAGACCTTGCAGGTTTTCTACCGCCAAGTAGAAACATTTCTTTTTCTCCCAGGCACCAGGGGGAGGCCAGGGCGGTATTGCTACTGGTCTCTGGATTGCTGCTGCACTTTTCTTATTAGTTGTTTGATTTAATTGTATTTTTAACTGATTTTTACGCACACACACACATTGTGTACAATGACGCACTGTTCAGAAATATTCCACTTGACAGTTTGTGGGAAGTGGAAAAATTTGTACCGCGGTGCGTAATATGTTTAGTAAGATACTGCACACAAATGGCTGGCTTTCTCAGAGATCTACCATGCTAATTACCGGCATTTGAATGAGCCTTAATGTTGCCCTTTATTAACTGAGGCTGTTAGAAATGGAATCTAGTTCACTCCGCAAGATCTATGGGGGAGCTGGGACCAAAGTCTACCACAATCCATTGGGCCACAATGAATTCAGAAGTGTCAACATTCATATATGGAAGCTCCATGGGAACATAAGGATGATTTTCATTTTTTCCCCATTTTTCCAAATTTGTTTTTCTTTGCCTCTTTAAAAAAAACACCACCCTTTTATTTTATCTTTATCTAACTTTGCACATTATTTTCTCATTCCAGGGTGACTTACCCTCATTCTCTTGACCATCTCATCACAGGTTCTGGGTTTCACACTTCCCTGCAAAGTGAATGAGAAAATGAGCCTGATTTTGATGCTGCTAAGTGAATTACAGAAAAAATATATTTTAAAATTTCTAAGGTGGGAGTTTTCATTACATTTCACCTCCCACCTCCCAGATATACCCAATGCATCTAACCCTGGGCTTCAGAATAATTATATGTTAAAAGCTGTGAAACTCAGTATATCTCTTTCTAACATTTGGCTCTCAGTGGAACTTTGGCGAGAATAAGGTTATATTCCCATAGAGCATCTCATGTATTGAATGTTGACACCATAATGGTTTAAAGCCTCACTGACCTGAATGCTTATTGCAGAGCATGTAAAATCACTACACATTGCAGAAGGACCTTTTCAATACATGCAGACTTGGACATAATCATCATTAGATAGAAGAAGTGAAGCACTCCAAAATCCACAGTTGGACAACACAGTTATTAGGACAAACCACAATGTCTCAAAAAAATGAATAATTTGTAAAAGTTATCCAGAGCTTTGCATTAGGCTAGATAACATAAATCAGGGGTTAGAGGGATGACGGAGTGGGAGTACAAAAGTTAGGTTGGATGTTGAAATCTAGAGGTCTGTATACTTAGTCTGTAGATGGAGATTGCAAACTGAATTAGTCATTGCAGGTATCAGAATTCTGGGGTGAATAATCAATGACTCATATTCATTAAACAAACAAACAAACAAACAAACAAAAAAACAAACATAAACCCCAATTGTTATCCAAATAAAAAAGCTTAAAAGGCTACTAAAATAGAGCCATGCATTCCAAGCACATAACTGATTACAAGTGAGGGAAAGACCTGGGGAGGTGCATGGAGTATATGACCTTTGATTTTTTCCAAAACCTATTATTTCCAGGGTTAGATTACAACTCCTACCAACCCTGACCTTGGGCCTATCTGGAGGATTCTGTGCTGGTTACCCCTGTGATTCTGTGATTCTATATGCTTACAAAGAACCACCAGTCACCTTGATCATTGGTCTTTTGTGGGACAAGTGAAAAGTGAAAAGAGACAAGCATTGGATTTAAAACAACAACATTGCAATAGCATTGTAGCAAAAGTGTTTTCCCACAATCAACATAACCATGCAGCTCTCCTAACTTAATAGAATTGTCAACATTATTGGAGTTGACCTCCCCTTCCTTTAACTTTTGCTCATGTCATATTAGTGATTAGCCAGTGGTTAATTTATGTCTCAGAAATTATGCAAGCAACAGTTTTAGTCTCTAGTGCATAACTGGGACATGGTTAATGCACATAGAAAGCAGCAGTGCGCCACTTTAAAATCAAATGCATGTTCTAACTGATGTGGTTCTTTCATTTGGCACATAGGCATTGAAAATGTAATGAATGTGCTATTTAGTCCTGCATCCTGTTTCCCACGGTGGCACACCAGGATTCTTATGTGAAACCCACAAGCAGGACATGAAGGCAGTAGCTTTCTCTTGCATGTTGTTCCTAAGCAACTGGAATTCAGAGGTATGCTGCATCTGATTTTGAAACATAAAAAGGCACAGATGTTGTAGTCTGTCACCAGGGAGATAGTTTCTCCATTCTCCTGAGGAAGGAGAGGGTTGAGGTGGCGGGGAGATTGGCCATGATATAAACACCACCACCAGGAGCACTGGATTGGCTCTGCCGTTGCACTAGCACTGTGCCAACCTCCTCATTGACACTTGCCCTCTCCCTACCAGTGACCCGCCTGCCAGGAAGCTAATGGCTTTACCCCATGCAGCAAGCCACTTCTGATGTAAGCAAAGAAGGTAACATTGTCCGGTGCTATCTTGATATCAAGGAAACAGCTTAAAATTATCACCTGGGAAGTTTGGAATCCTGTGATAATGACACCAGCATAGTACCAGCAGTCTTACATTGTATTTGCCTTATCATACAATGAGCAGGACACAAACTTGCTTTATATCTTATGCATAACAGAAAACAAATATCTGTTGTGCTCCTATTCACTAACCAATCTGTCTTGAAAAAAATGAGCCTGAAAGTCTCAATAGTGCTGTTATAGCAACATTTCTACTAAATGAAACAATTAAAACCAATTAAAATTCTTAACTGCCAGTTACAAGCCAAGTAAAAATGTCAGTTAACTTGGCTCCATATGGCTCACACATTTGACTTTGGCTTGGATCCTAAGAGAAGTTAACTTAAGTAAGTTTGAAGCATTCAGTATTGGCACATTAATATTTATCCATTATAGTGCTGCCCTAACACACAAACCATAAAAGCTAATGGATGTATACTATACCCACGTAAGGTATATTATAAGTGGCACAATGAAGATAAACAGTCTGGCTGTAGGAATAATTCCAAGAAACCCATATTCACCAGCAGTCATGTGATTACAATAGATTTCTAGAAAACATAAGAATAGCTCCGCTGGATCAGGGCAGGGGCCCATGTAATCCAGCATTCAATTCTTACAGTAGCCAACCAGATGTCTACGTGAAGCTTGCAAGATGGAGCTGAGTGCAACAGCACTCTCCCCTCATGAGGTTTCCAGCAACTGCTTTCCAGAAGTATTATTATTAAAAATGAGGACACAAAATACATGGTAAAAACAAGAACAAAAACAAACAAATAACTTTCCTCACACAAATGCAATTAAAAGGCCAGCATAGACTGTTAATCAGCCCAAGTCCTGATGTTTTTGCCTGACACCTAAAGATATGCAATGAAGGTGCCAGGTGAGCCTCCCTGAGGAGAAAATTCCACAAATGGGGAGCCACCACAGGAAAGGCTTGTTCTTGTGTTGCCATGCTCTGGACCTTTCGTGGAGGAGGCACACAAAGAAAGACCTCAGATGATGAGCATAGGGTTTCAGTTGGTTTGTATGAGGAAAGGTGGTTCTTGAGGTATTGAGGTCCTGAACCGTTTAAGGCTTTATAGGTCAAAACCAGCACTTTGAATTCAATCTAGAAACTAATTGGCAGCCAGTGCAATCAGGCCAGGAACTGTGTAATATGCTCAAACTGTCTTGCCCTGGTGAGCAATCTGGCCACCAAATTCTGCACCAGCTGAAATTTCCAAACCGCCTTAAGAGGCAGCCCTACATATAACGTGTTGCACTGTTGCAGTAATCTAACCTACCCTTACGAAAGCCATGCTAGTTCAGCAGCAGCAAGACTTGTTCTTCTATATGCTTAGTTATTTATCTTTAACAATACCTCCCACTAGTTTTCCAGGGGGAGGTCATAGAATTTTAGAGTTGGAAGGGATACCAAAGGTCATCTAGTCCACCCCCTGCAATGCAGGAATGTCAAACTTAAACTAACTAACATAATCCCCATCCCCCATATCCCTTTTTAAAAATTGGTGTTACACTGGCCACTTTCCAGTCCTTGGGTATTGAGGCTGATCTTTATGAACAAGTTGCTTTTCCAAACTAAAGAGAACTCTTAGCTGGATGTCATATGGATCTAGCAATTTGTCACACACACACACACACACACACACACACACACACACACACACCCTTTGTCTATTGGGCCTAGAACTTCATCTCTGATCAACACTATTTTTCTCAGTTCCTCAGACTCCCTTTCTACAAAAGTTTTTTCAGGCACAGTGGTTTGCCTTATATATTCTGCTATGGAGACACATGCAAAGAATTCACCCACCTTCTCTGAAACCTCATTATCCTTCTTTATCACACATTTGACTCCTTGTCATTCAAGGATCCAGCTGCCTCTCGCTACTAATGTAATTAAATATTTTTGTTGTTGGTGGTCTTTATGTATTTTAGCAATATAATATGCTCCTCAAATTCTTTTTTGGCATCCCTTATAGCCTGCTTGCATTTCTTTTGCCACAGTTTGTGTTCCTTTTTTGTTCTCATCATTCGGAGAAGACTTTCATTTTTTAAAGGAAACCTTCTTGCCTCTTCTTCTTTCTTTGACTCCGCTAGTTAACCATGCTGACATCCCCTTGGTACTTTCCCTGATCAGCGACATACAATATTAGAAGCTCAACTGGAGTGTATTTTAAACAACTGCCAAGCATTTTTGAGTGATTTCATCTGCTTGACTTTGCCCTTCAACTTCCTTTTTACCAATTCCCTCATTTGGGGGAAATTTCCTCTTTAGAATTCAAATGTTACTGGATTTGATTTTTTAGGCAATTGACCATTTAGATGTATATTAAATTTAATAGCACTGTGGTCACTGCTCCTGGTTGGCTCAAAAACACTTATATCTCACACCAGGTCCTGAGTGCTTCTTAAGATTAAGTCCAGGGTCTTTGTTCCTCTGGTCAGTTCCATGACCAACATTTAGGGTGTCTAGAAAATTCTACCTCTTTGACATGACTGGAATACATACGTAGCCAGTCTATGTGAGGGTAGTTGAAGTCAACCAGCACTGCATTTTCTCTTTTGGATGTTTCAGTGATTTCATTCTTCATTTCAGGATCTCCCTAAGCATTTGGATCATAGGGATAATAGTATGTCCCCAGTACTAAATTACTCTTGTGGACTGGTGTCACCACTTACAATGCTTACTGGAAAAGTCTTGCCAATCATAAGCAATTGTGTTCAGAACTTTTAATCTAACAGCACTGCTTCCATATTGAATATCAATGTTTTTTTAAAAAAATCCAACTACTTTTAAACATTTGGAAATTCAGTTTATCTAAGTGGGTAATAGTTATGCATGTGTTTAACTTTCCCACAAAAATTAGTTAAACTTAAAAAGGCTTCATTTTATAGGGTGCAATCCAGTCAATGATTTTACGCATTTAACTTTGGCCCACATATTAAGAACAAGCAAAGGCAACTCTTATATATTAATGTGAATATATAGCAACATAAAAACCGTGATCTTACCCTTGTTTTTCAGGTCATTTAATAATTTGGATTCCTTGTGAAGAATATCACTCACTAGTTTGATCTCTACATTTTGAGACAACAGGTCTTGCAATTTCTCAAACAGATGCTGCCCCTTGTAGAAAAACAACAAAGGAAACATCCTTGGGAATGATTATTAGACACACAAAAATATACAAAATCAAATAAATATACATTCAGGTGTGTATTTTGATATAATGTTTTATGTTTCAGTGGAACTTGAATCTGTCTTCTGAAAGAAGCATTTAAAATTACTAAATCATGATGTTCATAGGAGGCATCATAACATCCTGTGTTTGAAATAAGAGCACTTTGCAAGGTATGCAACTTCTTAATGCCATGCAGTTAAATAATTTGAAATCCCTGCTCAGCCATGAAGGTCTCCAAGAAACCCTAAAAAAGCAACTATCTCACAGCCTAGCTTATTTTGCAGAGTTGTTATAAGAGCAAAACAAGATAAGGGGATACTGCAATCTTCTCTGAACTCTTGGAATAGGGTGATGGTGAAATCTAAATAAGTAATTTCTCTCGTATATTTTGTCACTGTGCAGTCTGAACTCCAGGGAGATGCTAAGATCCTCACGTAGGTGGAAATTCACTCTGGATTTATTTATTTATTTATTTTGCTTCAAAAATTTCCATTGATGCAATACAAGCATGGCAATGATTCAAGCTGAAGTGCTATTTTACACAGCAATGTCTTCCGAGGACAAAAATAGATGCAACTGTGGGAGCCCAGTTCACTGTTCACATATTTTAAAGAGCCGGAACTTACTTCACAGGAAAACAGAGCATGAGAGGTTCCAGCTCTGCTCAGGGGCTGAGCCATTTCTATTACAGCCCCTGCCCACCCCCTTGCTTTACATGTGAATGGGATAAACACATAAACAAATGTGGTGTTGCCATGTCATGGTATATAATTTGGCCCTAGGATGCCCAACTGCTGGTTTGTTTGTTTTTCCCTTCTGGTATTTCTGGGAATCAAGATCTTATATGTTGGTCCTAGCTATGAAGCTTTAATCACTGCTCTCTGTATGTTTTTAAAAAAAGTTTTATTAAGAGCCCCTTATACCACTGTGCAAGTATTCCTTTCTCTTTAAGACAACAGCGGACTGCTGTGTCTTACATTTCATGAAAAACTTTTTTTCCTATGTCAACTTACAAAAACTGGGAGGAGGATATAAAGTCAAGGAATATGAACTTTCCACATATTATTCAACCTCCTATAAGAATGCTTAACAATGTTTCCATTGTTACAAAGTATCTTATTTTGTCATGCGATGAATATGAAACATGAAACCCAGTATCAAATGAAAAAAGAGTATACTATTGCAAGTTCTATCCTAAATACATACATACATAATTTTATTTGTATTTTCGTAGTTCAAACCACGCACAAGACAGCTTACATCATGAAAAATATGTAACTACAATACAACAAAAGTAGTCATAAACAATAAATTAAACATTATAAGATACACAACCAAGCCAATCAATTTCCACATAAATCACAAGATCTAAAATAAAGAAACAAAAATCAACAACAAAACAGCAAAAACACCCCAGCCCAAGAGCCATCCTTGTCCAGCAGCTTCTTGCATTTGCTGAAACTGGGCAGTGCATATAGATCTTTGCATATGAGGAAAGGTTTTCTTCTTCATTTGACTCTAGAGAAGCTCCAGTTAGTTCTGCTTATTGGAATTGGATCTTTAAACTCTTTCACAACTTCCACAGTAGCCGTTGCACTAATGACATCAGTGCCAACAATGCCATCATTATTGCTTTGCATTCTACTCTACTGCATTTGTTTCAATGGGCAATATGCTATTGTTTGAATCAAATAGTGGTAAACAAAACATCGAAAGAATACTCAGAGTAACCAAATGACTAACATCTGGACCTGAAAGTTTAGTTGTTATTCCTTAAAAATGCAATCCTTCACCTGATTGCATGTCACTTAAATAGTACTGGTCTGCATCTGATGTAGTACAGTTGAAAAAAAGAAATGGATCTGAAAGATCCTAAATGACTGCTTCTGTTTTAAACGCTATTATATATATAATATATATATTGTAAAATATATATCAGCAATTAGACATAATCAGCAATTAGATATGCAAAAGCTGCAAAGAATTGTCCATAAAGGGGCAGGCTAAGTAAGTAAACTTATTGATTCTAAGGCATTCCTGATTCAAACCCTTTGGATCTCAGTTAACATGTTATACAATTATGATAGATGTTATGTGATAGGAGAGGGTAGAAGGTAGATCTGGATCTACTGGATCTTCCTGGGTGATTTGCAGGAAACTGGAAAAGGGTTTATGGCTCCCAACTATCTAACAACAGCTAAAAAGTGCACCCAACCCCAGTTTGGTTGCTTAATATGAATGCGGGGTGTGTTTGATAAAGCAGGAGTTGGCATGTGTGAACTTGGTTCAGGTACTGATTGCAAATTTGTGCGCTTAGCATGTGTTCAGAGGCACGCTGTTTCTTAATTCTTCGTGCACTTCCACTTGCTGGAGCCACAATTTTGCACCTAACTTTGTTTGGTGGGTCTCAGGGGTCTGGTAAACACAAATTAGATTCCACATCTACCCATCCCTGGTAGACGATATATGAAAAAATGAATATGTTTACCAGTAGTTACTCGTTTTTATTATCAGAAGGGAAATCAATTTATCCCTGCGGCCAACCAGATATTCCAAGCAAAAGTGCTATCCCAGATATTTTATGGGATCACACTATGGGTACAAGCATTTAACAGTGACTTAGAAAAGATTCACTCTAGTTTCTTGAGACATATCCTTGGACTCCCAAATGTTATTAAATATGAAACAATGTGTGCAGTATTAGGCATACACACAATGGAATACTGGGCCTGGACCACCGCTATAAAATACTGGCTGCGCTGCCATTTCCGCTGTCCACCATCAAGCTTGCTCTCTGACCTGCTTAAGGACTCCTATAAATCTAGATGGTACCAACTCCTAGAAAATAAAATCAGATCGATAGGCATCAAGCTGGAGCCCTTGTACAATTCAAGTGAGCAACATATCTTTCACAATGTCCTAATTAGACTAAAGGATGTTGAGAGACAAAATATTGTGGCAGCAGTAAACAAAATTTGCTCTCCTATATTCTATGATTTAAATATCCTAGATAGCAGGGTCAACTATGTTACTAAACTAATAATACCAGCCCAACGTAGGGCATTTATGTTGGGCCGACTGAATATCTTTCCCTCAGCATTTGTCAGGGGTAGATATCAGAATATTCCCAGAAACAAGAGATACTGCAGATGTTCCCTGAATGTCCCGGACACTGTGGAGCATATTCTCTTTTATTGTCCACTACACAGTATGCTGCGTGAACGCGTGTTGTCCCCCCTTTTGGACGGTTTGAAACCGCAGCATGGTGGAAGTGTTGGATTCTGTCTCTCTGACATTGACCAAGGGGTGGCTTTGGGGGTAGCCGAGTTTTTGGAAACAGTGCTTCAAGGAGTACTGTAACAGGAGGAAATTCTAGATTTTACTAACACACAATCAGCCTATGAGTTTAAATGTTATTTCTTTGTGTATATATATTTTAAAGTTCCTGTACGTGATTCTTGCTCTCGTGATTTTACATGTAAATGCCTAATAAAGGTTTGATAAGTGAATATGTTTACCAGTTGAAAGTGCATGGCAGTGTATGCAGGTCTGTTGCTGTTGTAGTACTTTTTCTTTTCTTTTCTTTTCTTTTCTTTTTAAAGAAAATATTACAATAAAATATGAAAATATTTCTGTGCTAGAATTAGGGTGCATCTCTCTAAAATCTGTTTTCCAGGACTCTCTCCATTTCAGCATTAAACTGTTCACGTGATCTGAAATTGGGAAGAAATTTAACTCACATTTAAAAGTGAATTTACCAAATTTGCAAACTGAAATGCAGACCTCCTTTGAAATTGGAGGTTCTCTGAATTTTGCAGTGCTGTTCTCCAGCCAAGTAATGTGTACGAAAATGCATATATTAGGGTAAAGTGTGCATAAAATTAATACATTAGTGAAAATAACATTTAAACATGCATCATATTGGGGGAAATTGCTTACGAAAAATATGTATATTTCTTAAATCTGCATGCAAAAGTATGTTTATTCAGAGAAACATTAATTAAAATGCTGAGGGAGAGAGACTATTCTAGGCAACTGGTTCTTACAAAGAGGAAGCCTCATTTTGAGAACAAGCAAACAAGACTTTCTTATCCAAACTATATCTCAAGAGTTCAGACACAGAAGAGGATGAACAGTAAAATGCAAACCAAGCACCTGATCAAGGCCATGAACATTTAAAATAAAGCATACCTGGAATGCAGATGGATGACTGTGACTGAGGTCCCATTGGGAAGATACTATGTCAACAGACTTTTTAGCCATATTAAGTAAATTCATCCAGCCTTGGAAAAGAGACAAATGGGCTGGTGCGCTGTCTGAATAGTTTATGCCTTCAGGAATATTTTCCACAAGAGCAACCCTGAGAAGACACAAAGAAAGGGAGACAGTTTACAAAACTACTCAACTGAAATCAAATTTTTCCAATTTCACAGGCGTGTAAGTGTTGGTTTCTTATAGTCTCTCTTTCTCCCCCCCCCCCAATCCACCTCTTGTCCTTGGAAGTATTTTACTTCCAAGGCATTTTAAAGGTATGTATTGCTGCATGCTCAATACATTTACATATTTATAAACACACACACACACACACACATATATATATTTCATTACATCAATTATTTAATGTGTCAAGAGATTTGGGGACCCACAGTACTAAAAACTTTATTTTGTTCCCACTGAAGATTTAGATGTTTAAAAAAGACCTGACTTAGTAGCATCTATCTGGATCTTGGAAAACCTCTTGAAATAGTTTCCTATAATTTGCTGACACTTTCCAACTACGTGTGGCTAAACATGTCAGAGAGTGTAGAATTTGTTCTAAAAATTGCTCATGATCCTCCCCTCTCTGTCAGGGAGGAGGTGATGCATCCAGCTTACACATTCATTGCTTAACTTTTCATAGCTGTTGGTCTTTTCTTTTTCTTACTTGGAATGACAAAGAGAAGGAAACTCACGTAGATATTAGCACTCGAACTCTGGCTCAAAAATATATCAAGTCCTAGCAACTAATTAAAACAACATATATTTCTTAGCACGCTTAGTTCCTCAAATGCATAGTCAATTCATATGCCCCCCATTTTTTTCCTTTGTGATGCCCATATTTCTGTGAAAACCCTGCTGTATTCTTCACAAGAATATGCACACTCTACTGTCCCCCGGTTTTCATATCTTGCACCCCAAAATGCTTGGGTGAGTCATGTCACTCCAATCTTCCCTTCCCTTCCCCTCCTTCCTTCCTTCCTTCCTTCCTTCCTTCAGTCTCAGATGCTCCCTGCTGTATTGCCCACCAGTAAGAGATCTTAGGTTGATAGGTACCAGGGATTCAGTGGTAGCTCTATATTCATAGAATTCCTTCACCTATGAACCACTGGTGACTTTTAAAAGACCTCTTAATGTGTTTTTATTTCTGATTTTTATTAATTGTTGCCATTTTAAGTGAATTTTAATTTGATCTTATATGCTTTTATGTTTGCTGTGTAGCTGCTTTGTACTTTCACCCTTTGAGCATAATTATCCTCAAAATAAGTTTGTAAACCTTTTAATAAAATAAAATAAGCCACACCAGGTGGCTCCAGATTTGCAGAAACAGAAAAGGAGCAGCAAAACACCCTATTCATCTGGCCAGCCACCTTGAAAGTATACTGTCTAGTAGCAGCTTTAATAAAAATGGAATGGATAGTTGCAGTTTCACCAGAACAGTTTCTAGAGAAAGCATGCTTGCTCATTTTCTGTTTCTATATTTTAAACACTACATTTGAAAAGCAATGAACTCGTGTTACCTCAAGGCTGGCCATAAATATTTTAAATAAATATTATAACTAGCTCAGAGGGGTGTTGCAATGATATATGAAATGTGTTCTGAAAAGAGCTATTAAAATAATAAATTTGAAGTGAACATAGGAGGGGGGTAAATAAATAACATACATGAGTACCCAATTGGTACAAAATTGCTGTGCTCACATTCCAGCTCATCTATGGCCATACAAAATAGAGATTATTACCTTTCTGTAAAATAAAAATGGAGCATCTTATATGAGCACTTTCAAAAATAAACATACTAGAACTATAAATAATTTCACATGTAAAAGCAATGTTACTGGTAAAATTATACTTCCAGGTTCTTCTGCAATGGCGAACCTGTTAATTTTTCCTCTCACATCACAATGAGTTGCTGGGTTTTGTATGAAATTTTAAACCAGAGAAGTCTCATGGGAACAGTTCGGTCTCATCAGCCATGTCACAACAACTAGCCTTAACAAAAGATTGCGGTAAAAAGTGGGGGGGGGGCGGAAGAAAAGGCTGCTCTGCTCAAAAATATGGCAAAATGTAGAAGGCTTTTAGAAGGATGAAGCTGTTTAATACGTAACTTGTTCCATTTTTCCATTATCTACTTAAACCCTCAGAACATTCTTGTGACGTAAACAGATGAGCATTATCACCCTCACATAATAGATTGGGAAACAGAACAGAAAGGTTGAGCAAGAGGGACAGTATGTGACCTAGAATTTGCACTTCTGTTCCAGGATAAAAATAGAGAGCAAGTTTATCTCGACCAACCTTATTGAAAGAATAATGGAACAATGGAACTAAGCCTCCATAGGAATAACATTTGTCCTCTACAAGAATATTCAGGATTACTTATAATGTGGCTTTTCCTCCACTCCTAGTAATTGCAGATAAAATAGCTCAATTGGTTAGAGCGTGGTGCTGATAACACCAAGGTTGCAGGTTTGCTCCCCGCCCCCGGGTCAGCTGCATATTCCTGCATTTCAGGGGGTTGGACTAGATGGTCCTCAGGGTTCCTTCCAACTGCATGATTCTATGAAAATGGGGGTTTATGCTCAAATATATTCTGGGGTCACACACACACACACACACACACACACGAATGATATGGATATACCGGTAGATATTTATCAATATATCACAAAGCAATGGACAAAAATTTATAGTTAATTTTGTTAACATGAAATGAGGGTTTAATTATCAATCATGTGTCTTTGTTACATTTTCAGCTGAGTATCTGGATGTCAAACTACATGTGTTTGCACTTCTCCCTCACTTTAGGAAATCTAATTGTATGGTGCAGCTGGAATTTGCCATTTCTTGACAGCTGGAATTTGCCATGGGTTAAGTCTACAAATGTTACACAACATATATAAGTGCTTTACCATGTTATTAGGTGGTAACACATGAAATATTCCTACCATGTAGATATTATTACCAGAGTTAAGTTATATAGCCCCCTAGGGCATTTGAATGTCATTTCAGTGATGTAAATTGGCAAAAGTTAAACTATATGCAGAAACCTCTTGAAACGTGCTATGGGGAAATGGCAGTTTGGAATATGAAAGCTCTGACCTAACATTAGCTATTTAATTTGTTAGCATTCTGTCAGGCTTAACTTTACAAATGGCTTTTAAAACAAGCATCACTTTTTTTCTGTGCATACTTTCTGTCCTGTTCAAAAAGCTGTTTATATGAAGCAGTGATAAATTGTTTTCACTGAACAAGATGGGAGATATTTATTACAAAAGAAATTAGATGTATGCACCAGTTGACTGTCACAATCGGTATTCATTCTACAGTGAGCTGGAGCATGTCAAATACTAAATGCTTCAGAGGCAAAAGGTTAAATGGTGTTACAAATATCCTGCGCTCATGGCTGTCTTTGTAAGCAAGATATAAAAGCCTTGAGGACCTGTGTGAAATCTATTTAATGGACAGTATTAAGAATGTTTCTGGCACATAATCAGTCCTCTTTTTTCTTCCGTCTGCAGGATTGTAAACAGCTACCCAAAATGCTCAGAATAATCATTAGTAAGCACAATGGGTTGGATCCAGATAGACTAAAATCCCACTTACCTGTGATTAAGCCCCTTTGAATTCACCAGGACTTACTGCTGAATAGACATGGTTAAGATTGCTTGGAGTAAGTAGATGCAGTGAAATCACTTAATTTCCATTGATTTCAGAGAGTCAATTCTATGCACGACTAAATCTGAATCCAAATAATTGTGCTTACTAATGAATATTCTGAGCACTGACTCCAACCTAGTATATTGAATGGCAAAGGTTCTTTCTTCCATGGTGTGCATTTTTATACAAAGAATATAGCAACACACTTCTAATGAACTTTAATATATAAAAGGTAAAGGACCCCTGGAGGTTAAGTCCAGTCCAAGGTGACTATGGGGTGCAGCACTCATCTTGCTTCAGGCCAAGGGAGCCAGCGTTTGTCCACAGATAGCTTTCAAAGTCATGTGGCCAGCATGACTAAACTGCTTCTGGCGCAACGGAACACCATGATAGAAGCCAGAGCGCATGGAAACACCGTTTACCTTCCAACCACAGTGGTACCTATTTATCTACTTGCACTGGTGTGCTTTTGAACTGCTACGTGGGGTCAGGCAAAGTTAAGGAGTTTTTCTCTAAACTCAGGACTCTGGACAGTTCCCAGTGGACCATGTTGGCCAACCTGTGAAACATTTGTCTGCTAAGACCTAGAACCATTTGAAGCCTTATGTAGGTTGGCGAGTCCTGTAATGCCCTTTGTTTAATTCTGTAGCTGCATAGGAGCCAACTCCTAGGGGCCATGGGGGCTTCAGGCCCCACAATAAAACATTTGAGGGGGCCAGGCGATCACAAAGTTGATGGACATTCCCATCCAAATGATGTGTGTGCACTGTGGCATGTGACTGATTATGCGGGGTGGGACTTACCTGTGTCCCCACAATATTTTATTCAAGTTGGCACCTCTGTGCAGGTGTCAACTTTATGCTGTCAAAGAGATAAGGATGTTGTTGAGGGCTCGTCCTGTGAGTCTGAGGAAGGCAGGAGAACTGTGTCCTCAATTCTGGAAAGTTTAAGAGAAGCTGCTCTGCCCGCCCCTGAGTGGTGTAGCTAGTAGTTCTTGCTCATCTGTGTCTTCCTCAGGATACTACAAGGGGCTAGGTTCTGGGATCATGATGCCACAACCCCACCCCTCAAGTTGGTGCAGAAGAATCTGGCAGACATGTTTTGGAGATGTTAACACTCGCTTCCTCAATCCCAACCAACTTAGCCCACCATTCTGTACCATAAGTGCAAATGAACCTCTTGGTCTTATGCAGATATATTTCCCAACCATGCTACTAAGACACTTTCTGTTGGAGAGAACAAGGATAAGATGCACACAAATGTTCTGCTGCTGAGCTATGTGGTTAACCTGCAAGAATTTTCTCAAGAAAATCACAGTCAACATTACTGTGGAAGCAAGGAACCTCAGGCATTAATTTATCTGTCATCCAACTTAACAATGCCTTTGGAATAGGGAATCAAGTTATCAAGTCTGTTTGTATAGATATTTCATCTGTAAATGTTAGCAAAATACCAGCATTGAGTTTAAGCTAAGTGCAATTTGTCCTTCACATTTACCATAATGGGCACAGATGCTATTTTTTTAAGTTGAACATTCAAACTTTGAAGTGGTAGCATATTTAAAGCAGCATTTGTTTTTATACCTGCATGCAATTATACATGGTCATGAGTCCTCAGGGTGCATTTAAATATACCATTAATGCTGACATATTACACCATAATGGACGCTTTCATGCCACTTTTGTTTCAGTCCCATGCTTTTACTGATTTAAGATTTTAAAGTCGGGAAAGGAGCAGGGAAGCAATAGCTTGGGACGGGGAGCTATGGGCATATGTGTAAGAGCAATATTAGGGAATATAAGCAAGAGAAGAGGGAGCGACAGTGCTTTTTTTCTTTCAGTTCAGCCTCAATGCAAAAGAACACTATGGAAAGTTCCCATGGAATTGGGAATTGGGAAGCCCTTGTACATTTGGAGGATGTACACTGGTACCCTTGTGAAAGGGTGTTTTTAAGGTTTGACAAGGGGCACATGTATTAAATGTACTTGTGAGAGGGTGAAATGGTGGGTGATCCACTTGCACTAGCCAGAGCAGAAGGCTGGAGAGATGTGTTTGTTTCTCTGGTAAGTATTTATTTATTTATTTAAAAACCCGCTTTTAAACCAATGGGTGTAAATACCCATGCCAGGTCTAGGTTTGACTAGGCAATAGGCCTGATGTTGGATCCTCTTGGGGGAATGGATGTTGCGGCTTTGGATCTAATGGATGAATGTCCTCCTCTGCTCTGCCTCTATAACACTTAACCTGAGCTACTGCTAGCAGAAAAAAACACAGGCACTACTAGATCTACACCTGTAGAGTTTTCTGTGGGCATAGCAGGTTATGGCAGATAAGTTCCTTCAGAGCTCAACTGCACCATCCCAACCCTCTCCAGCCAGGAGATCTGCCAGCTAGCATTATTATTATATGATGTGTACACAGAAGGTCTCCATTTTTCATCCCCTGGCACCTGCAGAGCTGAGGAGGGAAATCCCTGCCTGAAACCCTGGAGATCCATTTTCTGTTAGTGAAGGCAATGTTGAGTTAGATGGACCCAATGAACTGAACTGATTTGGTATAGCTTCTTATGCTCACCCGCCCCCAAAATATAATAACTGTAAAGCAACCAAAGAAATAACATATGAGGATTATTGCTCTCTCCTGGACTGTTTGGCATTTCTAAACTGTACATTCCAGCTGTATGTGTGAAGCTTCATGTTAACCAGGGAATAAAGAGCTGCTTTGTGCAGACATCAAAAGAAAAATTATCATTTTACTGTTGTCTGCACAAAATTGTTTTAATGAACATTATTATTTCCCTGCACAAAGAGTGTAAAGATGGGCAATGGATTATTGCTGAAGGTTTCCAGGGAGAAAAGGGAAGAAATGTTCATGAGTAAAACTCTGAGCCAACTGTACTATACACCACAGGTTAGACAAAAAAGAATAAATTTTATCTTTGAAAAAGAACAGGAGCAAGAACCTTCATAAGCTGTCAGGTCAGTGAAACTTGTGCTGCAGAACACATTAAAGCGTTTTACCTTGCATTAACAATGGTAGAAAGGAGAAAATCAACTCACTTGGTTTTATATTTTTAACACTGTCACCTTGATCTGGAAACAGTCTGCAGAAAGACATTCTGGAAGCAGGAACATGCAAAATCCACGTGAGTGGTGAAAAAATAAACCCTACACCCAGCATACCATTAGTGGCATAGAAAGCTATAGAGGATGCAGTTTCTGGGCCTGCTAAATGCATACAGATTTGTGACTGTGTAGAGATCTCTGGACCCAATCAGTTGTTAGATGAGGAAGTAGAAGCATGGCAGTGCTAAGACACACTGGGTGTTCCTTTTCCCCTTAGTAAATAATCAGGAGTTTCCAACAGCACTAATTCTTTATGTGGTAAAACATGTAGTTAAATACAAATCTGCAATCAGATTTTTTTTTAAAATCACAGATTTATAAGAAAGTAGGACAGAATGGACTTATTGAACAAACCACATGTGAGGCTCCAGTACTTTGGCCACCTCATGAGAAGAGAAGACTCCCTAGAAAAGACCCTTATGTTGGGAAAGATGGAGGGCACAAGGAGAAGGGGACGACAGAGGATGAGATGGTTGGACAGTGTTCTCGAGGCAACTAGCATGAGTTTGGCCAAACTGCGGGAGGCAGTGAAAGATAGGCGTGCCTGGCGTGCTCTGGTTCATGGGGTCACGAAGAGTTGGACACGACTGAACGACTGAACAACAACAACAGGAATGGACTGCTCCATCTGTACTGGGAGCAACAGCTATATAGATTGTATTAGTTCATCAGGTCACTGTGACTGGCTTCGCTGAAAGAAAGTAATTATTTCAACAGCAGAGCAATGTGCTTGGTAATATGCTGCTCAGGGATCTACCACACTTCCATGTGCCCTTAGGCTTTCCCCTGGAAAAGCCCACAGTTTAGTGCTGAATTGGAACAAACAACAATTGGGAGTTCCATGGATTGCCATTTGTTCCCATATAGCACTAAAGAGCAGATTTGTGCTTTCTAGGCACGGGACAAGCGGAAGTATGAACAAGCCCTCAGTGAGCAGTCAAGATGTAAAAATAAAAGTAAAAGTAAAATCTGGTCAGACTGTAGACAATATTCACCAGTTGAAACTTAAGGTGGTGTATGAAATTGCTCTCCATCAACATGAAAAAGAGTTAAATGGCTTGTGGATTGGGTTGTCAGGTGAGAGACATTTTGGCAGTAAGTATGGCATTCTGATTGTTGCAAACGTTTTGCCAGCACAGCACAATACAGTACTATCTATTCACTTTGCCTTTTTCCCTGTAAAAACAGTCAAAGAATGCTCATACTCTACTTAGAACCTTGTAATGTTCTAATTTTCCCTTGCATATTAATATTGCTTCCACCCCAAAAGAGAAGTTTTGTTTGTTACCTCTTACCGACAGTTATTTCGACAGTTCTTTTCTGAAAGACCATCCTCATCTTCTCCAACAATATCCACAGCCGAAAATATCAGTGCAACGAGAATTGCAAAGCAGCAAACCAGTGCAAAAATCACAATGCATTTCTGCTGGGACTGAAAGAGATTAAAATGGAAAGAATAAAAATGCTAGGAAGTGAAGTAATAATATCACAATTGTTATAAAAGCCTTTATGTCATAAATGTAGGCACAACCATTTTATAGAATATAATTTTCTTTCAAAATGTGATTGGTTTCATCAAGGAGGTTTCACAAAACTAATAAAACACAACAAAGTAGTGTCATAAGCCTGACAGAAACATTCACATATCCCACCCCCTTTCCTATTTTTGTCTCAATGCAATTGTATTAAAATATTTTCTGCATATATTACTGGGAGTATTTTTTATTAAGCATCGCATACACTGAAGTATGATATGGAACAAAGCTTTTATTTAATAAAACTTTTCAATCACCCCAAATTTTAGGTGAAAATTGAATCACTGGCACCAAGGTTTGAGCACACAAAAGAGTACCTTGAAACTGAAAGATGAGTCCTATGATAACAAATTATGTCTATAAAAATAATTTTAAGTGTGCAAGAAGAATAAATAATAAGGTAAGATATTCCCCATGCTCACAGGGAGGTGACAAAAAAATCATTCTCATGCCAACCTCTCTTATGGGAGTATCACACTGGATAATGTGGTTGTCACACAGCAAACTCCATTGCTTGTTCAAAAATACACCAACAGAGTTCAAGGTCAATTTTACATAAAGTACAGTGAGAAGTGTATACTTCTTTCCATAAAGAAAAAGAAGGAAAAACAGGGGCTACCAATAATTATCAACTCAATCCAGCTGGATCAGGCATAACTGCAGACATGAACTGGATGTGCATCCAAGTGCATATCCATATGAAAAATTGAGGGTAGGTACATCACTGTTGACAGTGGGACACACACACACACACACACACACACACACACAAACTCAGCCCATTTAAAGATTATTTGCATAATCCTGCAACAAGTTCATGCAATTCAAAAAAAATTGTTAAAAACGAGCTATCATGAATTAACAACAGAAGCTCAAACACAATATTTTAATATATCAGAGGCAAATAGAGGCCATAAAAATCAATGAAATTTTGTACTTTATTTTTACAGATGAATTCACCCACTGTACAGAGGTATTATGTATTACACTTGAAACGGGGTCAGTGTTATGTTCTTGTTAAAGAGAGACAAAAACATGCTCCTCCAACTTCCTGACTGAATTACTACATCTGAGAATTAAATAATGTAGAAATCAAAATGGATACCATAGCCCAGAATAATTATTGCAGATATCCACTTTAGCTACCTCTTATTCCTTTAGAAGGCACTATCCCAGGCATAGGCAACCTTCGGCTCTCCAGATGTTTTGGCCTACAACTCCCATGATCCCTAGCTAACAGGACCAGTGGTCAGGGATGATGGGAATTGTAGTCTGAAACATCTGGAGAGCCGAAGGTTGCTGACCCCTGCACTATCCTGATACAAGGAAACTAGCACTGGTGCTGCAATAGAGTGTTTATAGCAAGACAATTAAAGTAACTAACAGTCGAGCTCAGACGTTTCCCATCTATATATCCTCAGAGTGGAGACCTCTTCCTTCATATACAGGTGAAACTCGAAAAATTAGAATATCGTGGAAAAGTCCATTTATGTAAGCAATTGTTTTCATTAGCTGCTGGAGTTTAATATACGAGATAGACTCATGACATGCAAAGCGAGATATGTCAAGCCTTTGTTTGTTATAATTGTGATGATTATGGCGTACAGCTGATGAGAAACCCAAAGTTGAAATTGTTCATTTGGGGTTCTCATCAGCTGTACGCCATAATCGTCACAATTATAACAAATAAAGGCTTGACATATCTCGCTTTGCATGTCATAAGTCTATCTCATATATTAGTTTCACCTTTTAAGTTGAATTACTGAAAGAAATGAACCTTTCCACGGTATTCTAATTTTTCGAGTTTCACCTGTAGGTGGGACACTGCCCACTATAAAGCCCCCTGCCCAAGTTATAACCAAGTTTACGTAGGACCAGAACCACCACAAAACAATGCCACCCAACCCTAACTCGGACAGCAGCTCCAGAAGGATACAATGGCACATGGTATCAAAAGCCACTGAAGAGGTCGAGGAGAATTATCGGGGACACATTTCCTCTGCTTCTCTCCCAACAGAGGTCATCATACAATGTGGGAGCTTATATAATTAACTACAAAGTTCCCCATCCAAGCACTGCCCAGATCCAAACCTGCTCAGCTTCAGCAAAATAACAGGTTCATGCACCTCTGGACTATAGCTGGGGACCTCCCTATGGCTGCACAGGTGAAGCCTTTATTAAGCAAAATATAAAACTGATTCCATGATCCTGAAAGGCAAAAGCCAATAGGAAATATATGGAAATTTGTACAAAGGTAATGACAGTCTAAACTGAACATCTACTACTACTACTAAACAAATAAACAAAAAAAGCAATTAAAAGTTGGATATGTTCAGTTGTAGATTCATGCAAGCTTTCTTTCCCAATTAGTTCCCACCAATATGTATTTATATTCTAGCCCTGTGAGTGATTTGTCATGTATTAAGTTAACAGGACAGCTTATATTTGAACGTACTGGGGTCATGGTTCGGGATTGAGGGATATCATTGTTTCTCGGGATAATCTTTCATGGAAATTACTGGGATTTAAAAGTTTCTCCTTTTTTTGCAGATTTTGTGTAGTACCAAAAACATGGAAAAAAGAAACAACTGAAGAAGAACAAAAAATTCAAACACTATAAATACATTTTTTATGATTACAAATAAACTAGATGTTATAATTTCTTAAGAACATAAGGGCAAGCCTCAAACACCACATCCATAACTGTTAGAGAGAGAAATTGAGCACTGAGAGATAGAGGAAACTTGTGTGATGCTGCTTAAAGCTGCGTGCTGGAAAAATACTAACAGAAACCCACAAATTAAAAATACGTAAATTTTAAAGACAGACTACAGTATTTTGCTATTGGTAAGTCCAATTTATTATTTATAAACCCTTGTGGTCATCTGACCATTATTGCATCCTCCTGATAAATATTTATCTTCTTCCATCTTTTCATATCAGCACAAAGCAGAAATGTCCTTCTAAGGATACTTGCTGATGAGATTACAAGAATTATTTTAATTGCACATCTACCATCTGAAAAAATTACTGACTTGTATGGCAGATGGGCACCATAAAAAGTATCTGCTTCTGATTTAAAAAAAAAATCATTTCAGCATCAAACATGCTAATTGCACTTTTTCAAAGCAATAAATGAGACATCTGGAAATAGTTGCACATTGTTTGCATTAAAGTCAATGGATGGTTCTTGCAGAGAAGTTGGTAAAATGTGGGCTGGACAAAGGAATTGAGGGAATGCTCATCAAATCTGCAGATGACACCAAACTAGGAGGGGTAGCAAATGCAACTGAAGACAGAAACAGGATTCAAGATGTCCTTAACAGATGGGGGAACTGGACCCAAACTAATAAAATGAATTTCAACAGGGACAAATGTAAGGTTAGGCAAGAATAACCAGATTCACAAATATAAGATGGGGGACACCTGGATTACCTGTAGGACATGTAAAAAGGATCTAGGGATCTTAGCAGACCACAGGCTTAACATGAGTCAACAGTGTGATGCAGCAGCAAAAAAAGCTAATGCTATTTTCAGCTGCATCAACAGAAGTATAATGTCCATGTCAAGGGAAGTAATAGTACCACTCTGTGCTGCCTTGGTCAGACCACACCTGCAATACTGTGGCCAGTTCTGGGTGCCACAATTTAAGAAGGATGTTGGCAAACTGGAACATGGGCAAAGGAGGCTGACCAAGATGGTAAAGGGTCTGGAAACCAAGCCTTATGATGAACTGTTGAAGGAGCTGGGTATGTTTACACTGGAAAAGAGGAGACTGAGAAGAGGTGTGATAGCATCATGCATGTTTTCTCTTGCTCCAGAAGGGAGGACCCGAACCAATGGATTAAAGTTACAAGAAAGGAGATTTTTACTAAATATCAGGAAGAACTTTCTGACAGTAAGAGCTGTTTAACAGTAGAAAAGACTCTTTAGGGAGGTTGTGGACTCTCCTTCCTTGGAGGTTTTTAAGCAGAGGTTAGATGGCTATCTGTCATGGGTGCTTTAGTCGAGATTCCTGCATTGCAGGTGGTTGGACAAGATGATTCTCGAGGTCCCTTCCAACTTTACAATTCTATGGTTCTATGAAAAACAATATAAAGAAACAGCAACAGAAATCAGCACAACAAACTTATAATCATGCTCATAAATAAGGGATAGTGAACTTGTGGCCCTCCATTTATTGTTAGACTACAATCAACCATAACTATTGGCTGGAGTGATGCGAGTTGTAGTCCAAAACATCTGGAGGCCATAGATTCTCCAGGAGTCACGCAGGAATTTAACAGGCTCTGACCCAGACTCTCAATAGTGATGGGAGAGGAATACAGAGCCGAGCCTTCAAAGATGACTTAAGTGGGAAGGCAGGGTCATAAAGGAGACAGCAGTCCTTTGTATTATTTTCAGTGTGCTAGACTGTATGTTGGGAGATATATAATGTTATTTTTTTATGCCCCTGTAAAGGATCACAGTAAGTCATTAAATTACTCTTTTTGAAAAATAAAGGTGATCTACAGAAAATGCAGACATTCCATTAGCTTACAAAAAGGCAGTCTGTGCAGTTGCCATAAATAGTATTGCAGTTAGTCTCATTCCACTTTGCATCCATTAGCAATCTTTTAACCTTTAATCTCCCGTCTATTTCCACTTTATTTTAAGAACATTAACTGGCATACCAAGCATGACCAGTGTTCCTTTTAGCTACGTATCTTCTCCTAAAGTGACCAATACCATTTGCTTTAAATGGCTTCTTAAAAGATATCATAAAGTAGCTAGAGTAATTTATTTAAAATATTTCTGCATAGCAAGGACACAGATCAATATTAGGGGGCCTAAAATGTAATATTTGCACATTATATAAGATCCCAATTTGAACCTTGTAATCCCTGTTTAAGGGAAAACCAGTACTGCTCTTAACCTTGCTACTGATCAGGGTTGAAACCTGGCGGATGGAAACTTGGTCTGGATGCAATATAAGGGATCTCTACAGAGTTTGTTAAGTATGCAGACATCATACTGCCAAATTGAACATGAATGCTTCTAAATACAATCCCAGTGACAGTCTGAATGTATGCTCTTTAGTGGAAATCTTTATACCAAACAGCTGCTTAAAAACGGTGTCAACATTTTCTTATTCTGGCATCTGCTCTTCAGTAGACAAGCACATTACTCAACTCAATGCAACTATATTAGCCATACTATATTAGCCTTATCTAGAATGGAGGCTGAGCACAAAAATTATCTTAAAACTCAGTAACAGATTCTTGCCAACCATCTAGAACTCAGTGTGAGATCAGCTTGGTACAAACTCACTGGTGGATCCAATCTGATACACCCACCATTCCTTTTGCACCATGATGAACTTGCTGCTGCCTCTCCCCTCCCCTTCTCCATCATGACATGCAGCAGTGACACAGACAACCAGAGGTCAGGTGAGTGCCTCCATCACACCATCCACAACTGCCTTTGTGTTTCCCCATTCACTATAAAAAAAATCTTATTGGTTCCCCGCCTCTTGGCCAAAGTGGGTGAAATTTACAGAAACAGGATCCCCTTCAGGGTATATGAAGTCTGCCAAAACTGAAGACAAATACGCCCAGTGGCTATTTTTGTGGCGAGAGTAAAAGGGATTCACTGTCCTCCATGATCCCTTATGGGAGAGTGGAATTTGTCTCTTTCTTAACTTAAAAAGAGATGGCAGAATGGTGTTTATTCTTGCTTGCACAGTGTTTTTTTTTTATAAAAAAAAATTGGCAACTTCACACCAAACTTCATTTCTGGGGTTGTTTGTTAGCATGCTAGACCCTAGGTGCACCTCTATATATTACTATTTCTATAATAAATTGTAGGGTTGAGGGTGTAGAATTTAGTGCTGCACTAAACTGCTTTTGAAGTGCTACCAGAGTTTAGTTAAGATAAATTTATCACCTAACACTTCAAGCAGGGCACTGATATAAAACTAAAATTAGATCAGCACTCGGGCAACTATCAACTTAGGTCTTCACTATTTGCAGCATGAAGGAGGCACTACTTTCCAATACACTATTGAAACAATATGGCCATTGTTTATAGCTGGTAGTTAAAACAGTGTGTATGTATGAGAATAGCAGTGCTGGATGGGCCTAAAAATCTCATCCAGCAACCTACAGTAACAAACCAAATGCATATGGAAAGCCCACAAACACGTTAGGGCAATAGGCTTCTCCTGTTGTTACCTAGTAACTAGTATTCAAAGACTCTTAAACAGAGGTTGGGTGGCTAGCTGTCATGGATGCTTTAGCTGAAATTCCTGCATTGCAGGGGGTTGGACTAAAGGACCCTTGAAACCTGTTGATGTCAGGATATTACATGCCGAGCTGCAAAAGCTGCAGCAGCGAGGCCAGCATGACTATGTGTCTGTTTTTATCCTGTGAGAAAGCCACTAGTCCTAACTGCTTTCTCACACATGTGCTGTTATTGTACTGTACTTTTCTTTTGTTTCTGGCTCGAGAGATGCCGGACACGCTAATGCACAGCTCTGACTTACTGAGCTGGCAAGCAGAGACATACTCTGCATCTTATCTACAATAAAGTAGTTTTAGCCTTAATGGCTTGTGTGTGTTGTTCTTCACGCTGGGGAACAATCGCATATGAATGTGCCCCTGGACTCAAGTAGCCAGGAGTGCTTCATCCCTACCTGGGGGTCAGTCTCACAACTTGCCCCCGCGGGACGTTTGCTAACAGTTCCAACTCTACAATTCTATGATTCTGTGACCTACTGTTCTGAACCCGGAAGCTGCATATAGCCATCGTGACTAGCATCCACTGATATTCACCCATGACTAAATAAAGTACAATATCTTGAAGTAGGTTATGTGTTGCTTGTTTTCAGATGAACTAGTATCATTGTTAAAAATGACTATAAACCCTGTATCTGAATTATATTGTGGATTATGATATGATAAGTTCTTATATTTTTAATATAGAGGAAGCTTGTTAATTTGTCATTTTAATTGTTTTGTTGTATTTTTCATATAAATTGCCTTGGAAATTTGATTGAAGGGTTGGGTCGAGGGTAAATAAAAGTAAAATAAAGCTAGTTCTGTTTCTCTCTCACACAACACTGGGATACCTTCCTTTCAGGCTTTAGAATTAACATACTCTATACAACTATTCTGAGCATGTGGCCTTGAGATTACTGTACTCAATGCTTTTATCTGCCTTAGATCTTGTTCTTCCCTAAGCTCTGTTGTTGTTTTTTCTTGCCCACCAAGAACAAGAGTTAAGAGGATCCCCTCTCAGGCTATGCGTTGGTTACCATAGCAACTCCCTATATTCTCAGTCTTCAGAATACTACAGTACAAGTTTGGTTCCTATAACAACATTATAAAGGCAAAAAAAAAAAAAAAAGAATCTGAATCTCAGGTAACTTGAGACTGAAGTAACAAGTGCTACAGGAGAACTGGTATTTGGAGAAATGCCACTTTGAGGAACAGAGTTTCAAAACAAAAAAGAAACATCTTTCCAGAACAGCAGTGTAGAAAAGCTCCTGGAGTGTTTTAGGCCAGAATATTTTATCTGTCTGGTAGCAATAGCTCCCTTTACCTTTATATCAACATGGAATGTGTGTACAAAGTGGGCTGCACAATAAGAGAGAGGAAGAGACATGGAAACGGCAGTGATCTGTGTGCAAGAGAGAGTTGACAAAAGGAGGAAGGGGAAAGTGAGTGAAGGTGAACATGAGAATGCAAAAGGGGGGTTACAAAAAAGAGGGAGTAGGAGGCATGGGGTTGGGTTTGAAGATGAAAGCAGGAGCATAGACAGACCTGAAGAAGAGGAAGTGATAGTGGCTTTATAACTGGGCAGAAGGTGAAAAGGGTGCAACGGTTGGGCAGAGAAAGATGCAGGAAGTTACCATGGGGGTGGTTTGTGTGCAAGGTGGAGGTTGCACAAAAAGATGGGGGGAGAATGGACATAGTCATGAAAGGGAAAACAGGAGTGCAAAGTTGTGCTGCAAAAATGAGCTCTGTAGCTGCATGGGGTAGGAAGGGGAAGTTCTAAGGGGTTAATATGTGGTTAATGACAGGGAGTTGGTGAGCAGAGAGAATGGGGATGCAGCCCCTAGTTATTTTATATTTTGACAGAAACAGCATTCAAGTATTATTTAGTGCCATAGTATTTGATATGACAAATCTTTCCAAAAACCGCACAACGAATGCTATCTTGAATGTTGCCCATGCCCTACACTTTCCATCACTTGACATAGGCTGCAATCCTATACATGTCTATTCAGAAGTATAGGATTCTGGTGTGTTGGGTATGAACGTTTGTGTATCTTTGGACAAGTATCCATCAAAATAGATATTAATTCAAAGAAGAAGTAAGCTTCATTGAGTTCAATGAGGCTTACTCTCAGGTAAGTGTTATAGGCTTGCAGCCCTGAGGTCACAGTTCACTTTAGCTTACCAGTAGCTTAAAAATGATTTGGCTTCAACTTTATGCTCAACAGTTAATTTTAACATGATTTGTTGATCTTAGCACAACGCTTAGTACAATGACCAAGTACAATATTTTGGGGAAAGCACTACTGTAAAACAGTCTAGTCCCACTGTGTTAAGGTCTACTATGCAAGTAGAAAATTTAAATCCTTCAAGAAAGATAGGATTCTTAAAACATTCAAAGTTGGCTTTATTCACATCCAGTAAACAGTCAGAAGAGCTTAGCTTCTGCCAAAACAACATGTTGGCATTCCAACAGCCTTTTTATTATCTGTTTCCCTTCTTCTACTACATCCACTCTTAAATCCAGCCATACCTTGACAAATGCCAGCTAATTTATTGGGCACTGCATTTCTGGAATCTATTGAAACCAGACCTGGAATTATGTGCATATGTACCTGCACACATGCACTTGCATCAGAGGCAAAAAAATCTTTAAGATATTTATTTTATCTGGTGGTTTGCATGATACATCCTGCCCATTTAAAAAACATGCCACATACCTGTATTTTCTTCTTTCATTTAAATGACAAAGAGCATAATATATTGTCAGCTGCCCAATAAGCCCGTTAGTGCTTTCTGCTAAATGTCCATGCTTTGTATTTCTTCTGCCTTGGCGCTCTTATTATGTCATTATCATCTTATTATATTCAAATAAATTATTAAAATAAGGGGTTAAATTTTCATACGGCAGACTGCCTTCACTGCATATTTAATGAAGAAATTCCTATTCCAGTTAGGGTGGATCCAAAAGCTTACAATGAAGGCGATGCAATTTTCTTTCTCCTGCCCCTAGTAATTATTTTACACCAAAGAGTCTAAAGATTTGTTTTGAAAGAAAACAGGCAAGCATTTCTTGCAGTGTGGAAGATACTTTTACTGCTATGGTTTTTGTTTTGTTTTTTGGTGTGTGTGTGTGTATTTTTGCCAATTTTAAAAATGTTTACACACCCAAAGCTGCATTTGTCTACTTACTGGAATACTACACTTTATGGTTTAACATATTACAAATGGCAAAAATACAGAATTCATCCACTCAAAGTCATATGCAAGGTAGCAAAATCAATAGATGCCATTAAGCCACGAGAAATAAATCTACAGTACACCAGCGCTGTTCTTGGAACTCTTGTTTTATTTACATCTGAATCTACCAAATTATACCTGACTATGTTACTGAGAACACCTACACACCTGCTCTTCTGAATCAAGATTCCTTTTAAACAGCAATCTTCTCATTAGAAAGCCTTTTGTTAAACTGTATATTATCAGTGCCAGAGATATTTGTCACCAACTTGCCTTCCCCCTCCAACAGCATATTGATAGTGATACTGTTAGCCACTTGCAGCTTGGTTTAAATAACTGCACTCTGCTGTTTTCACTAGCAAGTTCTATGCATCATATCCCTGTCTAGCTTGTAATATTTTTTCTTAGGCTGCTAAAAACCAAATCGCTTCTTACCATTCTGATCCAGTAGAGTCGAGCAGTGCTAAAGGAACTGTGGCTGTAGTGCTGCTTAGAGGAGCCAGCGGAGGCTTTAGAGGAACAGAGTGTTTTATGTGTGGAAAACGCATCACCACCTATTATATTTCAGTCATTCAAATGCTAGCCTTGATGTTTTGGAAATCATCAGCCAATCCAGGCAAGGAAAAGGGAGGGCTTGGAATGTTCATATAGCATAGTTTTGTGCAGTTGGAAGAGGAAGAAGATACATCTTATTTGCATTTTTATTCACTGTCTGTAGAAAATGACTCCCTATTCTTTATTCAAAAGCAATTCACACATAGTTTTTAAGCTTCTTCAGTGGGTTGATTGAAAATACCGGTATGTATTATGCAGAATGGCACCGTGCCAGATTACACAAAGGTTTGCCATGCTACCCAAATCCTGACTTGCAGTGCTCAGTGAATCCAAACTTGGTATTCTCCTAAATCCCCAGTGCCTCTAACTAAGCCAGAAAATGTGTTGGCAATCAAAATGTGTATCCACATGCTACCAATTGGTTATTATCTTTTTCTTGCACTATGCTTCTTTTTAAAATAAAATAAAAAAAATTCACCTAACAAATGCAAGCAATTAGATGATTCAGAAACTCAGGGGAATAAAAAACGACTCTGTATACCAAATAACTTATGGATATAATTATCTGCTTTTGCTATGAGACAGTGTACTAACTGGTCAAAAGCCAAATGGCTTTGTGACAAACCATGTTTCTTCTTGGGAAATCTCAGAGTCAGTTGGGTGGCTGACATTGTCTGCTCTGATGCAAGAGAAGGCTGGGTGGAAAACAATAACCTTATGCTACAAGGAAGTATAAAGAATGAATTGTTCTTTAAAAAAATATGAACAGAAAAAAGAAGCAGGCAGACTTTTGCCCTTTAAACACAACCATGCCCAATGTACAACAGGCAGCAGGATTGTGATCACTCTACATGGGCCCTCTGCACTTGGGCTCAGCTATGTAGGATGTAACATAACAGTGTGATGTCTACATACATAAAGCCTAACATATATATCTCAAAGCATACAGCCCATATTAGGGTAAGGATAGTAAGTTATCAAACCTTGGGGCTCCAACTGCAGAGACATCACTACACATTAAATTCAGTGCACATGGGTGTGACAGGCACAGATTTGCACAAGTGGGCAATGTCTTCTGCTATTTCATATAAGTGCACCCCAATGAGCTAAAAGGGCTATATTTTCAAAATAGCCAAACCAAGGCACTAAACCTCAGAGGAGTCATAGAAAAATAAGCTCATAGTCAAGCATTCTATATTTTTCAATGAAACCCAAATGTTTGAACTTCTTATTGTCACATATTCATTATGTGAAGCTTATGCAAGCTGTTTGGACTGGAGCAATTACGGAACTGGATTGCTGTCCACACCTTGATGTAATATTTTCTAGTGGAGGCTGGTCCATTAGAGGAACCAGGGTCCAGCTGCTCAGCCCTGCTTGGACTCTTCCCCTATCCCACCAATCCTGTCAATTGAGGCTAGAAGGGTCGAATAAGCAAACTGAGGTTCAAGATCCTGGCTGAAGGAAGACATTGGCTTGGGGAAGTCTATTGCTCTTTTGGATCCTCTGATTAGAGCTTTAAAAGCCTACATAGAAGGAAGTTGGAAACTTTGATCCCAGGCACGCTTGCACCTTGTTTTAAAGACCAAGCACATGTGAGTGGAGACCCAGGGGGGCAGGTTTGAAAGTTTGCCACTCCATTTAAAAGGCAATGTAAAAGCTGAGTAAGGATTACATTGGACACAGGGCGTGTGTTATGTACTGAGTTGAAAAGGATCCAAACTGCAGCAGTCTGATTGGTCCCAGAACAATAGGATTGAGATTGCAGCAGTCTGATTGGTCCCAGAACAATAGGATTGAGATTGCAGCTGTCTGATTGGTCCGCAGGAGCCACCCAATCCGGCTCCAGGTGGAAGTGAATCCACACTCCGATTGGCATACAGGAGTATCCCGGAATTAGCCAATCACGTGGGGCCCATTGTGTAAATAGTGTATATAAAGCAAACGTTTTGGGGGAACTGCATTCCTCACTACTATGAGCTGAATAAAGAGCATGAAATTCACACTGGACTCCGAGTATATTTCAGCGTGGGTGGCTTTAAAACAGGATTAGACATATTCATGGAAGATAAGGATATCAATGGTTGCTAGTCATGGTGGAGCAAGTCTTCAACCTCCACTGTCAGAGACAGGATGCCTCTGAACACCAATTGCTGGGAAGTGCAGGTAGGCAGAGTGCTGTTGCCCCCAGATCCTGTTTGCAGGCTTCCCATGGGCATCTGGCTGAGCACTGAGAAGAGGATACTGGCCTGGATGGGACCAGAGATTCTTCTTATGTTCTTAAGAGGGCATAAAAGTGAAGGAGCTGGGGGCAGGGGCAGGGGCAGCCTGGTTCATTTTGCTGCTGCCCCACACCCCACCCCCGCTGAGAGAGAAACTGACAGAAGGGATTTCCTTCCAAAACAACGTAAAACAGTTTTCAGTTAAGTGCTAATTATTTGTACAACTGCAAAGCTTAAGTGTCCACAGTATCTTTGCAAGGGAAGAGGACAGGAAGAAAGCCAGAACAACTTCGCTATGACTTGGGGACCTATTTACACCTCTGGAATCTTTTTGGCTTCCAAGAAGAGCCACCATGTCCAGTGTCCACCAGCTGCCACTGGGACCCAGACTCTGAGCTTACTTTTTTTTTAAAGTAAGTTTCTAGCCCTCAAGGCCAGCTCAGAACTTCATGGCCACCATAACAACCATGGCTTGCCTCTAACATCAATGGTATACAACTAGCATAAAAATAAAGCATTTTGTACCCCAGCCTTGTCTTTCTTGCTCTGGCCCTGCCAGAAAGGCAGGAAACCCCACAGCACTGCCTGAGAGGATTTCCAGGAAACAGGAGTAGCATCTCCTACAACAATACCAGCAAGGAAAATTCAGAAGTGAGCAAGCTGGTGCTTTTGCACAGAAACAGGAAGCAAGCTCAGCTCTCATGTGCTGTGGCCATGCATGTCTGCTGTCACATATCCCAGTTTGATGGTGGCTGGCCTCCACATAAGGAAACTGTGACGCTCCCATTTTAAAATGCAGTTGCTACTCTGGGTCCTAACAGGGAGGAGCCAAGCAGCCAAGTGAGTGAGTGAGCGAGCAGGTAATCATCACATTCTAGAGTCAGGAGGCTGAATCACCACACGGTCTTCATGGTCTTCCTGTTGCTGGGTTCCCAGGGCTTGCCTGGACAGATGTGCTCAGCATGTGGGCAGCAAGGAGCTGATGTGGCAGCGGCATCTTCCCTGCCCATGTAATAAGATCAATAGGAAAGCTCTCCTGGTCATCCTGTTGATGTCAAGCACATTTTGTGGTGACCCAGGTTTTTTCAGTGGTGTTGTCTTAGCTATGGAACTCCCTTCCCTAAGTTATGCCTAGCCCTGTAATTGTTTATTTTTTGTTGCCAGCTGAAAACCCATTTATTCACCTGGACTTTTGTGGGAGTCAAATAGGATATGCTGTGAGTTACGAAATGGCGCTGCTGACTGTTGTGTATAGATATTTTTTGATGCATATTAATAATAGAATCTTAGAATAGTAGAGTTGGAAGAGACCACAAGGATCATCTAGTCCAGCCCATTGCAATGCAGGAGTCTTTTGCCCAACATGGGGCTCAAACCCACAACCCTGAGATTAAGAGCCTCCTACTCTACCACCTGAGCTATCCTTCCTTTAACGATTTGCTGTTTTATTGGAGATTGGTCTTTTTTCTGTAACATGTCATGGGATGATAGTAGGGTGCACAGTGGAAAATAAATTATAATGACGGATGAATGAATAAACAAATCAACAAACAGAATTCTCTCCATAATTATCACCTCCATTTAGAGCAGAACTGAAACTAATCTAGAACTGTAACTTTATACCATTGTTTACAAGTTACAGAACTGCATCCGAATCTTCATCAAAGCTTTGGGAGGACTTAAGCATTAGGTGAGCTCCTGTTGTTCGGTCCCAGCTCCTGCCCACCTAGCAGTTCGAAAGCACATCAAAGTGCAAGTAGATAAATAGGGACCGCTCCGGTGGGAAGGTAAACGGCGTTTCCGTGCGCTGCTCTGGTTCGCCAGAAAGCGGCTTTGTCATGCTGGCCACATGACCCGGAAGCTGTCTGCGGACAAACGCCGGCTCCCTTGGCCTATAGAGCGAGATGAGCGCCGCAACCCCAGAGTCGGACACGACTGGACCTAATGGTCAGGGGTCCCTTTACCTTTACCTTTTTAAGCATTAGGTACTGTGCTGTTTTGTTGACCCCACCATTACATTCATGTGCATTTCTTCTGGGGCCATTCACAGCCATAATGGGAGACTCTTACTTTTTGTCCAGGGCAGCATTGGAATAAATGAAAGTGCCCTTGCCTTTATTAAGCAACTGGGCAGGATCTTGAATAATTTCATCATTGATAACAAAGCTGTTCTTACTACTAAAGACAAGTGGGTGTTAGTGCAAATCCTAAAAGTATCGTGTTAATGCCACATCCAGTTTGATTCTCAGTTGAAGATTCTAATTAAATTTTATGGAAAGAGATATGTCCTGCTATATGAAACTGAAGGTTTTGTCTGTCTAAAAAGATAGACAAAAGCTTTCCCTGCAGAATCAAATAAATCCCTGGAAAGCAGAAGCCAGGGGACTCTACATACTCCTAGTTTAGGAAGTATAAACAGGCCTCTCTTCCAAGGCTTAATTGAAGTGGTTGGGAGCTCTGGTGCAGTTCCCAAAACAGGGTCTTTCCCAAAAAAGAAATTCATGAAATAAGGTATTCTGGGCATGTTCAGTTTCATATTTTAAACTCACTTCCCATTGTTTTTGCTCACCTCCTAACTTCGGTCAGTCACCAACTCGCAGACTAACCCACCTCATATCTGTTGTATTTGTCATGTTACAAAGATGCATGAGAGCAGGAACAGCTGTTGGAGTCTAACTGCCATAACTGCCATTCTAGTCTGTAGGTGTCATTCAGTGAGTTACTTACCTTGACTGTGGTGACTAGTTTCTTTCAGAGTTTGTGCCTGTATAGAGAAGAGCCTGTATTCTATATGTGATCTATTTTTAAGAAGAAGTTTATTTTAAGCTTAATAAAAGTTTTTATTTGTTTCAATGAAAACTCTGCTTAAATAATTCCTGCTGCACGTCAGTATTGGCATCTGTCTGTCTTGTGAGACAATAGAATGTGCTTCCAAGGGTGAAGTCAAACCGTTTTGGCTGCATCATCATCATCATCATCATCATCATCTTCTCATAACTGCTGCCTCCCATGTTGTTTTTGCTGTGTTAGCAGCACTGAAGTGACCTCTCTGGGGTGCAAGCCTGGAATGCTCAGATTATAAGGCCCTACTCATGGCCTCACTGTTGTAGTCCAATGGAAAGCATAGCAGTACTGTTGGCACCAGTATGGCTGCAAGAGTTGCCTGAAGAAGGTGTACAAGACACCATCCATCCATCTTAGGGACTCCACTTCAGATTTGTGTAGGGTTTACCCCTTAGCCTTGACTTCTCCCAAAGATGTTCCACAAGGCACCATCCTCGGGATTTACTCCTAAAGGGTTTCTCACGAATGAGTATAGTCACAAGGCTGTGGAGATTTAGGATCAGAGCTTTCCTTCTCCTAGATGGGCTACCTTCCCAGATTGATGAGCCCCATGTGCCCCTCATTTCCCTCTACAGCATGTGCAATAACTGCCTTCTTGACTGTTGGACCCACTATTATTGGTCTTGTCTGCTCAGTCTGCCAGAGCCTGCCTTTGCATGCAGGAAGTCCCTAACTCACTGAGGCTTTGAGACCCATTGGCTACCCTCATCTGATATGGCTGGCCAGTAAAAGCCATTTCCAGCTGTATGGACACTTTCACATGCTGACAGCTTCTAGGAACCACAGGGACAGCTGAGTGCAGGGTGAGGAACAAAGGTGGACAAACTACCTGAGTAGGAGGAGAACATGCCCCTCCCCAGAGGTACTTCCCTCCCCCAATACCACGTACACCACACATGACTCTTGTGAATATATAGGAGGTATAAGATGGCTACAAAATGGATCTTATTGCTTGTATCATAGGCATCAAATTTTGATTCCTTTTTCCCAGGCATAGGGAACCTTTGAGCCTCCAGATGCTGCTCAACTACAATTGCCATCAGCACCAGCAAGCATGGTCAATGGCCAGGGTTGATGCGATTTGTAATTAAGCAACATCTGGAGGGCAGAAGGTTCTTCTCCACACATGCTTTAACCAGAGTGATATATCTCTGTACTACAAAGATCCTTATTTTTCTTGGTACTCTACTCCTTTAAATTAGTACAACTCCAAAGCTTCAACCAATCTTACTTTAGCCCGATTATTGCATGTTTTACAGATATGCAAGTCCTACTTGCGTTCAACATGAGACTGATTCCTAGGGGACTTACCTTAGGCCTGTAACCACCAGGGAATGGAAAGTAGAGTGATGTACTTTAATTTCAATTTTTACTATTGTAATTGTATAGGCAACATAGCAAGGTGTCAGTAGTTTTCCTAATTGCCCAGTAAAAAATAAAGCATGCTCTCACATTCCAGTGTTCAGTACAGAGCTAGATGGACCACTGATCTGACTGAGGCTTCCTATGTTCCTATGTAATGCAATTGGATAGGAGCAGAAAATTCCACAGGCCTGGCTATGTCATAGCAGCAGGTTTGCACCCCTAGAAGCACAGCAAGTCAGGACACCAAAGCACCACTTATACTTTAAGCCTGATTTGTGATATACTTGCCAAAAGGTTGACCACTAGTGGCATAAAACCAACAACAGTTCACAATTTATTAAAATACTGTGTAGCCTTGCAGCAAATTGCAGACCAGACTTAGGATATGTTATAATTTTACCGTCTATGCTGCTATTATACAATAGTAAGCCAGATAGATAAACATGTCTTGTTGACATGAAAAATGGCTAAACAAAGCCCAATTTCATTGATCTCAGCTACTGATATTGTCTGTCTTTTCAAACAGCAAGCCAAGCCAACAGCAGCAGCGATCAATATTCCATAATCCATGCTTTTGTTCTGTGCTCTCTTGGCTGAGTCTTTCATTGACATAGAGAAATGATTAAACCTCTCTTTCCTTTTGGCCACTAGAGAGTGCTACAGCGCTGCAAAACCTCTTAGCTGAAGTTAAACAGCCAATTTGTCTTTTTACAAAACTGATCATTAAAAATGATGCCTTGTGCTACTGTACTGTTGTTATACAATCTGGGTGTTTTTCTTGAAGGATGTAAAGAAAAAGCATTTTCAAATCTATGGGGACGATGACACAATAAATAATTAGTCTGAATACTTTGTATTCTAAAAAGCAATAGACTTCATGCTTTCATCAAATTGTGCCTACCTGAGAAGCATATATAAGTTCTTTAATTAACATGGCCATTGGCACCCATTACAGATACTATTTTTGCAGTGCTCCAGGAAAATGTAGTGCAGAGATTTAATGTTGTACAATGACTACCTTAATGAACTGACCATGAACATCTATGAACACAGCACAAGTTCATTGGTAGTTTAGAGAGGAGGGGGGCAGAGGTGAATGACCCACTGCTTCCAAAACCTTACAAGCTCACACTGGTCAGAGCAGGGAGTGAGATGGTGTCCTACTCTGGCTAGGTTTGGTTTAAATCTCTGAAAACACAGCAGCAGGAACAGCAACTACCACCAGTCACAAAAAGAGTTCAATAGCAAAGTCAAGGTGAATTTGAGGTCAAGAACAAGAGAGCAGTCAGGAATTGTGCATGATCCAAAGGCAGAGTCAGGGGCAGAGGTCAGAAGCTAGAAGGATCAGACATTTCTGTATACAACACTAACGTGTCACATCGTATGTAACATATTTAGAAAAGACTTCACAATCTGAGAAAAGAGACAGTGCACATAACTTTTGTAAACCAAGAAAATCTCTCATCTCTCTCTCTCTCTCTCTCTCTCTCTCTCTGTGTGTGTGTGTGTGATTACTTGAATAAGAATAGAAATGTATATGCTGAGCTTTGAGAAAGAGGTTCAAGGCTCTGGCAGGGTCCTAGAGCCCTCCCACCTCCTTCCCAAAGCTGAGAAAGCGCTAACTAGGCTTTGGGAAGGAGGCGAAAGAACACTAGGACCCTACCAGAGCGCTCATGCCTCCTTCCCAAAGCCCAATGCCAGGCATACCCCGCTTTGGGAAGGCAGTGTGAGGGCTGTGTGTGTGTGTGTCAAATGTTGCCAAGGGCCACATAAAGGGCCCCGAAGGCTGCATGCAACCCTTGGGCCACCCTGCTCTAGAGCCATGTGCTCCATCATTGATCAGCCACCTAGGCTTAGACCGGGGGTCAGCAACCCGCGGCTCCGGAGCCGCATGCGGCTCTTTTACACGGCTGCCGCGGCTCCGGGGCGGATACGCCCGCCCACTTCTCCAGCTGGCCAGTGGCAGCGACCGCCCTCCAGCTGGCCGGCGGCCCGCCCTCCGGAGGCTGAGGGCGCTGCTCAGGGGCGTACCCAGGATCACCTGGCCTTGAACAGTGGGGCAGCGGGGCTCGGAGGCAGTGGGGATGCAGTAGAGGCGGCACAGCTCAGCCGATGGCTCTGGCGGGGAGCGCGCCTGAGGCGCGCGCGCTCCTTCGGGAAGAGATGGAGCTGGGCGAGCAGGAGGGGGAACTTTGAAGACCCCGCCTCCGCCTCCGAAGCAGGCACCCATGGGAGAGGCCGCCCCCCCGAGCCTGCCTGGCGGGACCAACCCTGCCCAGCTCCGGGAGTCTTCCTAGCGTGGGAGGCGGCCTCGGGGCAGACAGGGGAGCTCCGGGGTCGGCGGCTATGTGGGACCCTGCGGCATCCAGAGGCAGCTGGGAGGCGGGACAGGATGGGGGCAGGAAGGGGGCCTTCAGACGCGTGCCCGCACGGGCACTGGAGGCCAGGACTCCTCGGCTGGGTCGTGGGACCGCGGGGGCGGGTTGGCTGCGGTTCCTCTTGGAAGGCTGCTGGCTGCTGCGTCGAGGCAACGACGAGGTAGGCAGCTGCGGGCTAGGCCAGGGGCGGTGGGTGGCGGGCGAGGGCGAGGGGGCGCGCGTCTCTCTCCGCCCCGGAGCAAGGCCGGGACGTTTTGCAGTTTTTCCTCTGTCCTGAGTGTGTGTTAGGGGAGCCTTGACAAAGCACCTGTTGGCATGGAAGAGAGGAGTCCTAACTTGGATCTGTGTTCATGTGCAAAATCTATCGCCATTGTCATTAAGGGGGCAGGGAACTCCCCTAAAAAGGTTTGAACACTACGAACTACTACAGCCACCTGTATGCAAGTCAGCACAAACATCACAGGCTTCTCTGGTGCAATTCTGTGCTTTATTTAGCAAGAGAGGAGGTTGGAAGAGGTGAACATAGCCTCTGGTCTGGAATATTAAGGGTAAAAGACACTAAGATTATTGTAAAAGCCAGCAGTCTTCAATTAGACATGGGACAAACATTTAACACAAGTGTGCAGTTGAGGACTCATTTTTTTTAAAAAACACAACAACAACAAATCAAATATTTGTATGCTGTTGCAACCCACCTTGGATCAGGCTGTGACCTGGTAGTGGTCCCCAGGGTGGATAAAAATGAATGATTATTTTTTTAAAAAAAAATTGGATTTTTTAAATTTAAATCCGATTTTTTTAATTTAAATCCAATTTTTTAATTTAAATCCGATTTTTTTATTTAAATCCGATTTTTTAAAATTTAAATCGGATTTTTAAAAATAAAATGCAGTGTTATATTTGTTTTAAATGTCACAATGGTTTTGCGGCTCCCAGTTTTTTTCCCCCTTTCGGAAACGGGTCCAAGTGGCTCTTTTGGTCTTAAAGGTTGCAGACCCCTGGCTTAGACCTTCTGGCACCAACACTCTCAAGGGTTGGGGGTGATTCAGCTCTGCTCTCCACCCTTAGTGTCCTTCCAGGGAAACCCTGGAGGCTGGCCTGGGAAGGTTCCTCCCAGCATACTAGGGACTTCAGTGCTGGCTGGCTCTCTCTCTCTCTCTCTCTCTCTCTCTCTCTCTCTCTCTCTCTCTCCATGTGTGTGTGTGTGTGTGCGCGCGCACACACATCAGGGTCTTTTTGGTCATTAGGAATGCTAGGTCCTCAGTGGAAGATTCATCAAGTTAGGGCATAGTATGTAGTTGGCATAGCAAAGCAGCTTAGGAACAGGTAGATGCAGTTCTGCCCTAGAATATCTCATTTTGAACCCTACTACTAGTGGTAATTCTATGCTCATGGAACTGTCCATGGGTGTCTCCAAATTGTATGTGATCTCTCTGCTTCCAACAAGGCACCTTTGCCATAGCCAACCCTTCCATCACCAACATCATCATCATCATTTATTTATTATTAAAATTTGCTTGTTCTTAAGCCAAAAATACTCCCAGAGCAGCTTATAAATCACTTAAAAGAGACAGTACTTAACCTCAGACTTAGAGTCTAAAAAGCCATAACACAAAAGGAACATGGTTTGGATGGAAAGAGGAAATAAGAAAACTCGAGTACAGGTTCCTACAAGTGTTAGGATATAATATTGTTATTACCTCCTTCAAAGTTATTTATTAAAATGTTGAATTTTAATATTCTGCCACTATTTGCATTTATTTATTTTTTACTTTCCACTATTTTCTGATTAAAAGTGTGCAGTAGACGCAGAATTTATTTAAATGTTAGGTAGGTGTATTGGTTGCTACTGCCCCAGTGGTTGCTCTTACACTGTTCCAGCAAGTCCTTTTGATGTGCCACACTGCTGACACACCTTCTAATGGTCAGATGTTGCTGTCGTGTTGCAACATCCAACCATGCAAACTGGCCTAAACACACAGAAAGATGAACATTCTTTGTTCTGCTGCTCCTACAGAAAACTGAAGTTACAGTTGAACACCACTAGGTGGCATAAGTGCTTAATTCACATTCCAGCAGCTTCTTGCTTTGGAACTGCTTTCTGAAGTAGATTGTGGCAACAGTTCACTGTTCACAGTCGCCTGAGACCCAAATGAGATGTTAATGCAGTTGTGCGTGTCTGCCCCTAAACTTCCTGTTTCTCTGTGGTTTCTTTAAGCTGGAAAGCAGCCCCAGAGGCTTCCAGTGAAAGGAAAAAAGTCGAAATGGGACTGGTTTCCCATGGCACTGTTTTCCCACTCAAAATTGCTCCCCCAAGCTACGCCTATGGGAGAAAAGATGGAAGAAAAGAGACAACTGCATGTATTGGCTGGTGGTGTACTTTCTGATATTAAAAGGCTTAAGTGTTAGGGAGGTTTTTAAGGACTGGTGTTTTAATGTATGTTTAATTTCTGTTGGAAGCCACCGAGAGTGGCTACGGAAACCCAGCCAGATGGCAGGATACAAATAAATTATTATTACTACTACTACTACTACTACTACTACGGTACTACTATTTTAAAATGGTATGTGCAAAATGTACCCCGTAGGAACTTGAGGTTGCAGTAATGTATTACAATACAAAAAGTGGGACTTGCATTCTAGAATGTTCCTGTTCAGAGTTCCAGCACTTTCCCAGGGAGATCCATTCCATTCCCCTCCCCTCGGTTTTCATTTCCACCACAAACAGCCAGCTTTCCAGTACTGTACAGTCAGCTTCTGTATACCAGTATACTTGTAGGAGTGTCTCCACCCGGGCACTGAGGTCCAGCACCAAGGGCCTTTTGGTGGTTCCCTCACTGCAAGAAGCGAAGTTACAGGGAACCAGGCAGAGGGCCTTCTCAGTAGTGGCGCCCGCCCTGTGGAACACCCTCCCATTAGATGTCTCACTAGCTGCTGCAGTTATGGAACTAGCTGTGCAAGTCAGCTCATTAGAATTCAGGCACAGAGCAGTATGGGAGATGTTTCAATTTTCTCGGGTATTTAAATGAATGAATGTTGCCATGACTTTTACTTGTTTTATTCTTTTGTACTGACAAAATAAACATTATAATTAATAAATATTTAGAAAGAAAGGGAAAGGATGTTCTCCGAATCCCAGCCATGGGTATTAGTAAAGTTATTCAGATCCAGTTTCCTATTCTCTTCTGTGATTTTTCTCTCAGGAGGTTTTTCCACAGTCAAATATATAACGAATGTGGGACATAGCCCATTCCTATGCAGAATTAGATGAACATAACTTCAAAAACATCAGTCAGCTTAGGGATACGTACCGTATTTTTCGCACCATAAGACACACTTTTCCCCTCCTAAAAAGTAAGGGAAAATCTCTGTGCGTCTTATGGTGCAAAGGCTCCCTGTCACACAAGCCGTCTGCCGCCCCTTCCCTGCTCCGTGAAGCATCTCTGCTGCCCCCCGCCGTGGCAGCGGCTTGCAAAAGCCTGCTTTTACAAGCCGCGGTGGCGGGGGGGGGATGTTGCATGGAGCAGGGAAGGAGGGGCGTGCGGCAGCTGCCCGTCACCCCTTTCCTGCTCCGTGAAGCATCTCCTCCGCCTCCCTTCGTCTCCGCCGCGTTCAGCGAGAAGCGGGGCGGCGGCAGAGGGATGCTGCTGGTTCTTCCCCACCAACCCCGTTCGCAAAAACAAGCCTGCTTTCACGAATGGGGTTGGCAGGGAGCGCGCTGGTGGCGGCGGCGGCGGGGTGGGGGAGAGATCAGCCCAGTAGCGATGCTGTAGCGGTGCTACCGGGCTCCCCCTGCCTTCCCTGCCCCCTTCGCTGGACTGGTCCCTCCGCCGCTGCCTCCTCCGCTCCCCCTCCAGCGCCCCCCCACCTTTTAGAGGAGGAAAACCAGAAAAAATTCTTGTTTTCCTCCTCTAAAAACGAGGTGCGCCCTATGGTTCGGTGTGCCCTATGGAGCGAAAAATACGGTAACTCTGTACCAGGTCAGACCACAAGTAGCTTTCATTGGCCTAGACCCCTCTAGAAGAAGACTGTGTCTTTTTTGTAGTTCTTGGTCTAAAAGAGTAGGATAGGCCTACTAGCAATTTAAAAATTGCTAGAACCATGCAGTCAAACACTTGGGTGATTAGTTCAAATAATTATATGAAATTAATTCCATTCCCTCACAAGCAGCTCAACTAGCAGCTCAACAGGGATGAATTCAATGAATGCACACAATAAATTCCTATGTATTGAGAGGGTGGGATGTTTCGAGTTCCATTCAGCAAATGGCAGATTTTTCCTCCCACAGTTACAAGTTTCCACTAACACATGTTCTTTTTGCTGATTTGCATATCACATTATCTCCATTTTCACCTTCTCTCTATTACAGGTATGAATGTGAGACAGGGATAGTTTTGCTGTTTTGAGCTACTGCATTTTAAGCTAACAAACAATGAAGAAAATGGACGGCATCTTGTCCTAACTACATTATTCTGTGAAAACACTATTGGTGAAATGAATAGGGAACTTCTTCCTAGAAAAACAATAGTTTGATCTTGTCTTTCCTTTACAAAGTTTAAAAAGGTGAAGGTAAAGGACCCCTGACAGTTAAGTCCAGACGCGAACGACTCTGGGGTTGCGGTGCTCATCTTGCTTTACTGGCCGAGGGAGCCGGCGTTTGTCCGCAGACAGCTTCCGGGTCATGTGGCCAGCATGACTAAGCCACTTCTGGCGAAACCAGAGCAGCACGCGGAAACACTGTTTACCTTCCCGCTGGAGTGGTACCTATTTATCTACTTGCACTTGACGTGCTTTTGAACTGCTAGGTGGGAAGGAGGCGGGACTGAGCTCACCCCATCACAAGGCTTCGAACCGCCAAACTTCCAATAGGCAAGCCCTAGGCTCAGTGGTTTAGACCACAGCGCCACCCGTGTTTATTTATAAAAAGTTTATTTCCCCTTAAATTCTGCAGTGCTGCTTTTCTATACAAATACCACTCTTCTGCAGGTCATATAATTTACAACAGCTTTGCATGCTCTGTGGCTTTTACAATCTCATTGCACTGTGCATTGCTCTTCAAACCCCCACCTCCCACTCCTTTATCCCATCAGTTTTCCCACTACACCTATGTTCCTTGTCACTTCCTTCCTGTTCTGCATACTGTTCATAATGTCTCTCAGTGAGGAAGCTGTATACAGGTAAGCAAAAGCCATGTTTAAGCATATGCACACTCCTCAGTTTACAGTCAAAGTCTGTAAACTGAGTCCTCTGGCAGTGGGTCTGGTGCTGGACATTGGCTATCACTTTGCATACTACGCACTGTCTTAAAGTTAGGACCTAGCTAAATGATAGTGGAAGCAGGGGAAAGTTTTGTATATATATGTGCATAATGATGTGGTTTAATGTTTAACCAGAGTACAGTGGTACCTCTGGTTGCGAACAGGATCCGTTCCGGAGGCCCGTTTGCAACATGAAAAGAGCGCAACCTGAAGCGTCAAATTTGCGCATGTGCGTGACGCGATTTGGCGCTTCTGCACATGCGCATGCGCTGAAAGCCAGAAGTAACCCATTCCGGTACTTCCGGGTTTGGCGCGTTCATAACCCGTAGCAAACGCAACCCGCAGCGAATGCAACCCGAGCTATTACCATTTTGTCACAAATGTGACAGCAGACAAAAGATGGCATGAAAGGTTGTGCAGATGTTACTAACCAGGGCCAACTACTATGTATAACTGTATAACTGTGATATATTCACATGAGCAGTGCAACATCTGAAAACTTGCTTCATTTAACTCTGCAGTGAGCACAAACGACACAGAAACTAGGATTAAGACAGATTATTTGTCTTTTCAACAGTCAAATGTCAGGATTTTTAAAAATTAATATCTCTTTTCAGCCACAATACCACAGTTTTCTCGTTGCTACTTTGTTCATCATTAGTTCATGTATTGTTTTGCCTACTTGAAGCTTAATATATCTCTCCTGTAACAAATTGCATTTAGAGACAAATAAACCAGTACCATATGGTTATAGATCTTGGGTGCTGGGGTTTGTGGGCACAAGTCGCCCATAAGAGTTAGAATTAATCAAGGTTTGATTAAACTGTGCCAAACACTGACATTCCTGGGTTTAGCTTATGCTAACAAGCCAGGCTGGTAGTCAGGGCTAGCTGAGTGATGGCCCATCAATGAAACCATCAAGAGAGAGCAAACACTGTCAGACAAGGAGCTCTTCCAGCTGTGCATTGATGGGAAGAGACCAAAGGGGTTTAGGATTTCAGGGTGGATAACATAAGCAAACAGAAAAAGTCAGTTTTGCAAGCGGCTTGGCAAGTAGAGAAGGAGGGGGCAAAACACAATGGAGGCTAGCTGGGAGAAGCTGCAACAGAAACGAAGAGGATAGCTTTTTTGCTGTTCTTTTTGAATCCAATGTTGCACTTATGGAGGAGGCTAGGCCTGCTTTGAATGTGAATGCCCTGCAATCCCATCATTTAGGTTCAGATTGTATATATGTGCAAATAAACCATATTTCACAATGACACCACAGTCTCTGCTGTGCCTCATTGTCCCAAAAGGTAACACAGACCCTGGGGAGCGCACTTGCAACCCCTGAAATCTCGCACACCACTTGGCGGAGATTGGGGTGGTGTGTAGCAATATTGTGGGAATTGCACAACATCGTTGGAGAAAATATATATTAGCTATGGGATGGCATTTTCAGAAGTATTTAAAATATTCAAGCATGTCTCAATCCCTTTGACATTTAATGAATAAAAACTTTGAAACTAGATTCAACATAATAGAAATGTCAGGAGTATGAACACCACTGATTTCCAGTGAAACTCAGGTATCTGATGCCCTAAAGTCATCTTCTGAAGAAGAAGCTTAGATGATTAAAAAGCTTTCCTGCAGCTAACGGTAAAGGTGGTGGTCTGGTCATTGTATTACTCAGTATGAAGTCTTCTCTCTTATGTTGCTTTTAGCCCTGTGAAACAGCAACTCTGGAAAGATTGTAATCATAGCTTAGTAGTGAGTCCAGCATCGAAAGTAACAGATCAGCACAAAATTTTAAAAACACTTCACCAGCAGAACAGCCTGGAGCAATTAATCAGAAAGACCTAAGAGCACAGAAGCTGAGGCAGATGAAAGCTGAGTTAGTTAATTGGCTGGAAACTCCCAAAGATATTAGTTTCACTCAGAATTGTTAAAATGCCCAGCTCTCTAGAGAGCTCACTGTATGCTGCAACTGAAGTTAAGAATGAGATCTCATACAAAAATATCTGCACTTCGTTCAGTACAGGCAGAGGTTGAAATGAGAGCTGTGTGACTGCCAAACTCTTTCATTGCCCATGAATAAGAAGATGGTTAGGAGGTGTAGGCAACTTGGTCAATATACTCTTAATATAGAATTCTTAGCTCGGTGGTTGTTGAAAGCATTTCAAAGAAGGGAAGTATTTTAAGATACGTCACTTGGAGGGACTTAATGAGAAGGCCAAGTTATAATGTTAAAAGGTGAGTAGAGGTAGATAGGAAGGATGACAACTAGAAAGGGCACCCTAAATGTCAAGCGGAGGGGACATATCCACTAAATAAAGAATCCCATTATATTAGCAGAGAGCTATCAGAAAAGAAAACTAAAGTACTGTTGAAGTTCCAGCAGTCTATGTGTTTTGTTTTTTTTCAGTTACAGGGAACTAGAAACCTGCCATCAAAAGCTTGGCTAGTTAATTTGAAAGAATATGTGAACGTAAGTCTTCCCCACCTAATTAGTTTCTGTTCATGTACACTTATGCACCAGACATACTGCTTGGTTTCCAATCAGTGCGTGGCCCCTAATGCCCAGCTGAAATCCAGTAACTATTTATATCACATTTGTTCTGGTTTATTTTTTTGCCCTGCTTTTGTTGTGCAGTAGTGCAAGAGTGCCCTTCCAGATCACAATAATGCAATAACGTCACAGGAGCACTGCAGAACAGCTAAGAAAGTGAAACGTTATGTGCACAATCCAGCACTGTTACTGCTGCATCAGTGACATGCTACAGAATACACCTGCAAAACACACAACCAACCACCCCCCGCACACTCTGGAGGGTCCCCTAAACTACATTATTGGAAGCTACCTTATACCAAGTTAGAACATTTGTTTATTAAGCTCTGTATTGTCCACACTGACTGACAGCAGCTATTCAGCTGGAGAACTTTCCTAGCCCTACCTGGAGATGCTGGGGATTGAACCTGGGACCTTTGGCAGGCAAAGCAGATGCTCCGATACTGAGCTACAACACACACACACACCACTCATTAATGATTTGAAATAACTAGTTTATTTATGTATGCATATGTACACACTGCCCTTCAGCCAAAAGGCTCCCAGAGCAATTCAAAATAAAATTTGATGCTCTGGATGCCCTTCTGTCAAATGTAGACAAAACTAACAGAACCTTTACCAGAAATATGAGCCATATTTACTCTAAACCCCTTAAATGACAGCTGTCAGGGCTGGTTCAGCTGCAAGTCAGCACACGGATAAGCAATAAAGTTGAATCTTTATCCAAGGAAACAAAATACAAACAGAGAAACCTACGGGCAAAACTGGCCATGGTAAAGCAGTTGCCAGAACTGACAATCTGTGTTTCCCACTTCCCTGTAAGTTTCCTCCTCAGCAGGCTGTTTTCTCAGCAGTGTTAAACTCAGTCAGGGAGGGGGCTCCTGTGTTCTCTGTGCCCTTTGCTCTGCTACATGCAAAGCCCCCCATGCCCTTGGAGACAAGGGACAAGGGGAGCTGAATACAGTAGGACTGGCAAACCGCTGGGAATCTGTTGCAACCTCCTCCTCAGCTGTCTGTCCTGTATCTACAGCTCTTTCTGTCTCTTCTTCCTCTCTCACTCAAGCCTGTTGCTTGTTCAGCATCCAACCATTCTGCCTCCCACCCTTCATCCACAGAATGTTGGGCAACTGAGTAACATAGCTGTTTCCTAGCAGGAGGCAAAGCCTTCATGCAAGACTGCCATGCTAGCATTTGGGGATTGGGCAGTGAGAATGTAGGGTTCTACATCCCTTCATTGGAAGCCCCATAATCTCCCACAGCTTCTGTTCACAGAAAATGCAGTTGCTTCTTTTGCCGTTTCCTTGGTTGACCTTTTGCCCTCCCAAGCTGTATTTGCTGTGGGGGAAGCTACCATATTCCCATATGGGATATGTAAATGACTCCTCACAAAGAGACTAATAGCAGCATGGAGGGCAGAGCAGAGTGGGAAAATGGCACTGTTAAAACATCCCTCCCCCCAAAATATCACTTCCTCAATAACATAGTATGGGCCCTAACTGAGGGTCTTGCAGATGCATTTACCATTTAGAAACTGTGGGAAGTATGAACACAGAAGTCACACAGTTTGGACCTAAGATACACATGAAGCTCTGGCTTGCTTGCCTCACACAGAATGCTGCCATAGTGAACCTCTGCTTACGCCACACAGCAGCAGAAAGGGACATGGCAAGCTGTATTACCGCTGCTGCAACAGCAGCAGCTCTCCTGCCCTCGCCATAGATTATAATTGTGTGTTCCCTCATTGGCTTTCTTCTCCTTTAAGAAACTGACTCAGTGAAACAACAGAAACAGAATTGCAGACAGAGTGCCTTTTCTGTCACTCACTGAAAAGCATATCTATGTAGCCACAGACACAGAAACACCAGTGTATTCTTTCACTTGCTCACATAATTTATTCATCCCAAGAGGAAACAGCGCGTCTGCTATTTGTTTGTGACTGGTAGCTTAAGTAATATATGAGCAGGTGCTCATTTCCAATTAAAAGAGAATAAAACATGAAGACCGAGGAAGTATGAAATCTGCGAACAGTGCAAATGCCTTTGTTTATTGCCTTGGCATCCGTCATCCACTTTTTATTGAGAAGTTAAACTGTTACAGCAGAGAAAAATGTAATGAAGGTCTTTTATAAGTAAGCACTTGCTTTTAAATTTTAATGTAACTAACCATTTATTAAGAAAATAGATGGCAGTAAGTGCAAAAATAGAAACACCATTTGGAAATCATGACAACTGCCCCACCCCAACAATTTCTAGCTCCTCTGTCCTTCATTATTTTGTATTCCTTCAACAGAATTTCTTTCTTTTCTAATACCAGCTTCCTGAGCTGAGTGTAACACAGTGTATGCCTCTTAAACATACTACAGTACTGACATGATTTTATTTTTTGGTAATCACAATGGATTTTAAAGCAAATAAACTGCTTGTCATGGTTGCCACTGTGGAGCAGCCAGCGTTCTAAACCTGCAAAGGAGTTAAGCAATTAGACCTCTGGGTTTCCCTCCTCTGTCGATAACAGATCATCTGGGATTTACAACCTCCTCTGTTGCTTCCGTTAGTCTTATGCTGCAAATTAAAGAGAGCCTAGTCCCTGTAATAAGCTCTCATCTTGATGAAACACAGTCAACCCACCTATAGTGACAATCTACACATCATCACTGTGACAGCTGTACTTTATCATGGAGTTATTTCCCTTACCAGGTTGGCACCTCTACTGGAGCTGCTGGCACAATGAGTAATCGCATGATCCAGACAACATACATGCTAGTGATTTTATCCGTCCCCAATGAGATGTAGAAGCCGGGCCACCAAGAAGCAGTTTTTTTTAACAGCTGCCATACTACCTGTATATTGAACATAACCATTTCAAAACGTCTTGTTTCCCTAATCTTTTTCCAAGTAAGCGGTTGACTTAGAAATGCCCCTAAACCATTATGCGGAAAAGAAATACCAACGACACATTTTTCCAAAGGAGAATAATCCTGCAAGGGATTCCCAAGAGGACTCGTAGAAATCTATAAAAGATTCTGCAGATTTTAAATCATCTTGAGAATACTGAGCTGTACAGTATTTGTAGAATTGTTCAAGACAGTAATTAATTTATTTGTAGAGGCGATGGTTTGTTTCCTCCCCCACCCCACCCCTGCAGCCACCAATCCTTTGTGCACAGTATTCAGGCCTAGTGGACACCAGGAATGTGTCCGGGCAAACTAAGAAACTTCACCCAGTACTAATACAGGAAGTGTTGGGCAACTTCAAGAGAGGGAAATTATGTGTATATAGCACCCATTTCCTGCACTGATGGCCTGTGACACTTTTCTATGTTACGTATGCACAGTGAGACCAAAGAATCAGTCTGTTATTATCTCTACAACTTTAATTACGAAAGTTTGATATAAAGTGTGCATAATGTATGGATGATTCGGAATTTAAGACTTAGCAATTTGTCAAGACAGAAAAAGTAATGGAAACAAGGGATCCCTCTTCACACAGGCTTTTAATGGTGCTTTGGAGCTACTGCTGCATTTGCAGGCCTGCCACACATGCTGGTGGGGTGGGGGATGCAAATCACTGTCATCCTGAAATTGCTACAGGGATCGGACCCAAATCAGGCTCAATCCTGTCATGTGAATCCAGTGAATTCTAGGCTAGCTCATCCCTTTGCTGCTCTTGGAATTGTGCGTTTCTGGGCTTTCTGCTGGCTGCCACTAGTGGGGATTCCACTGGCAGCAGGCCTGTCTGCCTGTTTTATAGTTGAAAGGAGGAGGTCTGCAGCTGCAGGGTGACACTGGCATCATTCTAAAGGCAAAAGTTACCAGGGCCAGAGAGAAAGACACTTTCACCAAATCCAATGCAAACACACACACACACACACACACACCCCGAGTCTGGTACAAAGGTGCTTACTGATGCACCTTAAAGGTAACCCTTAACCGTTAGGTCCAGTCGCGCACAACTCTGGGGTTGCGCACACATCTCGCTCTATAGGCCGAGGGAGCTGGCATTTGTCCACAGACAGCTTCCGGGTCATGTGGACAGCATGACTAAGCTGCTTCTGGCAAACCAGAGCAGCGCACGGAAACGCCCTTTACCTTCCCACTGGAGCAGTACCTATTTATCTACTTGCACTTTGATGTGCTTTCGAACTGCCAGGTGGGCAGGAGCTAGGACCGAGCAACGGGAGCTCACCCTGCCGCGGGGATTCGAACTGCCGACCTTCTGATCGGCAAGCCCTAGGCTCTGTGGTTTAAACCACAGCGCCACCCATGTCCCTCTTTTGCACTGTAAGTTACTGGCAAACTTTTTTTTAGCAATGTGCCATGTCTCATTTCCTATAACAATCATGTTGGTTTTAATTATTATTGCAATAACTGGAAAAGGAACCCTACTGTTTTTATTGTTTTAGAAAAATACATGGAATTAGAGCCTTTTACAAAGAATGTAATTATAATAAAGCAAGCTTACACAGAAATTGGCATGAGGCTACTTGGAACCTTTAGGCATTCAACTCTTTTACCAAGCAAACATCAATCTCCACCATTGTATCTTTAAATAAGCTTCTGCTTCTGTTGTACTTTAAAAGGCAGTAATGATTACAGTAGCTACAAATGGAGGTGCATTTTAAAAATGTAACAATATTAACTGCAACTGCAAATACTGGCTTGGATCCATTCAGGAGGAGGGGGAAGGAAGGCAGGGATGGGTTTTGCTGATTCCCCTGCAGATTCTTGTGTCCTCCAATTAATTAATTTTTATGATCCCAAACTAGAATTTATCTGGATTGCATCAGTATTGCTACAAATGCTCATTCTGGGCAAATCTTCGCATTTGTCAGAGCAAATATTATTAAATTGCACTTATTAATAATGCCATGCCAGAAATTTATCCTGTTTCCCACTGCCCACCAATAAAATAAAAATCTCTATCAATTAATGAGAAAAGAAATTGCATAAGAAAATTGTCAAAGGGAGAGAATTTTAAAGCAAAATTCTCATGGGTTTTTGTCATTGTTACCTTACTTTTGATGTGACTGAGAGGTATTTGGGGGTGTCATTTCTTTCAATCTACAAATAATCTCACCAGTGGTCTGCATTCTGCAGCTTTCCTATATACCTGCACTTCAATTAAAACTGGGGGAGATGACATCATGCGGCAAATCTTCCCATGGGGCTTTTCTCAGATGAAGGGAGGATACAGGGCGCAGAAGAAATGTTTTACTGGGAAGAAAAACAAAGCACTGCCCTCACTCAAACACCTGCACCCACCTAAATCCTAAATAAATTCTAAAATGCCCTAAGAATAAGGCAGGAAAAGTGGAACTCTCCTTCACAGGGGGAAGAGAAGCTTTGAGCAACTGGAGTACAGATTTTAGCACAGCAAGTTACGAACCCTAAGTCCAATGCTATATGAGAGATATGGGAAGAGAGGTACAAGACACTAAGGGTGACCTGTTGATCACTTTTGCAATCACCATATTGTGGGATCCGCTTACAATCTGGCTCAAAAGGGGGTCAACACCTGATAAGATTCTGACAATTATGTTATGTAACAGCACTTAAAAAAAAAAAAAACAACTTGCCAAAAATCATGTTGGTGTCAAAATCCATCAGAAAGCTTCAGGCAAGCCCATTTCATTTTGATCCTGGTGTGGCTGACTGTAACTCACTACAGAAGACACTACAGAATGGGTCATCTGAATCGATCCCAAACATAGGAAGCTGCCCTATGCTGTGCAAGGCCCGTGGTCCATCTCGCTCGGTGTTGTCTTCACTGGCAGTGGCTCTCTAAGGCTTCGGACAGAGGCTTCTCCCAACCCCACCTGGAGATGCCAGGGACTGAATCCTGGACCTTCTGCATGCAAAGCAGATGCTCTACCACTGAGTAATGGCGCTTCTTGCTCTGCTGCCTGCCGTTCAGAAATACAGCCTTGGCAAGTGAAGAACTGCTAGATGACTCTGAAGGTTAATACAGATAGAGGGGGATTTCTGTATGTGTGGTTGCTAACTGAGAGACAGAAGCAACCTAATTTCATCCCCTCAACTGTGTTGCCACTTAGGATGTTTGGGTCTGGGGGAACAAGAAACAAGGGGGTGGGCTGCCCAGTGCCAGAATGTTCAATAACCCCCTTTCCTTACCATGTAAGGCAGGCATGGCCAAACTTGGCCCTCTAGCTGTTTTGGGACTACAATTCCCATCATCCCTGACCACTGGGCCTGTTAGCTAGGGATGATGGGAGTTGTAGTCCCAAAACAGCTGCACCCATGCCTGATCTAAGGGAAGAAGCAGGTAAGTTGGGCAGATTCAGGTGGGGCCCACTCAAGCAGATCAATTGTTCTTAATCAGGATGGGCCAGGGTACTGTGGGTCAAATGATTTTAAGCCAGGCCCAGTCAAGTAGCTTAGGTCAAACTCAGTCAGGCTGAGGCAAGTCCAGCTATAATAAGTCAGATCAGGTCAAGTCAGGCTGAGTCCTGGCAGGTTCCAGTGAGCAGCAATCAAAACCATGGGTAGCTCCGAGTGTGCTCTGCTTGCTGAGCAGTAGAAAGACCAGAGTTATTTGAAGCCTTGCGAAGGCTGGCACAGCTTGAGCTTCCAGTGGTTCTGCCCCCACCCACTGGCAGAACTGTTTGTAATCCTTTAAAGGGCTTCAGTGGTTCTCCAGCTGCATACCTTTGCATGGTTATGAAGGAGAAGCTGCAGAGCAGTCATCTTCTCTGGTGGAGTTTGAAGATGATAGGAAAGCCACACCCTCATGATGTAAAAGGAGGTTCCAAGGACTCCCTTGGGTGGGGGTCAGGGTGGCCTGTGATTCATCTGAATCTGCCTTGGGGTAATGCTGGGATCAGAAATCAGGGGAAATAATATTTACTAGTAAAAAACTAGACCTAGTGTGGTAACCTAATGTAGGGAAGTTGGAAAAAATGCTTTCCGGTTATATCGTGCTGAGCTCCTCCTTAGACTTTTAGAATCATGTTGCACTACCCGATACAAGATGCTATACCATTTACTGTAACATCATATGCCTTATTTCTAGGCACTCTTTAATAATACAAAAGGGTTGAAAATTTCATTTATATTCAGCTGAAAAGTTATCTTGCTCAATTTGACTCACAATTGATTCCAGTCATGTCTTCATAGCAGAGAGTGTGCTGGAGAAGACATTTAATGATTTACTGCATTTTGCTGATCAAATATTTTTCTTTTTTTGCTTTTGAAAGACCTTCAAGTTGTCAACTCCCTCAACGATGGAGCTTTTTTGACCTCTTTGCACTTTATTGTTTGGATGTTAGATATAGTTTTGGCTTGACAGAGTTTATATTACAATCAAAAAGCAAACTTAGCACAATAAGATTACGCAAACTGTCAGTTACAGTTAAAGGGTACTGTGAGTTCTGTCCTCAGTCTACCCTACACACCAACAGCTGCATGAATGAAATCAGGGTGGATACTAGGCCCATGGAAAGCTATAGATACAACAGATGCCAAGGTGCTATGGGTTGAGTTGTGTGAAAATCCCACTGAACAATCATTGAAAGATCTTTGGCTTAGAAGCTAGACCCCGCAAAGTCAGCTTTTCAGTATCAATATCAAGTGCGTGAGACATTAATGAAAGCTTACATTGATTCTAGTCCATTAGACTTAAATCAGAATTCCAAAAAATGTGTTGCTTAATTTGGCCCCTGAAAACAATAGTATTGAGGATATCCAATATTGTAACTAGGTGCTTATCTCTAAAATAATATTGTTGGCATCCATCTGTCTCAAGTAGCAATGGAGTGCACCTCCGGGGGTGAAGTCCAAAGTGACCTCTCCAGGGCACATGCCTGGGCAGTGTGTATGAAGGTCCTGGGCTACCCAGTCTCAATGACGTGATCCAAAGCAGAGCAGAGCAATACATTTTTAATGTATTTTAATATTTGTTGGAAGCCGCCCAGGGTGGCTGGGGAGACCCAACCAGATGGGTGGGGTACAAGTAATAATAAATTATTATTATTATTATTATTATTATTATTATTATTATTATTATTATTATCAACATTTACCAACGTTACACCATTATGTTGGATTTGTGGTGCTGCAGAGGGGTTCCTTTGTGCTTATTGGTGCAGAACTTTGGTTTTTTGGGTGTTGAGTGATAGGCCAAGCTTTCCGTAAGCTTCTGCGAAGATATTTAGGATGGTTTGGAGGCCATCCGCTGAGTGTGCATGCACTATGTTGTCATCAGAATTTTGAAGCTCTATGATACAAGTTATGCACTGATCTACTCACATAAAACAAATTCATGCACAAGTGTCTTACAAAAACCCAACCCAAACCCCAAAAGTCCCACGGCAATCGACAAATGGTAACAGGGGCAGGATTGTGAAATCTGAAAGCCCCTAGTCATGAACCGGCACATGGAAACACTGGCCTGCGAGCGCTCCAGTTAGAGAACAGCCTTTACCAAAGGTATCATGGACTTTGAAGACACTCAAACTCAGAATGCAAGGGAGAAATCTGCTAAGAGGAAGGCACGCTTGGCAAATCCACACCATGAATAACTCCCGCCCAGGAACCAATGTCCACACTGTGGAAGGATGTGTGGGTCAAGAATTATGGAAGACAAACTTACTTGGCTACAAGTGATTGCCAAAGAAGACTCTTTGCTTTCAGCCTGCTCAAGTTAAGGAGCTTTCCATCTGTTCGATATATGATTTCTACCCCGGTGGGGAATTTCCCTTTGACAAAGTGTAGGATCATGGCAATGAAAATAATAAATGGAGTTGGGGTGATAACACAACCCTGTTTAACACCTGATCCCACTGTGAATGGCTCACTTTGAGAGCCATTGTTATCCACGATTGTTGCTGCCATATGAAGGAGCCGAAGGGTGTTCACAAATTTATCTGGGCAGCAGATTTTCAGAAGGACAGTCCACAGGGCATTACGATTTACAGTGTTGAAGGCATTAGGTAGGTCTATAAACGCCATATACAGGGGTTGGTTTTGCTCTCTGCATTTATTTATTTTTTGAAGATTTTTTCGTTCAGCTTGTGAAGTCATTGTGTAAATCCAATTCTTCCCACTTTGAGAATTTCAGCAGGTATCCCATCAGGTCCCCCAGCTTTGTTGTTTTTCATTTGGTTAATAGCTGTACACAACTCTCCCAGATTTGAAGATCCTGCAAGCTCTTCTCCAATTTGTTTTTACAAAATTTGTGAGAGGACCTCGGCAGCTACAATCTGTTGAGTGTAGGGGGCATTTACCATGATTTATTGTAAAAGAGGATGCTACCAACCAAATAGTAGTTGACAAACTATTGGGTCTAGAGTGGGATTTTTCAGGAACGGCTGCTCTGTTGCTTCCTTAAAAGGCACCAGGCACTACTTCCCAGCATGAAGATACATTCACTACATCCTGAACCCGATGGTTACTTTTCATCAGCCAAGAAGGACAAGGAGCCAGATGGCATGTAATCTGCCTCATTCCTGTAAGTTCCCTGCCCGTGTCATCAGGCCACATTAACTGAAACAGACCTCACAGAATAGAATTATATGTAGCATTGAACACCTCAACTGGATTTGAACTCAAACCAGTATCAATGTCTCCATGGAGATGAGCAACTTCCCCTTCCAAGTGCCTTGCAAGGAGATCACAGCAAGCCAACAATATCTACATCTGTATTATTGAATGGTTAGCTAAGGGAGATGATAACTGATGGGCAATCTTAACAAGCTCCACTGGATGGCTACTTGAGGATGCAATGGAGACAGTGAAATATGCTGTCTTCACTACCAATAATGCAACACAATAGGCATGATTATATGATTGGCCTCATAGTTAGATTTCTGCCATTTGTACTCTGTTCAGTTGCTACAACACCCAAAGCTCCTGGGAATACCAAGAGGCAAAATTGGCTTTGCAGCATTTGAGAATGATGATGTCAACAGCCATACCATAGCAAGAGCAGAGCTTTGACAGGATTGTTAGATCTAGCCACTGGAACATCCCCCAGAGCATTCAGGAATCCCTTGGAGTCTATAAGCCACCAGGTGTGGGCTGACTGAATGGGCTTCTCATCCTTATAGGGGAGGTCAGACATTGTGGGTGGAATTCAGTGTTGCTATTACACACCATTTGTGCAAGCATTTCAGCTTTCCAGATGGAACAATCCCACCTCTTGTCTTCCCACGAACTGTTCTGGGGGCTCTCTCCATGCCCCAACAATTTTGGGAGGCAGGGGGCACATGGGAGTGGAAAGGGGGAAATCCCCAACTGCATTAGTTAAGTCTTTGCACAAGGGTTCCACTGATAACACTCTTTAGGTGAACCCAACCCATAAAGTCCACGGCTGTTCTCCAACTGGAGTGCTTGCAGGCAAGTCCAGTAATCTGATCATGACCAGAGTTCCACAGCCTGCCCCTAATATTCAGACGTACACCCTGCATCATTTGAGGCAAAGACAAATCAAGAGTATGACCTACTCTTTATGTCAGACTAATGACCACTTGAGGCAATCCCATTGTTTTCATGGAAGCCATGAAGTCCTGAGCAGAAATGCTAGTAGTGGTCCCCGTGTGGATATTGAGCTCACCCAGGACCACAGCCTTGGGCTTCTCCAACATCACTGCTGAAATCACTTTGGCCAGGGAGGCAGTTAGGAAACAAGGTGAGCAGTACACCAACTGCAACCCTAGTCTGTCTCTATGACTCAGCACCAGATGGTCTTGTACCTTTCGTAAATGTACAAAATGTAATGTTCTTTTATGGGCTATTAACATCTCCTTACCCATTAGTATCAAACATATCTTGAGCACTCAAGACAGATCATGAAATTTCAAATAATGAAATAATGCACATATGTGCACAAACTTAGATAAAATTGTCCAACATATTTTAGCCATATTGAATTTACAAGTACTTTGGTTGACTATATATTGATCTCACCATTCAGTAAGTTTACAGTGGTACCTCGGGTTAAGAACTTAATTCGTTCCGGAGGTCCATTCTTAACCTGAACCCATTCATAACCTGAGGTACCACTTTAGCTAATGGGGCCTCCTACTGCCACTGCGCCACCGCCACACAATTTCTGTTCTCTTCCTGAAGCAAAGTTCTTAACCTGAGGTACTATTTATGGGTTAGCGGAGTCTGTAACCTGAAGTATCTGTAACCCGAGGTACCACTGTATTGCAAAGTACATACTGACTAAGCTAAAACCTGTCAAATCAGAAAACCATTCTAATCATCTGAAAACAATTCAGTGTGCTCTGCCCTTAGCTTACAGGCATTTTTCACAAGAAGCATATGGTTGACCAACTTGTCTCAAGTGCAATTCCAGTGAGATCAGCTAAAGGTTTTTTACTTAGCTGAACTTGGATATATCTGAAGTATGGTGTCAATATAAATGTATCACAGACTCATTCTCTGTAATGTGCTATATAGACCCCAAAATGTGGATAATTATGAACAGTAACAACCATGTTGACACGGAGGCTCTACCCCTGTGCAAAACATAGCTATATTAGAAGGTTTTGTCACTGTTATTAAAAGCAAGAGTGGGCTCCTCTTTCAGATCCATGGGGCAATGGACCATCATCAGTTTTACCATAAACACAAAGCTATCATGACCCATGGTATCATCATGGCCAGAATCAACATCAGGATTTCCTCTCATCCTCCAAGCCCCAAATCCACAATGGTCCAGGGTGTACTTTGCTCCAGGGACACCTAAACACTTGGGTATTCTTTATCTCAGCCCTAACAAGGCCAAAGTATGGGCATCAACAGCTGATTTCTCAAGTATCCCAGGTAATCTTACCTCTCCTGCCACTGTTGTGGGGAGCCTCCATTCAGCTAGCATCATCTCTGCTGCTCAAAGAGTAGTTCAATAGGTGATGGAAAAAGCTTGGCTTTGGTCCTCCCTTTCTGGTGTCTTCATCTAACTGAAGGGAGGAGAGCCTCTTTTGTAAGGAGGTAGACCCAATCAGAAGACAGGCTGTCAAATCAGAACTGAGGGGCGGGCCCTATAAAAATACCACATCTGAGCCCTGTAGGTATGACACCAAACCCATTGCCCTCTGTCAACTACTGCATTATATTACAGTGCATTTGCAATTTTAGATTACTGCACAATCCCAATGAATACTGTACTACTGTACATCTATCTGAAAAAGGTTACAGGAAATGTTTTCACATTGCTGCAGGACCATTATGTGCTCCAAGTCTACATTTCAACCTAATCTCCCTTCTGCCAAATCTATAAACCAGCTGAAACAAAACTATGTGGAGTTTAACTAAGGCTACAATACTTTGTATAAGTATGCAGTTTAGTGCCATTGAACTCAAATGGTCATGGTCTTTACACAAGCTTTATTATACAATACTGTCAAATAATCGCTTTAACATCCCATATTTACTGAAATTAGTTCACTGGGAAAACTCCTAGGTAAATGTGGATATGAGTGCATCTTATATCAAAGAATTCTCCAACTCTTGTCAAAGACAGCCTGAGCATCTTCCAAAGACACTACAAGACCGTCTTACTTTCTGCATATGTTTATGCACATTTTAAAATTTTGTTTTATAAAAGTTGCTATCCATTGTCAACATTACCTAAGGGTACAGCAGTTCACAAATCCAAGTAAGTTAAATAAAACAAGTGCTGTGTTGTGTACCAGAAATGCTTTAATGTTTTAATGAGCCTATTTGGCTGCTCTGGTTCTCTGTTACCATACTACAATTTTCTAGCTGTTTCTTTGATAGTAATCATACTGTTGTGATTAGAAATGGGAAATGTTCAGATTTGCAAAGTGATAGTTCACCTACACAGGTAGTTCATGTAAAAGTCTGTGGGTTGTATCCTGCTAAGTTGCACTCTGAGTACAACCATGGAAATTAATGGACCTCACTTATATCCATTAATTTCAATAGGTCTACTTTGAGTAACTAACATAGGATGCAACCCAATAGTGAGAAAACGGGTATTTCTATATTCAAGATTTCAGGCAAAGCCACCAGCCATTCATTAAACTTCACATGCCACTATTGAGAAGTCTTATTGAATCAAGATAGACAGGTATACTAGTAGCACAGCTGAGGAACAGTACATTCCACAGTTGATCAATCTTGACAATGCCATTTATCACCACGACTTATATTTGGCCACAAACATGTACCTTTGGGGGGGGGGGGTTTCCTGAACACTCAATCCTTTCCTTTAGCAATCTCACCCAAATAAATAATACTTTTATAGTAATGCAGATAAGAAAGTTAATACTTTTTGTAGCTTCCAGCTATTGTACTGCTGTATCTTTGCGTTTTGGATTACATCATTTGGCACTGAATCAGTTTCTAACAAAGTGTAAATAATGTGTGGGCACTATAATGAGTCAATAGGTTTGCAAAAGACATGTTTTGATGCAGGTATTTCTTTCAAGGAACTTACTTGCATTAAAATATTTTGATGCATTTTATAAAAGCAGCATACTTGTCTTCTATGTCACAAAGTCAGCTTTGAACTGCATGCATGTCTTCTTAAGCAAGCCTGCTGCAATGTAAAACCCAGCAATGCTTCCCCAGTAGCATGCAGCAAACATAATATCTGTGCCTGGAGGGGGAGAATGTAATTACGGACTTCATCTAATACTCTATTCAGATGGTGCTAACCTAGGGTGCCATTCATCCAATTTCTTACTGTTACAAATTACATAAGAACAAAAGAGCCCATTGCTCTGAATCATCCGAACCACAGGAATATTTCCAAGCACCTTAAAATCCCCATAAAATATTCATTGCAGCCAGCCACAGCTTCTCCCTGGTCCCAAAACCACTTAGTTAACATGCATTGCTGCTGCAGAAATTGATGTTGGAAAGCAATCTACTTCAAACTGCCTTAAAATCCCACACAGGGGATGGGGAGGGAAAGTATGTCTGGAATACAGAATGTTTGCATCTCCAAATAGGAAATAAGGATTGCAAAAGCAAAACACACGTATCCTAATCACCACAACATTCCAACCTGTTCTCACTTGAATTCTGCAACATCATAAAAGGTACTGTAACTTCCCGGCTATGAGCTGAAGCTGTTCCATATGTACTATGTACATGCATGGAGATGGAAGGGATGTGAAATTGGTCTGCAGTAGACAATAGTCCACAGAACAGGAACTAAGTATACACATATAGAAAACACAGGGGGACATGTTCGCAATTCAGAAGGGCTGTGATCCAGATCGTTCAAATTATTCTGATGTCCCGCTGTTCCTAAAGAGAAATGAACCTCGTCTCCCACTTTTGCAGAGAAATCCTGTGCACGCTCGCTTGGCAGACAGCTCCATTGAGTTTAATGGAACTTACTTCCAAGCCATTGTGCATCACATTATAGCCTTAGGGACCCTTCTTCCCAAGATCTCCCACATGTTGTCAAACCTATTTGGGTCTTCTAGGGCGAAGCTCCGGGTTGGGACAGACTATGCTCAGAACCAACGTTTATATATAGCTCAGCTGGTAGAGCAGGGGACTCTTAATCTCAGGGTCCTGGGTTCCAGCCTCACGTTGGGCAGAAGATTCCTGCACTGCAGGGGGTTGGACTAGATGATCCTTGGGAACCCTACAATTCTACCATCCCATTGGACCTGTACCATACAGAGTCCCGGGTGCAAACGGTTCACCTGGCGGAAAGCTCATGAGGTTCTCGCTCCACCTGTCCAAATGGGGACAATAAGTGGCCTGCCTGGCAGGGCTGTTGGTGAGAATGAATGAGCACGGAGAAGCAAAAAAAAAAGTGGCTTACATGCTCCAATTTGTCTTTCCTCCTCAGCCAGACGCTGGCACTGTAGTCCTGCTGCTTGACGGAGCTGTAGAAGTTGGAGCCCACCCGGGTGAGGCTGGGCGACGGCTCGCGGGGTCGGCTCTTCAGCCTCATCTGCTCGAAGCCCTCGTGGCGGGACGACGAGGCGAGCCAGTCGCTCCTGCCTTCCATCTTGACATGACAAGGCGGCAACGGCAGAAGGAACCGGGCGGTGAAGAAGAAGAAGAACCCCCAGGAAGGCGAAGCAGCAGCAGCAGGAGGAGGGGTTGGGGCTGGGGCGGGAAACAAAGAGCCGAGGCGGAAGAGCCCACGAGACCCTCCTGAGGGAAAAGAGCGGGAAGCTCAGGGGGTAAAAGGCGTCAAAGTGCCCAAGGAGGAGGAGGAGGCGGGGTGGGGGAAGCCGCCGCTTGTTGCCCCCCTCCGAGCGGCAGCCGAGAGTAGCGAGTGGCGCGCGAAACGGCTCCTTGCGGCACTGGCTGGCAGCGGGCGCCACGGAAAGGAAGGCGGGCCCAGAGAGCGCCAAGCACACATTCGCGCGCGCAGGGGAGGAGGAGGAAGAGGAGGGAGGGGCGCACGCGGCGGCAGCGGCGGCAGGAAGCGAGGGGCGCGCGCCCTCTCCCACTCCATGGATGCCGCCAGACTGCAGGTTGGCGCAGTGGAAGGGCTGCGTCCCTCCCTCGCGCGTCCCTCGCCTCCCCTCGCGCAGCTCCCGCCTCCGGACGAAACGCGCCGCCGCCGCCGCCGCTACCCCAGAGCAGGTTCCCTGCCTTGGCAGGCGCCTTATCTCGCCTGGCAGAGGCTCTTCGGGAGATAACTTGGGAGGGGGGGAGCGAGGCGAGGAGGTTGAAAAGGAGGCGGGTGGGGCTTGCAGTGCGACCCTCTCGCGTCACCTGCAGCAGCTTCCTTGGCTTTTCCCTCGCAGATTCTTAAACGCGACTGCTCTTCATGCGCTGTCCACGCCGTTGGTTCTGGAAAGTTGAAAAATAACTGTTGCGAGTTTCCGCCGGCTCCGGAGCCCGTGCAATGGGCAACCCGGGAGCGTCCGGGACTTTTAAGAAAGGGATCGGACAGTGAAAACCTACGGATGTTTACTCGGGAGTAAGCCCCGTGGGCTTACGCACACATAGGTGTGGGCACAGGGTGCAGCGTGGCTAAACGGCTTCACTGCACATGTTTTTAAAATGTGGATGAATTTTAAAATGTGGATGATGGGGTTGAGATCGCCATCATCCAGTTAGCCGAGCTCCCCAAGGGATCCGTGTGGGATCTATCCATGTCTAAATCTGAAGGCACTAGCATCCGTCCCATTTCCACTCTTCCTTACTTCCACACAATCATTGTAGCGGCTGGGATGTGATAGTTTTGCATGGTGAGAGGCAAGCAGAAAACAGAGTTTAAGTGCAATTAAATAGCCGAAACTGGGGAAAACAGACAGTATCTGTTTAGGAATCTGATGTAGGACCGCTAGTTGTGGTGCATTTCAAAGGAGCCTGCTTGTTTCCAATAGGCTCTGCTTGTAGATTTGCAAATGAAGCCAAATATGACATAGACACCCCACGACCTGAGTGGCTTCTCATGCTAAAGAAAAACAAAACCTTCAGCATCTCCCATGGACTTCCAGGAAGCCCATATAACAGCACACCGTGGAGAAAAAATATATATCACCTATAACACCATCTTTCTATTGCAGGTATATTTCCCATGGTGTTTGCAGCAGCATTTGCTGTGGCTCATGCTATAATTTCACTTCCATCTGTCTGGTTTCCTTTATCCATCTGGGAATTGCCACCATTAAAGAAGAGATGAAATTTTGTCAGTATTCCCCCGAGGGCAGGCTGTTTCTGTCAGGCAGAAGGTGACTGGCAGAAGCCACCTGCCCTCTGAGACTCCTGCAAGAGACTGAATGTGGGGGCAGGAACAGAGGGCCCGCCTGGAGAGAAATGCAAGCAAGCAGCACAGATGTTAACCAAGGTCTAATCTGGTTCATTTGAGAGGCTGGGTCAAGAAGATCCTGACATCCCACCCCAAAAAAGGAAAGTGTGCTTTTTACAGCCACGTAGCACATGAACTCAGCACATGAAGTCTATTGACTGAGGTGTATTGATGTGGGAATCTTCACCTGTTGCAATTGTGCCAGAGATGCTACTGTTAGAGATACAGAAACACTGTCAGGAAAATGGAGGCAACCTTAGGGTAGAATTGGGGCTAAAGTAGATGCCATGAGTTAGGAATGGGGAACCATTCCAGGTGTTGTTGGGCCACCACTCTCATCATCCCTGACCATTGGCCACACTGGCTGGGGCACATCTGCTTGCAAGCTTCACCTACTTTTTGAAAAGCAAAATAATACCCTCCCTTGTTCTCCCTAAGGAAAACAGAACTTTGTTTTTAACAGGTGTAATTTGGTCCTAAATAACAAGTTGAACTGGAAAGATACAAAGTAGTTCCAAAACAGATTAGTTTCCTTCCCAGAGCCACAGATACAAGTCAAATATTGTGGTCAGTGCATACCTTTAGCACATGTAGCAAAAAAGAAAGAAAGTAGGTCATCAGCAGTAGCTATTTAGACATCATTTGTGGCCAAAGTATGACTACTTAAGATTTATGAATTAAACTGAAGGATGATTGCAAAATGTATGACATGAAGAATAATTGAAAAGCTTTTTTTTAAAAAAAGGAAGATGAAGTAACGGCATGATGGAAACAGAGCTGGCCATATTAACATTCTTTCTTTCTTTCTTACTAGATTTGTATAAAGCTGCCCAATAGCATTGTTCTGTGGTAGCTCACAGTCATAAAATGATAAAATACAATTAAAATTTGAAAAATACTACTACTACTACTACAACTACTGTATAGTAAAACAACAACTTGCAAGATTGAATATTTCCAGAAGAGTGAATACATTCAGATCACACACACACACACACACACACAGAGAGAGAGAGATTACACTAGTTCAAAGCAGTAAATCATATATTATACAAAGGGGAATAAAGATGTCTTAATCAGACCCAGGATTAAAGAAACAAGACACAAGTCACAGGTTGAACTAGGGTCACATTTTATTTAAAATATATGCAGGGGGAAATGAGAAGAGCAGGAAGCTAATGTAACTACAACATTGGGTGAGCAAAACCCTGTCCATTTCAAGGGGCATGACAAATCATAGCCTCAAAGCATTATGGTGAGTAAGGAGACCTTCTTACCTCAGCCCCTCCTGGGCTCCACAGCTTCAGGCAGCTGTGAGCCTCTAGAATGTTCCATATACAGGTCAAGGACCCCACAATCCAGACAGCTGGCTTCCAGAAACATCCTTCACCTTCAAACGGTGACCACCCATTACCTTATTTAACCTTTACATTTCCCGCACCTCTCTGCCAACTATGTGGCCAACTTAACCATGCAACCAAATCAACTTATTTAACAGCACTGCCCCCTAAACACCAACATCCCTGAAACCAGCACGGGGGGGGGGGGTTTGGAATCCTGTTTGCTAAGGTGCAGGCACGCAAAAAATCTCAACTTAGCCTTGAAGTGACTGGTGATCCTACATTGGAACAAAGAGCAAATTGGGCAGGTGTGGAAAGATGGTCAGAGAGGTCATTAGGGGCATGGCCAAGGAATATTAAACCTGCAACCACACTCCCCAGATGCAAATGCTAGGGTGTATGTATGCATGCACCAAGCAGCCCAGTTCCTCCTATCCTGGGGCCACCACAACAACACTCCCAGATGCAGTGTTGCATGGCTTGTGTGAGTAGACTTGCAGTGCATGAGACTGGACAACAGGTCTCAGAAATAACAGCTGTCTACTTCTTACCTATGGCAAGTGAACTACTTTTAGATAGGTATGGATTTCCCAAAATGGGGGAATTAAGGCCAAATTAAGAGGTCCATGGGCTTAATTTGATCCACAGGGCCAGAGGTTCCCTACGAACGAACTAGACTAAGTTTGCTTCTGATTGAACTTGGCAAATCTTGCCTTGCTTTTTTCCCTCTTAGGTACTGGCATCAAAACTCAGGGGGGGGGGGAATCCCCTACATTTTGATGAAAGAAAACATGTTTATCAGATTATCTCATTTATTTTCTGTTTTCCATTCCAGCCTGAAAGCCAAGGGTGATATTAATGTTAAAATGAAGATTACACAAAGAAGAGCATTAGAGGACAACATGGGGGTATAATTTGGAATATAATTAGGAGCACAATTATACTGTTCACATTTTATTTCTTAATAGAATACCTTGAGGGTTGTTTTATATTAATGGGTAATAAACATTGTCAAAAAGATCTGCTTTTTGGGGTGGGGGAATCTGTTCATTATCCTAGATAGCGGAAACCACTGCTAACATAGTGAAGAAAACCTGGACTGCTAGTGAAAGCATTCAGAACTAAGCTTTATTACTTTAGTGATTAAATACTAAAGTGGCTTTCACATACCAATAGATAAGTACTCCAGAGAACAGGAGTGAGATAGAGGATGCCTTATAATAAGGAAAAAGAAAGGCTGAATTATAAAAATTTAATCTAAACCTTGTATCTGTACAGTATTTAGACTGCATTTTTTTTGCCTTTATTTAGTTCTGTACACAAGCAAATCTTCAAGTCATTTGTTTGCTTCCATGACGTACTTGGTAGTCTAGCCACTGGACACATTGGCTCAAGTTTATCAGGTTTCATTCTGAACCCCAGGCACTTTCATGGAAGGCATATGCAGATATTCCTTTAGTTTGCAGCTATGACTCATCCAGTCCAATTGATATTAATGATAGAGAAGCACCTCACTCTCCCTTCCAACTTCCATTGGAGGTGGAGGAGGCCAATTAGGTGAATGTTTCAAACAGAAAAAACCCTGATGCCAGTTGTGAGTAGTTAGAGACATGAAATGAACAAAGAGCATCACCACATTGCTTTGTTTGATTTTATGTTATTTCCCCCACTTCTGGCTGTTCTATTAGAAATGCAGGTTGCACTTAGCATATCAATGGTATTTATTTTTACGTAGGACATTTCTTATTTTTCAGAACCTGTTTACAGTTTTCTTCAATCAGAGAGTCCACATTTTCAAGATGAAGGATGAACTCTGCTCTCTCTAGCAATGCTGAGTAGCAGCTGTTGTCAGCTCATTTTCTCTGTGAACTCTTATTTATTTCTTAATCTTGACAGTCGGGAAGCCTTCACTCATGTGCACCCTATTTTACTGTTCCATTTTTTTTACTGCTCTGCTATAGTTCAGAGCACCAGTCTCTTGCCAGCCATCATTATCCATGTTCACTTTTTAAAACGAAGGCTGGGAAAGTGTTTTTTTTAAAGGAATATAATGAGAATTATATGTTATGCTTTTATTGCGAATTTATAATAAGCAACAGGTTAAAATGTATTTACTGGTATTTAATTTCAGTCAGCTCATTTCCTCCCAAAAGAGCCCAGTGCAGCAGACAACAAGGGAGAAAAAATACAATTAAAAATAAAATGAAACATTTAAAAATATTAAGAACATGTTTAGGAAACACTCCAGACTACCAAATAATTTAGGGTTGTAGCCAACTCAGTTCCTCTTAGAGTAGATCCATTGAAATTAATGAGCCTAGGTTTGCCATGTTCATTAATTTCATGGCTATATCCAGTACTAGCAGAGCTAGTACTGGATATAGCCATTAGTTTCTCTACGATCTGCTCTCATTAAGAAAATATGTCAGTTATATAGGAAAAAATCCAGCTATTTGAATACCAAAGGGCATTATTAAAAGGGTGGGCGAAGAGAGGTATAAGCCACAGGAATTTTGTGCCAGGTCACAAATCTGCTGCTAAATTACCAAATTAAACTTTGCTTACAGGGCAAGTAGGCATCCTGCCAAGAAAGTGGCAAAAGCTACCTACTTTCTCATAATTTGCCTAGGGGATGATGATGGTGGTAAAGCTTCTTGTGTCAGCATGGGCCAGCCACTCCCTTGCAGCCTAGCCCAGAGGGGAAAGGCACAAGGTACATGGGGAAACATGTTAGCACCCTGTTTCCCAGCGTTAGCCCTGGGAGCAATAACCAGCACTTGTCCCCCACACTGAAGCCAGCCCAGATCTGCACCTATACACATAAATTAGCATATGCGAATTTGTGCCTTGTGACTGTGCCCCAAGTCTTCCAAATATCTAGCCACATGCCTGCTGAATACCATATCCCTAATTATTATCTCCCAGTCTATAATTCTAGTCTAGTAGAATTTGAATTTATTATAAAGAGCATTGGGAAACAAGAGAGTCAGCCTACACAGAAAACAAAGTGGTAGACACTGTTGAGTGCATTTTTCAGAAGGCGATAGTAAATTCGTATATTTTTTTGTTCTCATACAAACATGTAAAAGCCACCACCTCCATCTTTGTGTATTGTAAACCAGATATGTGCAGCCATGCTTCAACTTTGTGCTTTATCTATGATGTGCAGTTAATTACTTTTTGGAGGGGGAAGCAAGGAGAGCATTCAAAAATATGACCTAACTACCCCTATTGAAAATGCTACGTTCCAGAATACTGCCACCTCAATATAAAATGCAGAATGGCTATCAAAGACAAAGGTAACCAATGAAACAATTTCTGTTCCAAAAAGAAATGTGTTCTCCTCTTACAGCTATATATCTCTAGGTGAACACTCATAGGATTAAGAGAGCTATGTTTCAATAGAGTGAATAAAGGCAAGATCACTTTGGGCCATACATTTGATATAAATCTTCAGCAAGCTGGCTGTCTAAGATAGTAAATGTCTTTGGCTTGCATGAAAAGCACATCCCTAAGTTGGTCGTTTCTGTCTCACTTTTTTGTTTTTGTTTTTTAAATGCTGGTGTTATCTGATTAGTTCAGCTAAGTGCAATAGACAGAATGCAGATTAGATCATCGAAGCACCTTCATCTTCACCAGTTGATGGTGTTTTTCCATATCCATGCTGGTTCTCTGCCAAAAATTGTGATGCAAGAATCAAACTTAGCCAAGCTGCCTAAAACATCATAGACCCCTTGGAAAAACAATCCCCATTATGATCAGTAATGAATTTCTCCTGAATCGCAAAGCCCTCCAGCAACAGGCCTCAGTAATGTAACTACTTGGGTCCTAAGATAAATTAACTTGGAGATTGTGGCAGAGCTGCATCCTCTATAAGCAGGAGATTCCCAAGTCAGCTATTGGTGGTTCTCCCAAGGAAACTGTTTTCCTGAACAATGTGGGATAGGATGAGTGGGACTACTGGTGTCATGATCCATGCAAGAGGATGTGATTCAGGGCATAATATTTATAGCTTCTTGCGGAGATAACATGGTCTGTAGTTGCCTTAGGAGTAGAATGCTTCAACCAGCACTGCTCCCTTTGGAGCTGTCCAAGGTCCTGTTCTTGGTGCTGATACTGACTGCTTTCTTGTAAACCTCATGCTCTCCTCAGCTGTGCAAAGGTAAAATTCACATCCATTGCTCTTTCCACTTTTGCCTCTGGCCTTGCTCAGCACAGGAGTGTGGTCTCCAGAAGGCTGTCCAGAAGATATGGGCTGACAAAGTTTCTTCACTCCAGATTTAAAGGATGTTGAGGATGTGTGTGTGTGTGTGTGTGTGTGTGTGTGTGTGTGTGTGTGCCTCTTTCTATGAATAATTCTCTCCAGTGCCTGGGTCAGTTGTGATCCTGACATAATGCTTTGCAGGCTGGTGGTTCAATCTATGGCATCTACATTTTAAGAAGGGATCAGCTACCAGTAGGGAATGTGAAAGATCTCAGCCTGGACAGCTGCTGATAATATTGATCTAAATAGCCAGTCTGAAAGCTTCCTTTTTTCCTAAGCCCAAAGGACATATGATTGTTGCTGCTGTGTTTTAAATGCTGAAGAGCATTAGGATGGGAAACTTCCTTGGAACCCCATGTAAGTTACTCTGACTATAAATGTAAGGAAGTGAAATAGTAATGCTTAGTATTAGCCTAGATTATGCATCATCTCAAAATAAATTATGAATTTATCAAACTTTTATTAGGCTTGACCTAAACTAACTGTTCCCACTGACAAAATGCCAAGCTGAATAATTTTTCCAGATAAGTTTCAAATCTAATGTTTGTTGTGCACTGACTACTTTACTGAAGAGTCTGTGTTCATATGCCCATGGACATAAGCAAAGATTTCCTGAGACTAGGCATGTAGACTAGAGCCCAAACACTTGCATCCTTTTCCCATTTTAATTCAAATGTATGGGTCAGTGAGTGATGACAAACATCTAGACAATCCCTTGTTTCCCTTTTTGGTCCTGTTCATTTATACTAAATTTCATTACCACTCAAAACCTGACCATGTTTCATTCACTGTGGAATAAAGAATGATTTTAATAGTAACCAACAGTTTGAATAAAGAGTCTTAGACATTAATAAAGGAAGAAAAAGAACATCTATCAACAAAGTTGATGTAAGCAATGACGTTTTCTTAAGTCTTGTTCAGCTAAGCTTCTCCTCTATTTTGCATGCTCAATAATTCTAAGTTGTTTGACAGATTCAATAAATGCGGCTGCTTCCTATTGATTTAGAAAGGGAAAGGATATGGAAAAGTCATATTACTCTATTTTGTCTTTGTGTGTCAGGTGAAATCCTGGTGGCTTGTTCCACAAATCTTTGGCTACAATATGTCTTTGAAGTATAATGAATGATGGATACCCATCTAAGCCTGCTGCCGCCATCTGTACACATGCAGAACATTTACAGAAATAACAGAAATTTTTGAACAGAAAGGGGTATTGGGGCTTAAAAGGCTTCCGGTGAGCCTGTTTCTGGTAGTAAAAAAACCAAAAAGCTGGTATCCAACATTGACTGCAATAATTTATGTGCAACTTGCTCTTTACAGGAATTTGACAAAATGGTGGATGAGAACATGACAAGTGCAGAAAGGAGGGCAGGAAGAACCTTCTTATCTCATCAGCACTTGATTAATATTCCCTTCATTTTTAACCTATGCAGAAGAGAGACGCTTATTGTCTCTTTCCCCTCCACTTAAACTGTTCTTTCTTTTAACCACTCAAAACCCAGGTAACAGTACTGTTAGTACTGTTTGTAATTACAAATGTTAACAAAACAATTTTAATGAGATACATTTTCAAACATACATTCATTAGTTGTCTGTATGGAAATGTTTCTGCCTGGAGTTATGTCAATCCTGAACCATGCTTCATGTATTTTGCAATTTTTGGGGGGGTTTTTTCATTCCTTGTTATAATGTTCTGTGTTGTTGTTTTTCTATACTCATTTAGATTAACATGCAACCATGGTGCTCCATTTTTGTCATCGTAATTAAAATAATCATGGATGCAAGTTTTATAATTATAAGCATTCCTAATATAGTTAGAATTTCATTCTGGAGTGTTAAAAATGCTTCACAGTGCAATACTAAGCCCTGCTTAGCACTCCTCCCTGCTGGAGGAGTTTATGGTTTGAGAGATAGTTCTCTTTACCAGGCTCTGTGGGAGGGGGCGCCATAGGTTCCATAGTCAGAACTACACTCCCTCCACTATGCCCACCTGAAAGGAAGGGCAGTGGAGAAGCTACTACTGGTTTTGTTCCCACTGGTGGTAGCCAATGTAGGGTGTTAAGAAAGCAGGGAGGAGGCAAGGCAGAGTCAGCAATGAATCAGCCAGATCCAAAACCAATCCAAGTGCTATTCTCCTGAGTGTTCATTATTCAATGATATTTATTAATCTTCAATGTATATCACCTTTTACAAGCTTCTTTGTTCTCCTCAAATGCACATTAAATATTATGGTATGCCTGGAAACAAAAAGCAGGAAATGAATTGCCCTTCTTTCTCCCCATTCTGCTCTAATTCTTAAAGCTCTTAGCAAGTACTGTTCATTAAAATTTCACAACATAGCTCCGTTTCATCTATTTTGCCTGCATCTACACTGTCAACCCTTTCAGCTTGTCAGGCAACACTTTCAAGTTTTCCTAAAAGGTGTGCTTATTTTCTCATTCTTGGAAATATTGCACTTATTCTGTCAGCTGGGTCTTTCTGTAAGAACCTTGACAGATGTTCAGAAAGACTTCCTTACTGTGCTGGTTCTTCTTCTTCTTCTTCTTCTTCTTCTTCTTCTTCTTCTTCTTCTTCTTCTTCTTCTTCTTCATTCTGGCAGACCATAGCCACACCTCTTTATGTGGGACACAGGATTAGTTGCCCTAAAGGACCGTGGGTAAGCAGGAGAAATTTTGCAGGCTTTAGGACTGGGGCTGAGGAAGCACTCAGGAGATGAAGATGTGGTAGGAAGGGCCAGAGCTCATTGGGAGAGCACCTGCTTTGTGTGCAAAATGTCCCAGATTCAACATTTACAAGTAGGGCTGGGAAAGACTCCTGTCTAAAATGCTGGAAAGCTGGTCAGGGTAAACAATACTTAACTTAGATGGGCCAGTCATCTGCCTCAGAATTTGATAGTTCCCTATGCTTCTGTGTTCTTATGTCCAACCGACAACAATTGTCAAGGCTAGAGTATAAAAAGGGCATGAGAAGATGGAGGTGGTGTATACAGAATGAGCAAGGGTGATCTGAGATGCCGACTCCATGGATTTTGTAACTTCATCATCATCATTATCATCATCCCAGAAAACTGGATGAGATGGGACATTGGTCTGATTCAACAACCCCTTCTTATGTTCTTAAGTGGTGCAGGTATTGCATAAATAGGTGGTCCCATATTGGCCTACCCTTTAACATTTTTTTTTTGCCTCTAGGTTTAGTCAATCTACCTTTGCTTTGGATATGCCATACATTTTTAGACTTTGAGGTTGGTCCTAATGGAGAGATCACTCTACTTGTGTGGAGGAGGAGTGGGTGTTATGGGGCACTAGGACTATAAAAGGCTTTCTGAGGTCTCGGGCAGAGCAGGGTGAGTGTGTGTGATCCCTTGTGTTCAAGCAGTATTTATAGGAACATTGCTTTTTATAAATGGCTGAACTGACACATTTTGCATTGTTCGTCAAACTTAAAGATAAAGAATATTGTTTGAGGATCATCAAAAGTGATTCCCCCCCCCTGAGTAGTTAATGGCATTTTGATTATAATTGTCATTAAATTTCAATAACTCAGCATTTTGCCAAACCTCTTTGGTTTTTTGTTTTGGTTTTTTAGAACCCAAAATCAGAAAATGAGATAAACCATTCTAGCCATCTGCTAAGAGAAGATGAATAAAGTTTCCAGTTTGAGAGTGCTGTCCACTGGGATATAATAGGAACTTTGGACCTAAAGAAACTGAGTTATACGAAATCTGAATAGCACAGAGAGTTACAGGTGACTGACTAGATGATCCATAAAACTCCTTCCATTTTTGTAATTCCAACACTTCACAGAGAATTATATTGATTATTATAAATGCTATCTGGTTCTTCAGTTGGGGTGAGTGGGTGCTGAGACAAACTATAAAACTTTCAACATGATAAATCTAATGTACATTGCCAATTGATAAAATAAAAATGAAGGTTATTATACAGATTTCCATTGTACATTTTCCTTCATTTTGGAAGGGAATAAGTTCTAAGGTAAACTCCCTATTCCTCCAATGGTAAGATGAAAACAAGGAATATTCCATGAAGCAGCTAACACACATGGAGTATAGGACTGTTCATAATTAAAATAATGTATTTTATTGTACATGGGTCTTTATAAACTATCTAAAAGATTCTTTTTCATTGTTTGGAAATTGCATTATTCAGGTTGTGCTTTGTGTTTGACACTGATGGTCTATATTTATTGCATGTGTACCATAAACTGGGCATATACATCGCATATAGACTGACCTTGAAGTGAGCATCCTTGAACAAAGGAACTTCAAAGAGAGACTGTGATGTGAAATGATTGGATTAAAATGCATCAAGAGGTTCTACGCTACCATTTGGGGACTGAATTGGACAAAGTTTTTTTAAAAATCACATTACATGTCTTAATTGGCCTACCGACGCCATATGTTTGTGTCATCACCAACAACAGTTTTGTGCATGGCCAATGTGAATAGCACAATTATCGCTGGATATACCGTCTGCGTTCCATTTCCCTCTGACCTCACTGTTTACAACCCCTCCCAACCAAACATATTTACAGCTGTAATTTAGGATAACACTTCATGCATCTGATGAAGTGGGGCATTGCTTGCAAAAACCGTTTTTAGCCAATAAGGTGCTACAATACTCTGTTGTTTTTGCTGCAAGAGACTAATGCAGCAACCCCTCTGGAAATTGATTATATGATAACACATCACCCGTACACTGCTTATAGAAACAGAACAAAAACATGGTTCATAACCCAATTGAAAACCACTTACTGTATCTTATAGAGTTGCAAAGAAAACTGTACCATTGCAACACCATCCCATTGTACTGCATGCCGCAAGCATTTCTGTATTAGCTGCAATAATAGCTGTGACCAACTCCACACTAGCCATGATTGCTCTAACAATGAGAATATTAATTATGTGTAATGTACTGCACATCCTCCTTTCTTCTAAATGATAACTTATAAGAAACAGTGATATTAAAAACTGGTGATTAATTAGCTGGTAATTGCATGTACAGAACAACCTAAAATGAACTACGTAGGGGGTGGGGAGCTTTAACAGAATTTTAATGTCTTGCCTTGAGATACGATGCTGTAATTTATTTTACTGAGCTCTGCAGGCTCCGGAAGCCTTTCATGGGGATTTACAGATATTGAATTCCCATTGACTAAAGGAAGCTTCCACTATAGTTTGATGGCACTTAACAACAGCACAGAGAAATGAAAGTACAAGGAGAAAAGTAACAAAGCACAGGGGAAAAGATCTTCAAAGTTAGAAACAAATCCTGCTCTATTGTTCAAACTAAGATCCTTGAAATGGTGTGTGTGTGTGTGTGTGTGTGTGTGTGTGTGTGTGTGTGTGTGTAAAATACCTTTAATATATTATGGTTGAAATTTTCAAAATTCCTCTACTACTGTCAGGGACTGGGCAGAGGAGGAATGGTGGAGACCACCTCCCCATTCTGACCCTTCCAGGGAGGAGGAAGAGGGAGAGAGTACAGATTTACAACAGGGGTTTGAGAGAAGTAGCAGCTTAGAGGCAGATGAGGGGAAAATCATGGGAGAGCTGGAACAACACCCAGCTGTTGTCATTAGAAAGCATTCCAGACCCTCCATCTCCCAGGACCCGGCGAGCCTTAAAAGTAGGAGAGCAAAGAGCTCAAAGACAGAGGGCACATAGTAGCACCCAGAGAGGAGACGATGAGAATGATGAACGAGGAAGTGGGAGAGATGGGAGTTGGAGATTCATCTGGGACAATGCCATTATCCAAGAGGCTGAGTTCTATAGTCTCTCTCTGTAAAGACTGAAATAAAAAAGGACAGTAAGAAACTGTTCCTTGTCTTTATTCTTTCCTGGGCAACCAGCCAGGAGCCACTGACAGCATCCTGACAACTACACTTGAATTGACCCACAATCCCTTTAAAGCCACTGAGGCTAGACCTAATAAAACAGAATTAAATCAGGTTGTCGCTATCTTTCATTGGGAAATTTATGGTGCAATCCTACATGGAATATCTTTTGGCTGAGGATTTGGAAGAAGTCCCACTAATAGCATCGCATAGGAAGCCGTCTTATACTGAGTCATACCAATGGCCCATCTAGCTTGGTATTGTCTACACTGACTGACAGCCTCTCTCTCCAGGATTTCATAGAGGGTTCTCCATCAGTCCAACAACAACACTGAAGAAGGGTGGGGTAAGCATACTCCCAGTCGATGCTGTGTCCCCTTCGCTTCAAGGCAAGTCTTGGCATAATGAAAAGTGGCATTGTCCTGCCAAACTTTGCTTTACTGAGAACCACAAGGCACATAATATAGGCAAGACAGAGTCATATTATTTGAAGAGATACTATAAAAACACTTGGGCAGCGGTTGCTGTTGTCTTTTGCATTATCATCAACACAATAATAGTGCTTTGGTGGTGGATTTATATTGGGCTGTCCACACATCATTCTGCTTTATTAGTTGTTCTGCAATATTTCCCCAGTGCTGGCACAAACAATGCTGGAAGTGTGATTAAGTATAACTGCCTTGATACCATCATGAGCACAAATCATCATGAATGCAGAATAAAAAAGGGTGTCTGAAGGATCCCCAAGTCTCCAATACTGCAGAGGAAGGCTGACCTGGTTAGTCCTCCTCTGAAACTTCTTACTTCTCAGAGAAGTATGGAATGTATAACCATGTGATTACACCCCTGCTTACGAAGATTTCAGAAAATAAATGCATTCTTGGGAGGGTAGTCATTTTGAGGTTTAGAACACTCTATTTTAAACCAGAATCATCTCACACATATCTACTAGTTAATCCCATGTTTGTGGAGCCGTGTGTATGTTATATCCTTAATAAAAATGTTGAAGCTTGTTTTGACTACCTAAAAGCAGCTGATGAGAGACTTTTACACACAGTTTATGATCAGCTTAAAAATCCAACAAAGTGCTGCCAGCTGTAACAGAAGAGCCAGTTCAATTTGAGGAAATGGTTTGGTACAGAGTGCTGACTTTATAGCATTTAGAAGAGAAAAGTTCAGTGCCAGCATAGTTGAGGGGGAAATGAACAGGTGTTGTGACTGCAGGAAAGTCCAAAACATGGCTTTTTAAAATATATCAGCACTGGCATCTGTTTCACCTTCAGCAATTAGAAAATGACTAATGGAATTCCAGCTACTGACGCCACACTGGGAAACAAAAAAGAATGAAAGAACAACAAATAAAGAGCAAGCCATGAAGTGGTGGGACTGACGCCCTGATTGCCCTCGGAAGCGCTTGAAATCTATGACTTTAAAACATACACACACACAATGAGGGCCATGGCTGAAAGTCAACTCAAGGTCAGCAAGGCAAAACTAGTCATGACTCTGATGGCTCTCATCCCCTCCCAGCAAAGCGCTGGTTCTAGCAAGATTTCACTTTGCAAAAGAGCCTTTGAGCGGCCAAATTTCAGTGACAGAAAACTTTCAAAGTCAACAAACTGCAGTTAAAGTGAAGTCTGAGGTCAGAGTTAGGCAGTCCAGGTTGAAACCAGCAACACACATATATTGCTGATATTGGGTTTGTTTTGTGCTGTGGGTATTGAAATCAGGAAGCTGCCATGGCCAGTATGAAAGGTGCTGAAACCTTCCCAACCTGGATCAGGTAGCTTGGGCAGGGGATCTATAGTCCACCCCAGCAAAGATAATACCCAATTTAAATCTTGCTCTCAAAGGGGGCATCACTTTTGCATTCCTTCACTGATCAAGTTCTGTGTAGCTTAAACGACTCAGAAGATTGGGCTGATTAACAGGATGAACACATGATTGTGTGGGTTCCTGTAGATGAGATTGTGGTTGCTGTCCTCAGTCCTCCAGCTTAATGGTGTGGCTCAGTGCATGGTCTGCACCCAGATTTGTGGTTCATCTCGCTCCAAACAAACCATGGGCTGTAACCATCATTAGTTCTTGTGTTTACAGCTCATGGATTGTCTGGAGGAGATAAACCACAAGCCTGGGTTTGTACAGTATGCTAAGCCAAACCAAGGTTTGGCTCATGGCGTGCAGCAGCAGGAGGACTGGGGGAGAAGCACAGTAGCCACAAACTCCTTTTTGGGAAACCACACTAATTCATGCCAAGCTATGGTTTGTCTTAGTGTTGTGCGGGAACCAATTCAATGGGGTGATGCTGAAGCCTAGTATTATGTTATTAGAAGGATTCTCAGCCCCCACCTTTCCGCAAATTCACAGGTTGGCTTACAATTCTGGTGCAAAATACCCTCTCACAGTGCTGGCAGTCTACATCAGGGGTAGGCAACCTAAGGCCTGTGGGCCGGATACGGCCTAATCACCTTCTCAATCCGGACCATGAATGGTCCAGGAATCAGCGTGTTTTTAACATAAGTAGAATGTGTCCTTTTATTTAAAATGCATTTCTGGATTATTTATGGGGCATAGGAATTCGTTCATTCCCCCCCCCCCAATAGTCACTTCCCTATGGTTGGTACCACATCACATCCATAAATGTGCAAAACTGCATTGCTTTCCTAGTTCACATGGATACTTCCCATCCTAGTCCCTGTCACAGGCATGAAAATTGCACACATTATTCCAGAAATGTTTTGAATGTTTTTATTGCAACTGATTACTCAACAGAATGGAGAGGCTATGGGGATGGGGGACAAATTAGATTCAGTTCGCACTTATAGCTGAACCTACCAAATTTGCACTTTCCCAATCAATATTTGAACCATCCTTTGACATTCACATTTACTGAAATTTTGTAGTGCAGTTCTACAGCCAAGTAATGTGTACAGAATGCATAGAAAAGTACAGAAATTATTATTATAATTTATACCCCACCACTCTGGGTGGCTTCCAACAAAAGTTTAAAAATACATTAAAACATCGGTCATTAAAAACTTCCCTAAACAGGGCTGCCCACATGATCAAGCTCCTGGCTGCTACAGCAAGGATAACTAATTTAATAGAAATTAGTTTTTTTAATAATAATAATAATAATAATAATAATAATAATAATAATAATAATAATAAAAAATCACAAACTGATGTAGAAATGTGGAGAACTTAAGAGAGGGAAAATGAGAAAGTGAGAAAAACCGAAATTGACAGATCCGCCCATCTGTAAGAGGCTGCATTTCTGTTTAAAACCAGGGAATGATTAACTGCACTAAATATCTGAGAAGACCCCTGACTGTGCAGAGCCCACGCAAAGGCCATGCCCAGGCATGAGGTTGTCTAGGATGGCAGCCAAAATGAGCAAAAGAGCAATGGGTATGCAGTGAAAAATGCAATCTGACCAGCTATTAACTACAATTAGTCATCAGCTATTATTGGTGCTTTGTGGGGCGAGATAATCATGGCTTCGCTCTCTGAGTTATGGGCGAAATGTTTTCCCAAAATGTCAGGATGCCTATGATAGCAAATGCCCTCAGATTATCTAATTATTGTGAAGTGATTTTTAAATATATATTTTTTACTAATCAAACATTGCCACCCCATTATGCAGATTCAGTGTTAGAAGGATTCCACAGTCACAGTTAGGAAGAATATGTTTGCCAGATCACCCCAATTTTTTTTTTTTTTTAAAAAACCACAATTAAACAAGCAGCAGCATGAGCTCTGTCTACAAGAAAATCAACAAATGTGGACTTACAATGCTTTGGCATTTAAAAACCAATCAGTATGTTTCCGTATAATGATTTCCACAGGGACCCTGCTGGTCATCAGGGCCGGCGCGTCCATTAAGGCGAACTAGGCAATTGCCCAGGGCGTCAAAATAATGGAGGGGGTGCTGGCAAGGCTTGGGCGGGGGGGGGGGGCTAGCAGCAGCTTCTCCGCTACAGCGGAGAAACTGCTGCTTGCCTCTCCACCACCCCCACCTCCCGCTAAAGCAGGCTTTGGTGGGGGGCGGGCGGCGGGGGGAGCCAGAAGGTTGTCTTGCCTAGGGTGCAAGAAAGCCTAGCACCAGTCCTGCTGGTCATGTCCATCAAAGGCACTCTTTAACAGCTGACAAATGTGATAGGTATTGCATGTAACGGTCTGGGGAGAAGGCAGAAAGATGAAGGGGGTCATAAAACTGCTTGGCACCAAATAGCTCAGCTCTTCAGCCCCTCACTGTTGCTTCTTATGCAGCAGGAAAGGAGGGTCGGCGCAGGAGAGAAACAGGAGGGCAAGGGCGGATCCCTGCAGGTTCACACCAAAACCCAACATCTGCCTCTGCTTCTCTTCTTTCTTCTCACTTGACAGCTGGGCTCAAATTACAGAGAGGAGGACGGGGGAGCTATGGCAGATGTGGGGAACATCTAACTCATGGGCCAATATTGGCCCACAGTGGTTCCAATTTGGCCTGTGAGGTGGGGTGGCATCCCGTTGATGGGTGGGTGATAGCAGCTGATGGACGTGGAAGTGGAGTTCAATTCTTTGTTGACTTACATGTGCTGGTTCCCAACACACAGCACAGCAGGATTTAACTTGCTGCTCATCAGCTGATAAGCAGGTGGTGGTAAATCCTGTTCACTTTGGCTGCACAACTCAGTTTCCAGCACAAAATGTACTGTTTTGATAAGGCAATGGGGGCACAGGCAGGCTTATAAATTAAGGACCCCCAATTTCCACACTTCCCATAATTTGTGTTCTGTTTGATAGTGGAATGCCCAAGGTCTGCTAACCCTGTCAATGCCTTCTCTCCTGGCTAGACAACAACTAGATACAAAGAACAACTTGCCCCATTCATGGGTTTGGATCATTCACTATATTATTACATAACATTACATTTGTATACTGCCTTTCACCCGAAGATCACCCCCTTCCCACAAACACATTTAAAAGGCTATAGAATGTTAATCTCCCAAAGACTTGATTATGGAGAAACATTATCACCTAGTGCTTATAGATATGTAATAATAATAATTTATTATCTGTACCCCGCCCATCTGGCTGGGTCTCCCCAGCCACTCTGGGCAGCTTCCATCAAATATTAAAATACATTTAAAATATCACAGTTTAAAAACTTCCCTAAACAGGGCTGCCTTGTAATGAAGATGCCAGGCAAGCCTCCCTAGGGAGAGCATTCCACAAATGGGGAGCCACTGCACAAGATGGCCCATTGTTGTGTTGCTACCCTCTGACTTTCTCAAGGAGGGGGGCACACAAATAAGGGCCTCAGATTATGATTAAAGTGTCCAGGTAAGTTCAAAAGGGGAGAGGTGGTCCTTGAGGTATTTTGGTCCAATCACTGTGGGATGGTTCTATGGGTGAGTGACGGCTACGTATAGCTGCAAGTATATCTTAATGGAATCTTTGTGGCCTGTTCTCACAATTCATGTATAAGCAAAAGGGCAAGTGGCTTTGCTTTCTTTACAAAATCATCCACATTTCATGGATTTTAAATACTTGTGCTGCAATGTGAATGCAGCCGCTTGGGAGTCAGCCCTTCTGAACTCAATGAGTCATAACTTTTAAATGAACATGTTTACATATAGACTTCTCTTGGTGGAGACTGGTCTTTAAGGACTAGGGACAGATATATTCATTGCCCTGTCTTGATCATAACAGTGGCATTAGACATTAATTGCCTGCGATTACTGAATGCAGAAAGAGAAATTAAATGCAGCCCCTTAATTAAAGGGAAAGAGAGCTCAAATGTTTGTGCTTTGGCTGACCTTGACAATTGAACTGGCACTGCTGAGAGAGATCCTATTTCAGGGGCAGAGCTGATTCACAGGGAACACGGGCCAAAGTGTTCAAATTTAAGCATTGGCACCAAATTCCATAGTTAGTTAAACAAGGCTGCTGGTATTCAGCTCCTGTGGGATCCCCTTCCTCCCACAGCCACATTCTAAAAATTCATTCTTAAAGTGAAGGTTGGGAATGCTGCTAAGGCTGCAGTAGCATATCTGCATATCTGCAGCAGCATATCTGCTAGTTACAAATAGGATTGCACTCTAAACGGTCTTTGTAAGGTTCAGATGGTCATATATGATTGCGGGGCACATGCCAGGTGAAATTCCAAGGCGCTCTCTGCTGTTTGCATCCCTCTGACTCATGCCTGATCATTCTCAAAACTACAACTATATATTATTTCCTACTGTGCTTTGAATTTGTGAGTGCTTTGCAACTTTCAATGAGATTTATGGGGTTTTTAAAAAAAGAAATTAGTGCATCTAAATGTGAATGCGAAGTAATTAGGATGGAGCATATCGGAAACACAAACATCCCATTTGACATTCCAGTTGGTAGAGCAGGTGCACATGTGCAAATTCAGAATCATAGACTTGTAGAGTTGGAAGAGACCCCAAAGATAATCTCAAACAAGAACCTCAGCTAATGCATCCATGACAGATGGCCATCCATTAAGTATAAAATGTTCTGAGAGGAGAGATGGAGAGATGGCAGTGGTCCACAGGAGAGTCATTGTGACATATTAGTCCAAACAAAACTTTACATTTTGTAGAGCTTCGGGGACTAAGGACCCTCTGGCCAGCACATAGTCAAGTGAGCTACCAGGAACTCATGCCTGAGAAGCGACAAGAGTATTCAAGCGGACCCTTGAAATTGGCAGACAAGATGGATTGGCCATTCCTTCTATATGGTACCTATATGGTGTCCTGTTTTTTTCCTAATCATAGCACCATTCATTGCATTTCAGCCTGTAATCCCCATCAGCTGCACATGATCTCAGAGACCCTGAGCAAGAGAACACCTGCTTCTGGGGCAATCCTGCACCATCATCTGTGTCAGGATTCCTGCAACTTTCAGGCTCCACATCTTACTAGTATATAGCGGTTTATATTTTATTCTCAAATGCCAATGATGTGTTTTATACTCAAACTGGCAAAGGCCAGTGACTGACGTATATAAGTACCTATCACTATCATATCTCTGGGGACTGATGCCCATGACCCTGCCCAGTGCTTTTTTTCTGGGGGTACGTAGGGGTATGCATACCCCTAAACATTGTGTGAATCTAAGTTTGGCCTCATTGAGGGGCAGTATTTCAATATGAGTAGGAAAATGAGAGTACCCCTAAACATATTTTTTTTAGAAAAAAGCACTGCTTGTATTGCTTTTAAAAGGATTTGTTAAAAATGTTGCTGTGAGCCAGCCTCATGTTTTGCAAGAGGGCAGTAGATAAATACTCTTTAAAAATAAATTAGAAGGTATACAATCTAGGGGAAAAGAAGTCCAATTGATTTCAGTGAGAAAAAGGTGAGCGTATGCTTAACTCTCTTGTTGAAATCAATAAGCTATAAATGTGATTCACTTTGCCCATCGTGACTAGGTGCTTAACAAGCTATGGTATTAGCATTCACACGTGAAATAGGGGCAGAACACAAAATGAACTCCAGATTTTACAATGCTTTCATAGAATAAATCACACAAACCAGCCATGTCAACTGAAAGTGTAGTTCGGCTCCATATTTTAGCTCCCTGAATTGATAGTAACTATGTTTTAGATAGGTACATGTGTTAAACATTAATGTATAGATGCTAAATATTTGCTCTTTAAGGCCACAGCCACACAATACAGTTAAAACCCTCTTATAACTTTGACAGTCATGTGGCTTCCTGCAAAGAAAGGGTGATGGGAATTGTAGCTGTGAGCAACTCTCAGCACTCTTAACAAACTACAGTTCCCAGTATTCTTTGGAGGAAGTTGTGACTGTTAAAGTGATATAAGAGTGTTTTAATTGCATGGTGTGGATGTGACCCAACATTATATAAAACGTATGCGACAATTAATTCCCATTACAGTGGTACCTCAGGTTAAGAACTTAATTCGTTCTGGAGGTCCGTTCTTAACCTGAAACTGTTCTTAACCTGAGGTACCACTTTAGCTAATGGGGCCTCCCACTGCCGCTGCACGATTTCTGTTCTCATCCTGAAGCAAAGCTCTTAACCCAAGGTACTATTTCTGGGTTAGCGGAGTCTGTAACCTGAAGCATCTGTAACCCGAGGTACCACTGTATTTTTCTATCTCTGATTCCGATTCCCACCCCACACGCAATCATATAGTGCCTGGAATAAACAAAAGCTAGAATGTATTTTTTTCTCTAGGGGAAAGAGATGAAAGTCAGTAGTACGTTTCCTGCTGCAACCTTTAACAAGCACTTACTGTAATTAGTCACAAATATACTCCAGTATCTCAAAGGTTCACTCCAACATTTCATTTTTTTCTATATTTAATACTTTCCTTCTTTAACTGCACTATCATCAAACATGAATATTGAAGTTGTGACTTAAATGTGGGACTTCTGCTCTTTAAATTCTCTGCTGCTTTTTATGTCTTCACTGCATTGAGATAGCGAAAAGGGAAAACATTGCAAGTGTACCAATTGAACGTTGATGTAAAGCAGGCTCGTCTGGCGCTCTTGCCCTTTTCTTATATAAAAACAAGCTTCCAGGATCCATTTATAGTTCGAACACTATCTATTAAAATGCTCATTAATTCAAAGGATTATCTTTTTGTTGTTGCTCTTGGTACAAGAATTAAATCTTTTGTTAGAATGCTTAACACAACCTGGGGTTATTCTGAGGCAACAGCAAGTCTGCAAAAAGGATTTCTCTTGCCCTGATTTTTAACATCACCTATAAAATGTTCTGATTTAAACATAGATGCGAAAGGTTCAGCAAGGGTTCTATATTTCCACAGAGGGCAAAGCAAAAGCTTATATGCTACAGCTGCTGTTACCTCCTAAAAGTTGCAGCCTTTGCTGCTTTTCTGATTTAAGAAACACATTTCAAACCTTGGGTCTCAAGGTGAGTGGGGTGGGTTAAATTTGCACAGAAAGGGGAAACATTTTTATACCCCTGTTGCAAATCAGAAGACAGGCTTTCATGAAAATATTCCACACATTAGCATAGTAATAGAAGGTGGAAATGACAATTCAATGAAAATGTGCACTGCTTGCCATAATTAGCAGGTATCTAGGGGTGTGAAATAGTTGTGACATTAAAACAATCATCATTATGAGAACAGAATAACACTTGTTGCTGAGATTCTGACTACAGCTTCCAATCCATGATAAGTGAGATTTCAAAAAGAAGGACCTCAGAATTTGTCCTCCACGTGACAAGCCACACACTCAGCAATTACAGTCTCAGGTTTCAACCTGACACCCTCCCCACCCCAATAACAATTACAGAAACAGGTGCCTGGCATCCCACTGGAATCCCAATAAAGTACCTGTAGCAAAAGAAGGGGTGAAACTCACAATTCTTAGGGCTCTTCATGAAACTCTAAATGATGTAGTCAGTTCCAACGGCAACTCCTCCTCCTCCTCCTCCTCACTGCCACCAGTCCTATTGCTCACCAGTCCCTTCACTCACTCACCCTTGCCACTTCATTCCTTTCTGTACACTCCAAGTCCAGAAAGAAAGGATCGATGAGTGGTCAGAAAGCAGGGGCAACAAGGAGGGAGAAGTGGAAACAAGATGGAGGAGGAACTGCAGCAACAACAGCAGCCACTGTCCCTCACTGTGTCCCACAGTCCTCCAGCCAGTAGCGGACGCCAGGGCAGCTTCTCATGTGTGTGTGTGTGAAACAGTAGAGAAAAGGCCCACTAAAGTAAATGGGAACCTTTTGCATAAGCATCAAGGCATTCTATTATCCAGCCAATGAGCGGAGATCAAATGCCTAGAATGAAAACACAAATAGAATGAAAATGGTAGAGACTGAATGCCTTTTCTCACAACCGTTCCTGAGAATGACAGGTGGAAAATTTAGTCAAAAGTGTCAACTTTTACCCATGGGAGTGCTGACAACATTTGCAGATATCAACATGGATCCACCATAGCAACGGTTTGTAACAGCATGAGAATGGCAGATCCATACAGATAACAGCTCCACACAACCAGCACCTCACATAGTGAATCATATTTTGTATTGACTTGTTATGTTTAGCATTTAAAATGAAAACAAAGGAAAACAAGTAAATAAATGGACTAGTATATGATGTGACAGGATGAATAAACATTCACATAAGCTGACTAAAACCGCAGAAAAGGATTTCATTGAGACACTGTAACAAAAAGGAACAAAATGCAGGATCTGCAACAAGGCTGACTGAAAACTATTGCTGTTAGTGATGTCATGCTGCTCACTACCTGATTCCTGATTGGCTGGGATCACAGTAAGGAGGAAGACATAAGGAATCGTGGAGGGAAATGTTTCTGAAGAGAAGCAACTAGCAGAAACAAATGCATTCAACAGGATCAAAAAAGATTATCAGTCTCTATATTGTTCAGGAATTTTTTTTACCCAACCCCCAATGTTTAGTTTTAGCGATCAAACCCTTATTACTAATATAGGCTTTAGAAGGCTCCTCTTCTACAGTAGTAGACCACACACACTGCCAGCATCTTCCTTCTACATCATTACTAGCATAAAAACCACTCACTCTTCTGTAGACTCCTCCTTGCCAGTTTTACTTATTGCTGTAGCCACTCACAATTGGGCTCCCTGTTCATGTCAAATGCAGAGGCATAACATGCCAGTATAAACAATTGATTGTCTCACCAAATTTCTATTGCAATCAATGTCAGTATTTTGCTGGTCAGTCTTCCCAGTCCTTCCTTGTTGTTCTCTGCTTCCCATCATTGCTTGCTGTTTTGTCCCAGCCATTGTGTTCATTTTCTGCTTTGCTCTTGACTCTGTTTGTTACACTTAGGAACTATGTTGGAGGAAGTCAAGCACAGCGCTATACTATGCACAGCAAATGAAGGATTGCTCTGACTTGAATTGGCAGGAGGTGCTAAGTTCAGCTCTGCTCAGGGGAATTTCCATCAAGCAAGAACCAGCAAGCTGACCAGTTTAAAATGCTGCTACTAGCATTTTTGATATCTCAGGAATCCAAGCAGGCTATATTCAGAACACAAAGAACAAGACTCAGTACTCTTGCAATATGTGCTACTTGAAGGCAGATATCTATCTAAGCCGCCTTTAACCTCCAGAATTCTTAATATAGGATATTCTTATCTCCCACTTATACTTCTTTCTTTCTTTCTTTCTTTCTTTCTTTCTTTCTTTCTTCTATTAGGAAAAAGTGTGAAATATCCACCTCTCAGTTAAGCTAACTTCCATTCATTCAAAAGAACTAGGATTAAATCATACATTTTCTAATAAGTCATTTTGCAAATGCTCAAAGCAAGCCAGTAATCAGTTTCATACCTTGTTCGCTTTATATCTTTGGTGAAAACTTTCCACTGAAAAATCTGGACAAAAAGAACTGTGGGCAGAAGTAAGAAGGTAATTCAGTGCCATATCAGAGAGGCCTGCTGATGACTAGAGTCTGCAAAGGGCTCTTGGGTCCAAACCTAAGACTTTCAATACTGCAACATGAACAGGCAGAGGAGGAGATAAAAGCACTTTGTCAACTTGAATGAGTCACTGGTGAAAGGGAGAAAGGATAGCAAAGTGTGTTCCACTGTGTTTAGGTTCCATTCTGATCAATATTTCAGTGAGTGGGTTAGAATCTGATGGCCTCTTCAGAATCAAGGATCCCAAGAGCACTGCAGACATGAGCAGTCAACACTACTTTCCTTACATGTAATAGTATGGAGCTTGAGCCCAACCATTCTCCATTTCAAATTTTAGGTTACCCACCTTGATCTGTAAGGTATTGAACTCTTGGGATCCACACCCAATATTTTACATATAAATACTGAGAGCAATGTAACCCAAGGAGAGAGCTGTAACAGCCCAAGATAGGAAAAGAGGTGGTAAGGTGGTAGGAAAAGATAGGAAAAGAGGTGGTAATTCCTAGCTACTTTAAATGAATTCAAATATCCAAGGTCTGACAACTGCACCCAAGGGTGCTAAAGGAGCTTGCAGATGTAATCTCAGAGTCTCTGTCTATAATTTTTGAAAATTCTTGGAGAATAGGTGAGGTCCCTGCAGATGGGAGGTGGGGTGCAGATGGGAGGTGGGCAGATGTCCCCATCTTCAAAAGTGTGTGTGGGGGGGAGATCCAGGTAACTACCAGCTGATGAGCTTGACATTGATACCAGGAAAGGTCCTAGAACATATAATTAAACAGTCAGCCTGTGAGCACTTTAAAAAAGGATGCTATGATTACTAAGGCCCAGCATGGGTTTCTCAAAACAACTCATGCCAGATGAATCTCATTTCCTTCTTTCTTTTCATTGTTACAAGCTTGGTGGATCAGGGGTATGCTGTGGATGTAGTGTATCTTGATTTCAGTAAGGCTTTTGACAAAGTCCCCCTTTATATTCTTGTGCAGAAGCTGATAAAATGTGGGCGAGATGAGGTAACTGTTAGGTGGATTTATAGCTGGTTTTCTGAACAAGCCCAAAGAGGGCACATTAATTGTTCCTCACCATCCTGGGGAAAAGTGACAAGTGAGGCTGTCCATGAAGCAGTCCTGTCTTCCCTCTAATATGTTGGATGGACCTCATGGTGTGGGGATTTTTTTAGGCAGGCTGGAAATCAGGCAGTCCTACAGTTTTTCTGCTTGGAGACGCATGGGAGGGACCTCCTTGCATAGCCGTACCTTTGGATTAGGAATGGCTGAGTGGTGCAGAGAGCTAATTGGCCAGAGAAAAGGAGATTGACAAGAAAGCATAAAATACATGTGGGACATGAAAGGGTGTACAGCTTTGAGATTTTTAGAACCATTTTTTAAAATTGCTAGATATTTTCAGTGGACTGGTGGACCGGCCACCAATGCATCTAATTTTGACCAACCCTCAGATCTTAAAACAGCCCCCTCTCCATTATTGGTTATGGATGACAAACTGAGCAGGAGTGAATGTGATGATGATCCTAAAAAGGGCATGCACTGATTTGTGTTGCTGTAGCAGAAATGTGGCATTTAGGAGACAGGAGATGGTGCTTAAATGCAGCTCTGGCCAGAAATCCAGCCAACTGGACAGTGTTCAACCACAAGTAATGAAAATGACCAAAAGTTTGGAATGCTAAACTGATAAGATAGCCTGACAAACTTGGCATAGCTGCTGTAGAAAATGTAACACTAGTACAAGGAGGAAAATAATTAATTTTCAAAACTTGAAAGTTGGATGAACTACAATAATAAGAAATTGCTTCAGCAGGTCAATGAAAACAGACAGACAAGTAGTGATTCATTTTCATTGTACGTGTACTTTAAATTCCAGGAAGAATGGTGTGTGTGGGATAAGTTATAGCAGGCATAGGCAAACTCGGCTCTCAGGTGTTTTGGGACTACAACTCCCACCATCCCTAGCTAACAGGAAGAGTGGTCAAGGATGATGGGAGTTGTAGTCCAAAAACATCTGCAGGGCTGAGTTTGCCTATACCTGGTTTATAGTGTATAGATACACACATACTCGCTATGGACCACTGTATCAAGTAGGAATTGTGCACCAGTAGCATCTTTTGGGCTACTAACATGAGTTTGGCCAAACTGCGAGAGGCAGTGAAGGATAGGCGTGCCTGGCGTGCTCTGGTCCATGGGGTCACAAAGAGTCGGACACGACTGAACGACTGAACAACAACAGCATCTTTTGGACTTTGGAAATAGCTGAGGTATGTTACGTTACTGATTTATTTATATGCTGACTTTCTCCCAAAAAGGGCCCCAAGGTGGCCTACAAAGAATCACACACTAGTTCAAATACAAACAATACAAATTACAGAAATTTAAGACAGGGAGGTAGGGAAACTGGCTGGGAAGTCTCTGGCACTTCCATCCAGTTCTGAACATGTCGCCCTGCTCCTGACCTCCTGAATCATGACTCCTGAGCTCTGTGTCTGCTGCACAGCCTGTGCCATGATGACTTGCCTGCATAAACATTTCTTTCTCACTTATAGGTCTTTATCTGTGTGTTTTGGAGGGAAGCCAGGGCATCGAAATTGAGAAGGGTGGGATCCTCTTTGCCTCAGGCAGCAAAATGTCTTTGGCTAGCACTGCCCACAAGTTGTCCTGAAATGTGGAGAGCCTCAAAACAATACTCTCCCCCCCCCTTGCCTGGAATCAGGACTAAGCCTTTGAAATGACTACACTGACGTGATTTCCATTGAAGCGGAATCTTTTTAAAGTGGCAGAGACAGAAACAATAAAACCTGAATGGCCTCTTCCTATATTAATTATTAACAACACATACTCTGCCACTGAAATGCCCCTACTGGAGCAGACAGAAGCTACTTAAATGCTCTTATTCTCTTCATAGTTATACGATGCCGCTGTGTTTTATATCCAACTGCAACCTTCATTGCGGTGACTCATGCATGCAACCCAGACAAGAGACTCCATCCATTCTAGGAAATTAGTATATCAGCTTCAAAATGTAATTTCTCTGACAAGAACTGTAAGTGATCTAGACTTCATCGTAAAAATGTATATTTTCTACTGTAAAATCCTCAATCTGTCAAGGACAATTTGAAATTCACTTGTAGGTGCAAGTTGGCTTCGTAAGCATAATCAGCATGCACAAAACTTTTGTGAGGCAAGAAAATCCCACATCCAGGACAAAAGGTTTGCCCATAATGCTTCTATGTCAAGCACAGATTGCCAGACAAAATAACTATTTAGTGTTAGGGATGTAAGAAGGTATCAGTTTCCTTTTTGACCCATGTTTATTGTACATAATGTTGTTTCCATTGTGCTGCAGTTTAGCTTCTGAGCAAAGTGATGTTATTTGACTCACAGTATTTATTTACTCTTCTTTGTTAGATTTACACCTCACCTTTCTACCCAATGATGCTCAAATGGTGCATCTTGCCCAAGGACACCCCCCCCCAAAAGCTGGAGTTGGCACCGTCTCAGCCCCTGAAAAAATGGCCCCTTTGAAACTGGGCAGCATACGACTCTGAGCACTTAAAAGAAAAAGGCCACCAAGAGTGCATTTTCACACGTAGATTTAAATTGCTTTTGAGCCTTTCCAGAACTATTTATGTGAATGTGTGGTCCTCATCAATGTGAAATAGAAAGCAGGAGAGAAACACTTTAATTAGAACAGGAATTCTGGCTCCTGTAGGTCTTACGTTAATGGTACAAAATGATTTAGACAAGAAATAAGTACACTTGCAGAAAAGCCATTGATATCAGAAGGATATTTGATGAGCTGATTGAGTATGTTTAAAGGTAGAAGAGATAATTTTCAGGGCCCTGACACATTTGAAATCTGAATAATAATTTCCAGAAACGTTTCCCAATTAATTTCTGCATTTTATATATAAGACTTGGTGTAGCATATAGGTCCAGTTTTAACAGAGAAGCTTGTTAAGTGATCTATATCTAGGCATAGGTCACATCTGTGCTGCGAGGATAATAAGATTGATGTACTTTAAAGGGTCCTTTGAACACTGAAGTGTTATGTGCATACAAAGTATTATTTTTAATTATGTCAGAGTTTGGACAAAAATCCTATTATTTCGTCTAGCTAGGAACATAAGAAGGGCCTGTTGGATAAGGCCTGTTGGACCACAGCTGCCCATGGGGGCACAGGTCAATTCTGTGTCCAGGGCAGCTGTCTACCAGCTCCATCTGGTATGCAGGCTGAAGCCCTACCTACCCGCCGACTGTCTTGCCAGAGTGGTGCATGCTCTGGTTATCTCCCACTTGGACTACTGCAATGCACTCTACGTGGGACTATCTTTGAAGGTGACTCAGAAACTACAACTAATCCAGAATGCGGCAGCTAGACTGGTAACTGGGAGTGGCCGCCGAGACCGTATAACTCTGGTCCTGAAAGAACTACATTGGCTCCCAGTATGTTTCCAAGCACCCCCATCGTTCAGCCCAGATCACTGAGGTCCAGTGCTGAGGGCCTTCTGGAGGTTCCCTCACTGCAGGAAGTGAGGTTACAGGGAACCAGGCAGAGGGCCTTCTTGGTAGTGGCGCCTTCCCTGTGGAATGCCCTCCCACCAGATGTCAAAGAAATAAAAAGCTATCTGACTTTTAGAAGACATCTGAAGGCAGCCCTGTTTAGGGAAGTTTTAAATGTTTGGTGTTTTATTGTGTGTTTAATATCCTGTTGGAAGACACCAAGAGTGGCTGGGGAGGCCTGGCCAGATAGGCAGGATATAAGTAATATGTTGTTGTTGTTGTTGTTGTTGTTGTTGTTGTTAATCTAGTCCAGCATCCTGTTGTCACAGTGGCTAACCAGGTACCTGTGGTAAACCCTCAAGCAGGACCCATGTACAAGAGCATTCTCCCCTCCTGTGGTTTCCAGAAACGGGTATTCAGAAGCATTACTGCCTCTGTCCATGGTTATTGATAACATCTATGACTGGAGGCAAAACAAAATGGCAGACCCATGAGCCTGATCAGTAGAGCAATCTTATATTGCAAATATGCTGAGCCTGAAGATATGCCACCACTACAGCAGAACATCCCCCACATCCAAACACATGCTCAACTCAAGAGGAAAGAGAGAAATAAGCTGGAAATAAAATGCACGGCACTATGAAGATGTCATCACTGTTCATCTGTCCTAACATAAGGTGGAAGTGATGCCCCCACACTGCCCAGGAATGGAAGGAGCCAACACTCTTGTGAGCCTAGAGGTGTGGCCACGATGATAACACACCTACTCAATATGCACAATGCACATGGCAGTGCTGCTGGGCAAAGTGCCTTTCCCTTCACAGTTCCCATTACAGAGGTCTCCATTGTATGCTCCAAGGGTGTACAGCACGGTACTAGAGAGCTATCACTCCATGCCATGTAGCCTATCCCTTTAGTTGTGGTCTTCCTGTGTGGGGTTTATATACTGGTGGTGGTGTGCTGTGATTAGCTGCTGCATTATACTGTAACTTCTGCTCTGCTGTATTGTGGCCAGGTGGGAGAGGTGACAATCCACATGGCACAGAGCTTTAAAAAATTGGTTTCCCCACCACTGAAATTTTTTGAGGCACCCTATCCCTTGTAACACATTCCACGTAAGCAAATTAAGTCAGGCCCTTTTGGGCGCCTTCTCTCTGGCCTTTACTGGTGCCCTCCGGATTAGAGAGTGCGTTGGCGGCACATGATTAACCTATCTCAGGGCACTGATGCCAATTTTAACAATTGCAGGGTGCACATCAGAACGCGTGCCTTGAAAACTGACCAGCTAGGCATGGGTACCGCCCTTACATTGGAGTCGATCTGGCATAATTCTCTGGTCATTCCTTCCATATTGGGGCAGCAACCAAAGCAGCTGCAAGCGGGCTCACTGCAGAGCGCATAATGGCAATGGGACGGTGGCACTCAGCCACCTTCAAGGGCTATATTCGGCACAATCAACAGGCACTGACATGGACCATATAATTCTTTATTTCAGACTTGTGCTCCAAACAGGTGTGGATCTGCGACCACAGCATAGTACATTGGGCAGCTGTCAACGGCATCATAGGTTCATCTGATGAACATCCGGGCCTTCAGCCAAAGGTCATCGTCCCCTGGTTCGGTCATCGTGGAATGTGCCGGGATGCTCTGCTGCCTTAGTTGCATCATGAATTTGCATTTCTTTTCCCACCAGATGCGGTTGCGTTCCACCTCCGCGAAAAAATGACCTGGTTGTTCATCAGAGCATAGTGGCTGAGCGACATTAGGCATGGCCTTTTGGATTGGATGGTGGCTTGCGAAGCATCTTTTCAGGTGTAGGTAGTCTTGGCGGTGAGACTGCGAGTTTGTGGTCTCGGGTGGCAGTTTCAGGCCTTGAGTGGAATCCTTTAGTCATCTTCCTAAATGGGGGGGCAGTGACCCCACCCCCCCATTGCGGCGGCGATACCAGGGTTCCCCGTTAAAGGGGTATTGGGGGAGGCATTGGCCATACGGCGAGAGGTTGTCTTTGCTCTCACCCTCCAACAGCAGTGAACGGGGGGGGGGGCTCTCTGCTTGAACATATGTTCACCAGAGCTAGCCCAACCCCCACACATTCTGGACAACCCTGAAGTCTCCCAGATTCCCGGCTGGGGGGGGGGCTGGGAGGGATAAACACCCAATGCCTGAGCCAAGGTCTCCCTACATCTGAATTTTAATAAAGTTGTGGCCAATTTTAATCCCATAGCACGTTGTCTTGTGTCATTATTCCACTCAGGGGTCACATGGGGTTTGGGGGGACTCCGCCTGTCCACGCAAATCTGACCGCATACCATGGTGGTGATGTAGCTGGTGTTTCGCTACCTTGTGGAAAGATAACTGCCTAGGTAGAAGTGATCAACATTTCCCAATGTTACACCATTGAGTTGGAATCTTACTCGGCTATGAGTGATCACCAAAGAAGAAGTTTTGCTACCATAGGACGGTTCCCACCAAATCCCAAAGCCCCTCAACCAGTGCAGCTTCAAAATAGGACTGCATCCATACATTAGCATTATTATTTTTACCTGAATATTATTGACATGAATTTTGCTTTGCTTCCAGTTTATATCTCTTGCAAATATTCTCCATAATCTGCTGGTCACAGTGACCTGAGCTTCGGATTCCAAGATTTATGCATGCAAGCATATCTTTATTGTCAACCTTCCTCTCTCCAGAATGCTGCCCTGAATTTAATACAGAGAATATAAAACTGAGCTGATGTCTGCACATAAAAGCAGAGGACAGAAGCTGAAACCAAGAGTTGGCAATCCTACTCACCATAAAGAGTACCACTCTATGAGTTCAATGAATCTTCTATCTGCAAAGTCAGGAGGCTGCAAAGGACCCAGTCATAATATATTACAAATGCCAACCCATCAGGTTAGATGGGTCACAAACTGTGCAAGCCTGCACTCTGGTCATCTTTGAGCTGTTCAAGCAGTAATTTATGGGAGCTCAACTGTCCACATACCCAAGGGTATGCGTAAGAACACTGTGCATATATACAAAGGCATTAACCTGAAACAGTTGCTGGGATGAGTCAATACCAAGGGGCACAGTAGGCATACAGTCTGCACTGCTCTTCATTATAGACTTATTCAGATAATATTTTCAACATATAAAGAAGGCTTCAAAGCAAACAGTGAAAATACCAGTCCCAGGAAGCAGAAAACCAGAAACCATTAGATTTTTTTTGGTGGCAATGGTGGGGTGGGTGTGATAATCTAAATTAGTTTGTTTTACACATCAAATTCTGGGACTGTGCTACTTGATGTGTCATGTTTTATCAACAGAATGTAATTGGAAGTCTTTTTCTCCTTGAAAGAGAACAGAAGCAGAAATGAACTATTAAGCCTGAGTGGTGGCAATCTGAGCTTATTCCTATGTCAGAGAACAAGAGAGTGTGGCAAATCACTTTGAGTATGAAAAATAGGAAAAGTCACACAACTCCTATCCTCAAGTGATGCCCACTACACAAGAGAGGAGCAGGATCAAAAACCGGTTGTGCAATACACTGTAGAACTGTCGTTTTTTAAAATCTTACAGTAACGAAAGTTCACAGAATAGTGAAATTCTAATATATACATTTTGAAAATGAAAATGATTACTCTTGTTTTATACTGGGGACCAAAGGGAACCTTTCACCATTTTTTAAAAAGGTCATGATGTAGCTGTACACAATCCTATTATGGAGAAACTGTGTTATCATAACCCCATGATAACAATTTGTATGCTATGCTTCCTTCCAAGGGAGTTCTAGGAAGCAAACATTTTTCTTAAAAAAAAAAAAAGCATTCTGAAAACAGTTAAAACATTCTAAAAACAGTTAAAAACATGGTCTCATTCAGTGATCTCAGGGCTGCCATGAACAAGGTCCTTCATCCATCAAGTAGGTCACATTTTAAATCTTCTATGAGTTTTCCAATCCACTGGCAAGAATAGTCTCTATACAGAAAACAAACCATTTCATAACTAAGAACAAAACACAAAATGGCTGAATGGTTTCATTCCCTCAACTACAGATTTCTGTGTTCTAAGTAAAATATGCATTTTGGGTTGATTCCAGCAATGCTATTTTTGGATATATAGATGAAAACAAATAACACTTTATCAAACAAGTCACAGGTATTGGCAGTATCTTACATCACTTTTAGTATGTTTCAGGGTAATTGGTAGCAAGCACAGAAAGAAAAGGCTACACTAACAAGTTCCAACTTGTAGTCATTTCTTGCAAGTGTCTGGTGAATCAACTTGGTAGAGGCTTATTAGTTTTGAAAGCAATGACTACAGACAGTTCTTGTTAGTGGTTCTTCAGGCAGCACACTTCCACAAAAAATGCGTAAAATTCAGTCATTCATCTTTGTAAAGTCATTACCTAGTTTCTTTCCCACCACTGTCCTGTGTTTCTTGTAAATGAAAACAAAACAAAATACTGCAGTAACTCCCCAGGTGAATGAATAGGCTTAAAACTATATATTCCCATTTCACAAAAAGTGTATGCTTCACTATAGTTTTATCAGCATGCGAAGAATGTGTTGTGTCCTACATTTGTAGTATAAGACAACAGGAAATGCTTATTTTTCTAGGTAAAATGGTTGGGATAATTAGCCGAGAAAATCTTTATGTAGCGCTCCTGGCACTGTTCCTCAGGATGTTTAGGAATGAAGATAGTTGATATCAAATTACAGAATGTCTGTATCTATGAAATCTTCGGCAGGATGTTTAGGAATAATGGTACTATTAATCTATTGTAATAGTGACATCGAACATTAGTCACTGAGTAGAATTAAATCTGGTCTGGTCCATGGGGTCACGAAGAGTTGGACACGACTGAACGACTGAACAACAACAACAACAACAACAACAACAACAACAACAGAATTAAATCAATTGATTTCCCTGGGTCTTCTCTGGGTATGCCTTAGCTCAGTGTTTTTCAACCTTTTTTGGGCAAAGGCACACTTGTTTCATGAAAAAAATCACGAGGCACACCACCATTAGAAAACGTTAAAAAAGTTAACTCTGTGCCTATATTGACTATATATAAAGTAATTCTCTTGAATTTTTCAATTTTTCCCACGGCACACCAGGCAACATCTCGCGGCACACTAGTGTGCCGCGGAACAGTGGTTGAAAAACACTGCCTTAGCTGACTACCCGCCATTTTCATTCATGACTTAAGCTAATGAATTAGGCTGCCAGTCTTTCCTCCCATCCAGATACGATGTTCTAAGTGTGGGTGAACCCCTTTGGTTCTTCACTCAGCCACATGCAAACATTTCCAGCTGTCATGTAGCCACATCACAGAAAGAAAGAAAAATTCAGGCAATGCATGTTGAAGCCATTTATTACTTTAATTGTGGCAGAGGTTTTATATATCAAAAAAGACCTCTGGAACACCCACCCTGTTTGTTATTCTAACTGAAGATGCAATCAGTTCCTATCTGGATGTATTCTTTTCGGCTTTCATTATTTTTAGATCCGTGCCTGTCAAAACCTCATTAGAGAATCTCAACCTAAAATGCTCTAATTATTCCCAAAGAAATGTTTAGAGCACGTAAACAAATATCTGACAGGAAATCATTTTTTTTTAATGGAATAGCTCGAAGACATCAACATTATAATTCCCTCAAATAGCAAATGCATATTGTCAGTGCTCACAATATTGTAGTCACAACAAGACTGCTGAGAAACATGATGGAGGTATCCGCATGAAGTTTGCAGAAGTATTTTCTCCACCTGAAGAAAAAAATGAATCAGAAACCACACACAACAGCTAAAAAATCAGCATGTTCAGTAGCTACTGTGTGTCAGTGAGAAACAAAAAAAATGAAAAATGTGGGTGGGGTGGAGGTTAAAATGGAATATCTGGAAAAGGAAATGACTGGAAGCCTGAACATGAGTGATCCCTTTAGAAGGTAAGAATAGATTGCAACATTTTGCTGCAAATCCCACTTTAACTTGTTCTATATCGAAGCAATTTTAAACTGACTCCTGAAGCAGTATTGTGTAAATGCTAAAAGGGCATTTTGTATAATTCTGAAACAAAATGGGGGGGGGATGTGTTTCATGAAAACGTTTGCCCTTTGTGCAACTCACCCCACTCTTGCTGGTTTTGAACCCCACTATAAAAGGGTATTGAGGGGGCAGGTGTCAGAGGAAGGCTGAGGAGATCGTTAGCTGCTAAAGCAACTGGGGCAACAGGGCCTTGTCCTGATCCAGTGATTCATAGCTGACTGGTTGGAAGAGAAGACAAACTTTCAAATGCACATCCCATTGGAAGTCATGCAGTGTGTCTGGACAACACTCACATGTTAATGCCATTCATCTACACCACATTATTTTTGATGAGGGGCTTAATTTGATGTGTCTCCAGATGCAAAGCCCAGTCCCCATTCTGTCCCCAGCTAGTCACACAATGAAGAGAAGAGGAAACCTAAAGAGTGTACGGTTTGTTAACACGGGCTGAAAACATGTCAAGCCGAGAGGCTCCTCCCCAAGGGAAACAAAACCTGTCTTTTGAGATGAGCTGCTCCGAAGAGTTTGGGGTGCTAATTTTCATCATGTTACTTCAAAACAGATTGAACCAATGAATTCCTGCTGTCCATCTTTTGAGGATCCCTCTTGTTACCATTTCCTGTATTGATGTCCTTCCCTCCCACCTTTTTCTTCTTTCATGTGCCAAATACTTCTGAGTGACTCCACATTGCTAGAGTTAGATTAGGGTCAAAGCATCTTGCAATTCCATGTTGGCAGGCAATGAAACTGCCCATGGAATGTAACAAGACAGGAGGGAACCTTGATCCAATTGTCTGGGAGGTAAGACCAGAATACTTTCCTTCTTCCCCACCCAAAGTAGCAGCAAACAGGAAACAACAGCTATGAATAGGTAAAACAAAACAAAAAATACCAGTGAGCAGAAAGTAGGTTCCCTCGCCACTAAATGAGAGCAATATATATATACATATATACTTCCCTAGCCTCCCAAAAAACCTGAGCCTCTCTAAAATTCAGCACTAGCTTCATTTGCTATTACTGTATATTCTGGCGTATAAGGCTACTTTTTAATCCAAGCAAATCTTCTCAAAAGTCGGGGGTCGTCTTATACGCTGGGTGGAGAATCTGCGGTCGAGTATATATCAAACTCTATATTTTAACTGGAAAAGTTGGGGGTCGTCTTATACACCCAGTCATCTAATATGCCGGAAAATACGGTAGGCCTATTTAGGCCTGTACTCGTTTTCTTCTGAGCTCTTGTCTCTAAGCATCAAACAACTGTATAGTGATCTATGAATATGTCAAGGTCATATTTTCAAGTCAGCCTAGGAAAGATTTAGCATTATGTTATGACAGAGAAGGTGGTGTTGTGCATACCAATTTTCAATAAGCAAAACTCCACATTGTGTACTAAGCTGTTGTACACTTAATAGGATTTAGAAATCCTGCTTGTTTATAAATGCATATTTGGTTTGCTAATCAGGGTATGATGGCAGTATTATCACCGGTAGCATGAGATTCGGCAGTACGATCTGGAACAATAGTGTAATCCTTTCTGTACACAAAGGACTTTAACGTGCTTTCGAACTGCTAGGTGGGCAGAAGCTGGGACCGAACAATGGGAGCTCACCCCATAGTGAAGATTCAAACCACCAACCTTCCGATCGGCAAGCCCTGGGCGCTGTGGTTTAGACCACAGTGCCACCCGCGTCCCTTTAGAGCTCCAAAGCTTTGTGTAAACCCCGAACTAGAACTTTTTTGGACTCTGTTGCACTGGAGCATGTTATACAACACAAAGCAGATTCCCTTAAATTTCAAATAATATCTAGCCTTAAGACTGCCCACATGGGGTACAGCAGGGGGCCCAGATTTGTAGCGGTTTAAAAAAATGAAATCTATCAAATATTTCTGAAGAAAGTTAGAGCAGAAAATGCAGAGGCAGCTGTAGGGCTTCAGTACTCAGCAGGCAGGCACTGCCATTGCCAGGGGCACTTATTCACTGTTGCTAAGCAACCAGAGGAAGAAAATATGGCTACTTCCATGTGGGATATGGAAGGAGCCCCCCCCCCCCAAGAGCAGAAAAAGCAGGAGAGGCTAATGGTTTTTGGCCTGAAACTTGCTAGAGGAGGATACAGGGGTATGTCTGTTTAAGCTCTGTCTTCCGCATACAAATTATTTCATTCACTCCCCAAGTGTGCTGCCTTTGCAGAATGGAATGTTATTGGCTGGCTTTGGTGTTTTTATTTTACTCAAAAGTAATTCCCCTGGGGAAAAAAACAAGGCTTCCTTCCTGCTTAGAAAAAAAATGTGCTATTGCAATTCCATCCTGTTTTCCTTGTCCCACACCCAGTCATTACTAGTCTGCTTGTCAGAACTGGACTGTCACTTATCAATATACAGTAAACATACACAATAACAGAAAATGATTCAGCAAACAGCTTGCAGCAGCAGCAAGTTAAAATTCCTATACACTGTAGTCATGGGTACTTTTTGTTCATCTAAACTGGCAATATGTTTTGTGTATGAGTTTTGCTGAGAGTTGTGAAATTGTGCATATTTGTTGCTGCTTGTATATAATTTTAATATTGGTTTTACTCATTCAAGGCTGCGTCTTCCTGTTCCCACTTTCATTTTCATAACAGCCCTGTGTTTCTTTTGCTGCTTGATTTATCTTTCAAAATCCTCTCCCCAGCATGGTCCTTTACAAGCTTTAAACTCAAATGTTAAAATCTCACGCAAAATGTACAGCTCATGTTATGAAATGAAAAACCCCTACTTTGAAGCTGCAGAATCTAAGGCACAGAAATATGATGCATAGCAACATTTGCCTAAGTACAGACATGTAGGATTGTCAAGTTTTAGGCAGACCTCCTGGACTTTTACCAGCTGCAACCAGCTGAAAGCCAATAGATGAAGCTGTTGGCCATGTGAAGATGCAGTGCAGGGAAAAGCTTTACCTCCCAAATTCCTTGCTGCCTTTCATTTATTAAAGGTGCAGCGGCCTTTCCAAAATAAGAACCCTGGTGGCTGTTGCCCATTGGGACTGGTAGAGTGCAAGGCATGGGGCCAGAGCCAATGACAAGCAGAGCTGCTCCAGCTGGTTGTATGCTAGAAGACAGGCACGATCCCTGCTGAACTAGCCTCTACTGGAAGGGAATCCTAGTAATCTTTACACTGCTAAGAGATCCACAAGAAATAAGAGCCACGTTCTTGGTGGGGAACTAGTAAATTACAATACAGTAAAAATTTCATAAGGAGAAAAAACTGTGGCTGAGCTCTGAACACAAGTAAAGATTTTCTTATGAGTATTTTTTTTCCATAAAACCTGAACCATCTCACTGCACACAAAGATGAGTTTAATGAACTCCTAATGTGGGACAAGTGTTTTCTATTAGTGCTTAGATGTTGTAAAATGTCATTTATAGAGAATTACATGAACATTTCCGGCAAATGGAATTCTGATCAATACAGCTGTGGAAGCCAGTCTAGCTTTTAAAAATCTTATTCTGTGGTTCATATGCACATCAGTAACAAACAAAAAAATACAGTGAGAAAAAGTAAATGTGTCCCATGGGGGGCTGGGCTGGGTGAACAAAGGTGCCTCTCAATATCCAAAGAATAATCCATAGGAAGTTACAGCAGATCTCTTGGGTGGGTCACAATTAATGTTGCTGGGTTGCCCCACTCCTCTCTTTACCACACCCCAACAATGCATATTGTATTTCTGCAGGACTGTCCTTCATTGTCTTCATTACTTTAAGGAGGCTACGTATAGAGTTCTTGTAGTCCTCAACACCAGAGACACAATTTTCCAGACAGCCCAGCTTCTGTTCCATATGATCTGCAGAGGTCACCACACATGCATTTTGATCTCAGCTACATTGGTGGAACTTGTTTGTAGAACCTCCATAATGGAGGTGTTGGAAGGTGGTGAGGGTGTGGCGCCATCCAACACAGAATTACAAGTGGTGAGACCAGCCTCTGCTTTTATACCACCCGTTTGGCATTGTTACAGCTACATGTTTCCTCAGTGAGAGTGCAGTTCTAGCCCTCACAACTTATTTTCTGCTCAAACTCTACCTTCCTCCACAACAGTCAACTGAAAGCCCCCAAAGTACATTCAGCTTCCAAAACAAATTGCTCTAATTAAATCAGGCCCTGGAGCTTGTCCTGCTGCTCCTACTCAGGCGCCATATTTGACTGACACCTGTACTTTGAAAGGGTACAGCCAGAAACACGTATCGTCACTTGTTGTTTATTTTTTAAAAGCTGAAAATCAGATTTGCACAGCAAATGTCCATGCCAAAAATTTAAGGCTATGAACCGAAGGGAAGAAAATAATTGCAATATATTGTATATGACTTACCACCTGGAATTTAGAGTTATTGCTTAATCCACAAACATCCTAGACTTTGCACTGAAGCCATTTGGAATAATTTGATTAGGTTTCAGTGAGCTGTTGATAGGATAGTCTGTTATTAAATTTAACTTGCTATGGGACATTCTCTACAAAACTGGAGCTCATCTCAAGGGGAAAGTTTAAAGCTGATGAATCTCTTTGTTTTAAACTATTATAACATTTATACTGCAGTGACTGTAAAATTTCAGGGAATGTTTTATTGGGGGTGCAAGATACATGATGTGTGTTTGTGCACATGCACAGAGCTGTAGCTCAGTGGTAGAGCACATATTCAGAAAACGCCAGGTTTGGTCCTCCAGACAGGGCTGAAAAAGATTCCTGTCTGACCGCAACCTGCACAACTGCAGCCAGTCACTGATACCATTGGGCAAGATGGATTCTCCAGCTGTCTGGTTTTAGGAGGAAATCTGAGCTGTCTTGTTTTATTCCTTTTCTAATAATTTTCACTGGTTGGATAGGTGTCTGTTTCCATAGATCCTTACATGTGGCAATGGACTATAATACATACACAGCACTAAGTGTATTGAAATCAAATAGCTCGAGAGGTATTACAATGTGCTAATCCAGGCAATATTTTGAGGAGGCTGAAAGATGACAGAATCACACTCTGATCATTGACTGACCCACCCACCCCCCTTTTAGTAGTTTTGTATTATGTTTGTATTTTTCATAACTGTTATTGTTAACTAATGGGATAAAACCTACTCCATTTTCACTTTTGGATTTACAGGGAAGATGCAAAGGCTTGCTCAAAGTATGGCAACAAAGATTGAATATCCTCACCTGAAGGAAATGCAACATCCTTGGAAACAGGATTTTCATCTCATTAGTGGTGGGTCTCATTTGAAGGCTATTTCTTGTCTGAATTCTGTTTCATAAGCTGGGGCTGACCTATAACAGAAAGGTAACTTTCCAGTCTCATAAATGATTAAAATGGCAAATGGTTTATTAGCTAAACCAGGCATTAAAAATCCTCAGGTCTTTGATAAGAAGCTTCCATTTTGCTTCTGCCTGTTCTCTTCATTTGGCACTTCCCAAGTTTTTCTGTCTTCCTGTTCTCCTGATAGCTGTCCCTTCCGCCCCAGTTTCCTGAAATAGTTTTTTGTTTCTCTTTTCCTTTCTAAGACGTAGCTTCAGAAAGCAAAATAGTCTATCATTTTATTTCAGATTTAATATGGCATCAGTGAAAGGTCATCCTTCATCCTGGGGAAAAAATGGCTTTTGTCAAATATTTTACCATAATCCTATTTCTTCTGTATGGGACACCATAGGCAGAACAGATACAACTTTAATTGAGAACCTGGTCCTATATGTACCTGTGTAGCAGAACATGAGAAGAGTAATCCTGGATCAGACCAAATATCCTTCTAGTCCAGCATCTTCTGTTCAACAGTGCCCAACCAGATGCTCCCAGCAAACTTGCAAGAAGGGTGTGATGGCAATAGTCTTCTCCCACTATTGACTCCTGAAAGGGGAGGTTCAATTTACCTGTCTTGGCTAATAACCATTGATAGAACTGCCCTGAGTGCATTTGTCTAATTGCCTTTATAGGTTGTCTAAGACAGGTGCCATCGCTACAGGCTGCAACTAAGAATTCCACAGAATAATGGCACATGGGGTGATGAAGTATTTCCTTCAATTGGTCCTGAAACTTGTGCCTGCCAATTTCAGTGATGACCCCAAGTTAAGAACACAAGAAGAGCCTGACTGTATCTGACCAAATGCCCATCTTGTCCGGCATCCCACCACAGTGGCCAAACAGATGCTCATGGCAGGTGGGATAAGAATCCAATAGCATTCTCCCACCTGTGCTTCCCAGTGACTGGTATTCAGTGGCATACTTCCTCCGATTCTGGAGTTAATATAGCCATGATACCTAGTAGCCACTGTAGGCTTATCCTCCATGAGTTTGCCTAATATCCCTTTTAAAGCCGTCCAAGTCACTGGTCACCACCACATCTTGTGGTAGCTGCGTGAAGAACCATTTCATTCTGCCTTCTCTGAATCACCCACCACTCAGCTTTTCTGGATGACCCAAGGTTCTAGTATGGTGAAACAGGGCAAAAAAAAACAAAAAACAAAAAACAACTATCCACTTTCTCCACACCATACATAATGTTATACACCTCTATTGTAAGGTGTTATACACCTTACTTGCCTTTCTTCATCTAACATAAAAGCTCCAAATGTTGCAGCCTTTTCTCACAGGTGAGTTCTTCCAGTCACCTCATTACGAAAGAGGGAGCAAGCTCATGGAAGACGAAGCAAGTTTGTTTTCTGTTACCCCAGAGTGTAAGATCTGAACCAATGCATTCCAATTACAAGAAAGGAGATTCCAGCTAAAAATTAGGAAGAACTTTCAATGATTGAATGATTGATTGATTGAATGTATTATTTATATGCCGCCCATCTGACTGGGTTGCCCCAGCCACTCTGTGTGGCTCCCAACAGAATATTGAAAACACAATAAAGCGTCAAACATTAAAACAGGGCTGCCTTCAGATGTCTTCTATAAGTCAGATAGTTGTTTATTTCCTTGACATCTGAATGGGAGGGTGTTCCTCAGGGCGGGCACCACTACCGAGAAGGCCCTCTGCCTGGTTCCCTGTAACCTCACTTCTCACAGTGAGGGAACCACCAGAAGGCCCTCACAGTTGGATCTCAGTGTCTGAGCTGAATGATGTAGGTGGAGATGCTCCTTCAGGTATACAGAGCCAAAGGCATACAGGTATACAGCTATTTCTGGCAGCAGTAGCTGTTTGATACTGGAAAGGACTACCTCAGAAGGCAGTGGACTCTTCTTCATGCAAGTTTTTTAACAGAGGTTGGATGGACATCTGTCATGAATTTTTTTGGTTGTGAGTCTTGCCTTGCAGTGGTTTGAACTAGATGGGCTGGCCTGTTTTGTGTTTTATTCAGTTCTACAATATTCATTTTAGTTTGCAGGAGCAGAAGGTATTCTAGACCTTTTCATAAGCTGCCACAGTGCCTCTGCTAAATATGTGAAATACATAGAGGGGAAGTGGGATTGATCCTGCTGCCCCCACTCCAGACATGCACATGCTTGGCACCCACATTCTGATGATATGGACACCCTCCATATGCATCTGGGATGAGTCCAGCAAAAAGGAAGGAGAATTGCCCAGCTGTCATGAAATGTGAGTGTTAGGAAATTTGTCCACCTCTAACCTCTCAATTCACAAAAGGTACCACTTTAGCCACATAGCTATTGTAGCCTTGACTACAATAACTGAAAGCCTGTCGGACGACTAGAATTGCTTTTGCCGAACAAGTGGAGAATAGAATATTGAACGTCCCCTTTAACTTCCCACCATTTCCTTTTATCTAATCTTGCAGGCAGCACAACCAAATGACAGTAAGTGGTCATTAACGAGAAATAAATATGACTTATCTGTTTTGTTTTCAGACTCGCATACGCTGGGAAATAAATGGCAGCGAGGGAACAGCAGGTGCGGCCACACCAGAACACCAATGAATTAAATTTAGCCCACATTAATGGTTTTCTAATGACTTCACCCCAGACCGTAATGAGGGTGGCGAAAAGCACAAAACCTAGGAATGAACCTTACAGAATCACACTCAAGACGTCTTCCCAATTCAATTTCCTGCTCACTGTTCAGTTGCTAACAGGTTGGAAAGTATGAGGTGGATAATCCATCTAGCTGCTGCTCTTCTGTTATTTCACTTTCAGTGGCGCAGTGCACAGATTTTCCGCAGCAGCCTTGTAGGTGGCACAAAGCCTAGCATCAATTTTCCATCGCGAAGACTGATGCTCTTCTATGCCTGTCCTGCCCAGGAGTTCACATGGTACATTCATTTGAAATGATGGCCATATATTGCCACTGATCAGGTGTGCCTCTTCAGCATACGTGCTTCCACTTTCCATTAAGGCACAGCTATATGGGAGCTTCCCAAGCTGCAAAGGAGGTGAATTAAATTGAATCAAATGCTTGTCCTAATGTAGAAAATGTAAACTCAGACATTCAAGCCATGGCATGCTTTGCTGTGGTTTCTTGTTAACAGCTCAGCGGTGGGATGCAGATGGAGAATTGCTTGAGCTACTAGGTGATCTCTGCCAAAGATTGTGATGGAATGGTAGGCTGCAGAATGCTCTTTCTCATTCAAAGGTGCTCAGAGCAACTCTGCTTTGTTTTTGCAAAGGATTATTCTGCTATTCGTGCTGCCACTAAGCACCACATCCTAAACCCCCATAAGGAAGGCATTATGGGGCACAGCTTTTCTCAGCCATATGCAATATGGGCCAGTATCTGCTGGGTGCAACTAAATTAGAAAGAACTAAAAGTCTTAGTTATACCCTCTTCTGGCAGCAAATGCTGTACCAATGGTTACTGGAAGTTGGTGTGAATTATGTCAGGTTTACATTCTATTCATTCTTCATTTTTTCTTTCTTGTATTTATCTTTTTCTCTTTCCTTTTTATTTTGGCAAATTTGATTCTGTTCATTTAGGCCTTAATTGAGACCATAGAGTTCTCTTCCACTACAAGAGTTAAATTAGCAGAGCAGAGCTGCAAAGATACTTGGATCTAAAGAAGAGTGGGCAGAATGGTACTGTAGTTTCCAAGCTCCTCGACGCACTACAGCCTCCATATGCCCCCCTGCCACTCCCGAAAGTCACAACTCTCTAAAATTGTGTGTGTGGAGCTGCAACAGGAGTAGGGAATTGTAAGAATTTGACAGAGTGACATTACAGACAACTCCTAATCAGTAAAATGGAATGTCAATGACCATTGTACATTTACAACTAAGAAAGTGAAAGGAAGTAAGGAACAATTTCATGTAGCCGAGACAGGATTATTCTCAATAGTGTTGAATAGACTCCTCACAACTTCTACCAAGTTGTATGAAACTACACTAACTATGCCGGAACAGCAGAGGAAAGTCACTGTAAAATAAAGAATTAAAAAAAGAACTGGTATTGAAGAAACTGAAAAGGGCAGGTGCTTCAGGAGGTCCAAATGTACTGTCTCATTTATGCATCCCGTATGAAATTGTCTCTAATTAAACATTATCAATATCTGACAAGCACCATAGGAAAAAAAGAATATTTTTGAAGCTAAATCATTATCCATGTTTATATCATCAAAGCGGCAAGAGGTCTTCCGAGAATCAGTTTCCATTAACTAGAAAAACAAACACCCCAAAATAATTGGATGCAAAAGGGAGATAGCTCTGAAACACTTTAGAATGGAGTTGAAGTCTGCTTTGTAAGTGTTCCTAAGTCCCTGGAAGTGTGTATGAGTCACTTTGGCTCACTTTGGAGGGTAGAATAGCACAGATAATTAGATGTTTGAAGGGATACTTTCACATATCTCTGTTGCCTCCCTTGTATTGAATTTTATATTGTGATCCCTTCAGGCCTGGGATAAATCCTATTGTACTTTGTAAACAGCATGCACAGTAAAAGCATTATGTAAATAATAAATATTAATAATAGGAGCTAGAAACTTCCATGTTTAAAGCTATTATTTAGGAAGAATTATTCAATGCCTAATAGTAGGCACTATAAATACACAGTGGTACCTTGATTTACAGACGCTTCAGGTTACAGACTCCGCTAACCCAGAAATAGTACCTCGGGTTAAGAACTTTGCTTCAGGATGAAAACAGAAATCGCATGGTGGCGGCACGGCAGCAGCGGGAGGCCCCATTAGCTAAAATGGTACCTCAGGTTAAGAACAGTTTCAGCTTAAGAACGGACCTCCAAAATGAATTAAGTTCTTAACCCGAGGTACCATTGTATTTATTAGCATCACCGTCATTAGTACAGATTCCCAAAATTTTGCCCACTGAAGAGCTCTGGCTTTATTTTTGTTAAAGCACAGCAGCAGAGGAGGTTTTTCAGTGTCAAAAGCTTTATTTAAAAAAGTATCATGTTACTCTGCTACAACAACAGCAACAAGAACACAGAGATCTTCAGAACTCCACAAGCAACGTTCTATATAGCTTCAAACTGTGAAGTCTAACCGAGAAACAAGCACCAGAAAGGCTTGTTCAAATCTGCAGTTTGAAAAACTGTATTGCCCTAATATGGATTATGGATGAAAGTAAACCCCTTTTATACCCAACTTGAAAGACCCTGGCCTTTATGTCTGCAATTTGGCAGTCTTTATCCACCCCAAATGGTGGGGACTCCTGTGCCTATAAATTTCATCCACTTTGGCCAAAAGCAGAAAAATTATGTGTGTTTTTAGATGCCTCATTATTGTGAATGGAGAAAGTAGAGCTTTGTTTTATACAGAGCAGCATGGAACCCAAGTAACAGATTGAGGCATAGAAAGCACAAAGCATCTCAGAAACAGGTAATAATTTTTTTAATTACAGTGATACAGAAACAAGTCAAATCTAGGAGCTGGTACACACCTGTACCACAAACCCTCTGGAAACCAGTGGAACATTCAAGCATGTTGATGGAGTCTTCAGCCACAATCCAGGTTGTTGTTGTTGTTGTTGTTGTTGTTGTTGTTGTTGTTGTTGTTGTTGTTGTTGTTGTTGTTATAATTTGTATACTGCTCTATACCTGTAGATCTCAGGGCGGTTCACAACATAAAATCACAAAATAAAAAACACAAAATACCCAATAATGAATTATGGGATAATGGATGGATGTAGTACACTTCTGACATTTTGCACTGTAGTACCCCTCTCCCCTGAGTTGCTCAACCATTTTTTAAACTCAGCAAGAAGAGCAGGCACAGAACACACACGGTCTTGAGAGTAGGAGAATATATTTCTTAAAGCATCTCATATTTTAATTGCTTTGAAGTGGATTGTTTAGGTAGTCTATTAATAAGTGCTCTCAACAAGTGCATTTACTGTGCATCTGTGAAGCTGAGATCGATTGAATTCACACATCTCCTTGGACAGAGCTGGCATTCTGGGTACGCAGAGCATGCAATGGTTGAGTGCAATACACTGGAGGCTTGAAGACATTAATATCTGGAGCTACTGTAAGATGAGGATTCTGCTTTCATAGGAAGAAGTAATGATTCCTTCTCAGGCTTCCTGGCTGCTGGCACTCAGCGAGGAAATTTATGACAAGAGCAAGAGCTCTCGGCATGAAGGACACACCATGGTCAAATCTCTGGGTGATGATATATGTGTGTACACACCGGTAAATGTTATACTGTAGTATATCCATCACCTTGGGCATTGCATAACTCATTTCAACAGTCTGTGATAGTGGAAATAATAAAGCACAGATTTAAAAGAGCATTTCCGCAGGCAAAGAACATTCAAAACTGTGCAACTTACTGAGGTAAAGTTTGGTTTGGAGGTGGATAAGTGCATAGTCTGGGCGAATCAAACCTGTTTGGACATATAGACAATTATTATTTATTTGATTTACTAGCTGCCCAACACAACACATTTCTTGGTGGCTTATATACACAAAAGCCACCATCAAGACAACGGACTGCAACCAAAATGACTCTGTCCCTTGTTGTCACATTCCAAACCACTCTCAGTGAAGGTGCATTCTTTCTTCATTTTTAAAGTGAAAATGCAGCACTCTTCTTTTTTCATCTGCTTAATACTTTAAAAAAAGGATAAAAAGTTATTAGGTGTAACTCAGATCTTGAGGATGAATAAGGGACCAAAACAATACAACAACCCTCATAAATGAACAGGTGATAAAGACACTGCTGACATTTGTGCATAGGGAGGTTCAAATTTTAACCGTATGGGTTGCTATCAAACAAAGCCTCTCACACAGGGGCGGAGGAAGCTTCTTGGCTGCCAGGGGCGGCCAATGCAGAGGCACCCCCGGGGGTGGGGTGTTGCTCTGCAGCGTACATGCGTCCTGACGCGTGCGTCGTGATGTCACAACGCACATGTCAGGACGAATGTGCTGCAGAGGCGAGGGGTGGGCCAGTAAGGCGGCGTCATGCTTGTGGCTGGCGTGACGCCCCTCACTGGCCCGCCCCTCCCCTCCGCAGCTCTGCCCAGGGCCCAGCAGCAGGGAGAGTGCACGCCAGCCATGAGGGAGCAAGCCAAGCCCCGCCACCCGGCAAAAACCTCACTCGGCGTGCGGCAGCGGCTGGCTTGTGCTTGCTCTCTCACTCTGCCTGCTCGCACTTTCCTTTATTTTTTATTGTTGTTTTATTTTGGTGCTGGTGTGGGCCCTATGCGGAGCCATGCGCAGAGGTGAGGGGCGGGCCAGCGAGGCGTCACGCTTGTGGCTGGCATGACGCCCCTCGTCGCTGGCCCACCCTTCGCCTCTGCAGACGGCCCCGCCCAGGGCCCACCCCAGTGCCAAAAAACAAAAATAAATAAATAAATAAAGGAAAGTGTGAGCCGGCCAAGCGAGAGAGAGAGCAAGCACAAGCCAGCCACTGCCACACGCCGAGCGAGGTTTTGGGATCGGCTGGGAGTCGCCAAACGCAAGGGCGGGGCCCCGAGCGTCACCCCCTCCAGGGCAGTATCCGGGATGGCCCGCCCCTACGCCCCTCCCTTGCTCTGCCCCTGCTCTCACAAGAGGTCATTCCAGATAGAACAAGGCTTGCTTCTCATGTTACAAGATCTTCGAATGGTCAGAGCCGACCCAATCATTAGGCAGTGAGGTAACCGCCTCAGGCAGCAGATGCTGGGAGCCAACATTCTCCTAATTTAGCATATTGCCCTCAAGGGTCTCTCTAAACAGCACCCTTTAAACTAGCCTGTTACCCTCAGGTGCCAGGGAGGATGTTATTCTATTTCCAGAGTAACATTGAACTGTCATAAGAATATAAAGAGAGAGCCTGCTGGATCAGACCAAAAGGCCATCTGATTCAGCATCCTGTCCCCATAGTGGCCAATCAGGTGCCTATGAGAAGCCCATAAGCAGAACATCAGGGCAGCAGAACTCCCTCTACTTGCAATTCCCAGCAGCTAGTATTTAGAGACAGGACACCTCTGGAATGTGATGCACAACACAGCCACCAGGGATAGTAGCCACTGACAGCCTTACCCACGATCAGTTTGCCTAATCTCCCACTAAAGACATCCAAGTTGGGGAAGCAAATTCCACATTTTATGCTCTAGCTGGCTTGTGTGTGGAATGCAGGGAGGAATCATCTCATCCTTTGCTTCAGGTAGCAAAATGACTTGGGCACATGGTAGGCACAGCCCCGTAGAAATGTGCTACATACTGGCTATAGGAGGAGCCAATCCTCTGTTTGTGTAAATTGCCATATGCAGACAGGCTGGGGAGTTGGGATTGCCTTTTCTGTATGCATTATAACAGCACGGAAAGCAGCACTGAGGAATCCATGGCAAGTTGCCGATGCCCTTGAGGAGTGTGTCCTCTGGGTGATGGAAATAGTGGTGCTTTGATACTGCGTTTGACTCACTTATTACTGAAATCTGCCTAATACTTCAGAAGACAGACCCACGGCACTGCGGTGCAACTTAATAGTCAGGTGGTCTCCGAGGTATGCAGTCCAATTTTTAAATCGAGCCAGCAATATAAAGCAATCTGGGTTACACATCCTAAGATAATAAAAATGCAGAACCGCAATTACCTGCCTATCCTGGGAAAGAACGAGCTCTGAATACATATAACACAGAGATAAGTGGGAACTGTTAGGGTAGACTCCGAGAATGAGCTACTAAAATGTGTAGCTTTCAAGAAGACCTGAAAGATCTCTCAGATTCACTTTCCAACTGCAGAAAAAATGTACAGATTCAGGAGTTTGTCAAACTATCCTACTGTCACCCAGCTACCAGTTCATGTACAGGTATACTCAGAAATAAGCCCCATTTAATCCAGGTGAGTATGTATAGAGTTGCTGCCTACATCTCAAAAACTTTCCATAGTTTACTTCTGCATTGCAACAGCCCCCTACAGAGCCTACTGTTAGGAGCAGTTGCTCATTCAACTCCCCAGTTAGTTTACATTGTTAGCTGCCTCCAGTCCTCCACACCAATCTATTCAGGAAGCTTAACACCCACACATCTTACCTGAAATAAATCAAATATGGCACTGTTGTGCCCTTTCAATTTTACAAAGCCTAATGCTAAACATAGCAATTTCCCTGTGGCAGGGATGACCTGTACCCCTTCAGTTGTTGCTGAACGGCAACGGCCATCACCCCTGACCATTGGCTATGCTGAGTAGAGCTGGTGGGAGTTGGTCCAAAAGCATCCAGGGCAGGCATCCCCAAACTCAGCCCTCCAGCTGTTTTGGGACTACAGTTCCCGTCATCCCTGACTACTGGTCTTGTTAGCAAGGGATGATGGGAGTTGTAGTCCCAAAACAGCTGGAGGGCCGAGTTTGGGGGTGCCTGATCTAGGGGGACCACATTTGTATGCATTGGGGAATCATCTCCAGACTGGACAAGTTTGGCACATTCAAGGAGACTGCTACCCCCCAGTCCCCCGCTTCCAAATTATTTAAAAGACTAACTGTTCCTTCATGGAGTCAGGCCTGCTTAGCTTCAGCCATAGAATCGTGCCCTGTGTCTTCAGATGCATACTTTCCCCAACAATTTTACCCACTGGTTCTGGCTTCTGTTTATCATCTGTCTAAAATGTATGCTCATTTCTTTTAATGGCAGCAGTAAGCAGCTGTGATTTTTGTTGGAGGTAACAGCAATGGTGGGCGGATGCACAAGAGCATCAGCAAATGTGGTGAGGAGGCGGCAGCAGCGAGCAAATCTAAACTTCTGGATTTGCTTCTAAAGCAAGTTTGGCATTTGGAATCAAATTAGAACTGGCCAGTTGAGGGTGTTACACAAAGCCACATGAACAGTCCTACCCTTTCTCAACTCGGAATTACTGTACTTGTACATGAGTCATGCCACCCAAAATGATGAAGTGGTACTAAATAGGTTGGCTGTGGTTTCTTGCAAGATGTGTAGCTCAATAGCTGGAAAACAGGTGGTGATGTTGTAGTTTTTACAGCTGCATGTGTGTTTTATGATGCTGAAGTTCTTTATTCAACAAATAGTGTGTGAACAGTCACAATACAACACAAAATATGAATTATAATGTCCCATATTATACATCTACCCTTTGGGTTGCATCATCATTCTCTGGGGCAAAAAGTGTCATTTTTATGCAAATCCATGTTAATACACAATGACCTCAGTCTGCATTTATAAATTAGGGAACTGTGGCTGTGCATTGATCCAAATAAACATTGGACCACCCCAAATGGCACATCCACACCAACAGGGAAATGTCTCCTGTGACAAGCCATAGAACTGAGTCCAACCCACTGCTTTTGCACAAGACACTGTCAACTACAGAAACTTCATAAGAAACTTCTCAATTTCACACATGAAATGAAATGTTTATTCAGTTTGCTCTGGCATATGTGGTCTAACTTGTTCATTTTCAAATTATTCATCATAATGATCATCCATCTCCTCATCAAATGGATGTTGGCCGTCCTCTGAACTTAAGCCCTGGTTATCACAGTTGGGGAGTTTGCACACATAATTATATTCATAACTGTAGACTCAAGTAATTATGCTTTAATACTTTTGCATGAAAATGGCCGTGTCTTATGATGGGGCATCTTACCAATCCTGTTCAAATGGAAATTATGTTCCAAACTTGTTGAACTCATATTATATAGACCAGGGGTGGTCAACTCCCAAGAGACTGCAATCTATTTACAGAGTTAAAAACTGGCAGTGATCTACCCCCTTTTGGGGGGGTTCAGGTCAAAGCTGTTGAGCTTCTTTGGGGGGAGCCAGTGATCTACCAGTGATCTACCACAGGCATCCAGTGATCTACCAGTAGATCACGATCTACCTGTTGGACGTGCCTGATTATAAACCACTCTGCTTCTTAATAATGGGAGATGGCAGCAGGAAGTCAACAATGTACAAGCCTACATTCTTTTTTAAACAGCAAATCTTCTGCCCTTTTTAATTGCTGGCTTTAGGGCCAAAAGGAGTTTTATTTACAGTAGATCTTGTTTAAATATCCAAGCTGTACAAAAATCTGGCTGGGTTTCCCCTGAAGGTCACACCACTGAACAGGACTGTTGAACACAATGTTTTGTGCACACCATCAGCCTGTGCACACAGTGTTGTGCAAATGGCATTGGTGGCTAGAATTCAATGCAGATAGTAGGTGCAATGCTAGAGCTAGTCATGAGAAAAGACTCCATCCTCCTATTGACCAAACTGTCTCCCATTTCAGTGGCATTCAGCAATAGAACCAAGATCACTATTAGCAGGTAGCATAAAATGCTGGTGGGAGCAAAAATTAGAGTACATGCATTGGAATTCTTTTTTTTGGGGGGGGATAATTACGTAGAGAAATAATCCCTAAAGGGTAATGAACCAGAGAAGTAATGCAAGAGGAAGGTATTTTTGAAACATATTGTCAAATCAATCTCTCATATACGCTGCTGCTTTTTAAACAGCATGTTTATGTTTGCTTCTTTAACAACAAGCTTTTGCTTCAACAAGCGCACATATTTTACTGCTGTCCTCCACAATTAATATTTAAAATGTATATTACACACACTTTTGTAACTAGAAAAAAACTTGCCGCAGGGATATGTCCTAGTTGCTCCGTCGCCCAGCAAATTCAATATGAATAAAAGCATTTAGTATCCATTATTTTTTAGCACAACCACAATTTAGCCCGAGAATATTCAATGCTGAGTTTTTCCCCACCAGGGAAGGGGGGCTTTAAAAAGCTTTGAACACCATTCATGGGAAGGTTTTCCTGTACAAGCTCCATCGACTTGACTGAGAGCAAGAGCACAAGCCTGAAGGAAACCTTTCAGATAGTTTGTACCCATGGGCGCCCCCCCCCCCTTCTAGGGTTTGAGAAACAAGAAGCACTTTGCCCATTTCAAAGCAAAACACCAGCTCAGAAATGTGACTGCCCCGGTCTTGAGTGCGTTGCATTTAAAGTTCAATCCCTTTCATTTCAAGAGTTCCCCTTTTTTAAATGCGTTCAGACTTTGACAACTTTAGAAAATGGATTATTTTTAAAGGGGTTACAACTGGCGCTGCATTTTATTCCTACATACAAGCTTGGAATGTAGACTGTTACACCGCTGTCTGTTGATAATTTAGCTTAAATCCAGTTACCATTTTAGAGGTCTCTCTACCATCTTACCAAACTAAACCTAAAACAGTATTGTTCCATGCCACCCCCAGTCTCTGCTGAGCGGTAGCAAGATTCCAGGGAGTTCCAGACATTGACCCAGGGGCTGTTTCCTTTTAGAAAATGGGGCACAGTGGAGACTGTGGTGCCTTCGTGATATATGATTTATTTACAAATATATACAACTTGAGCCTATGATGGAGGGGCTCACAGCGTCAGCATTCCAAGAGGGCCCTGCTTCTCCCATAGGCACTCCCTTGGTCCCTCAAGTCACATCCCAGCTCACTAACCTAAGCACTGGCCTTTTCTAACACAGACAGAAGCCCCCACCCATTGGCCCTTTCACACCTAGTCCTTTGATCCTGATTGTGCTAACAACCCATTACCCCAGACTAACATCTCAAAGGAAATTACCTGACTCTATTAGTTTCTAACACATATAGATTCTAAAGGTTTGTTGAGTTGTCTAATAAACAGTCTGGGAACTTTGGTTGCCCACATTAGTTTAATCACACATGCTAATTCCAGAGAATTAAAAGCAGCGGGTGGCGCTGTGGGTTAAACCACAGAGCCTAGGGCTTGTCGATCAGAAGGTCAGCAGTTCGAATCCCTGCAACAGGGTGAGCTACCGTTGCTCGGTCCCAGCTCCTGCCAACCTAGCAGTTCGAAAGCACGTCAAAGTGCAAGTAGATAAATAGGTACCGCTCCGGCGGGAAGGTAAACGGCGTTTCCATGCACTGCTCTGGTTCGCCAGAAGTGGCTTAATCATGCTGGCCACATGACCCGGAAGCTGTACACCTGCTCCCTTGTCCAGTAAAGTGAGATGAGCGCCGCAACCCCAGAGTCGTCCATGACCGGACTTAATGGTTAGGGGTCCCTTTTCCTTTACCTAATACACATCTTAAAACACACAGGTCTAGTAGCAACCAGTTATAACACATTGCCCTCAATTAAATTCTAACACTAACTTGATCTGGAATTTAGGATGTCTTACATCCATAGATTCATAATACTATACATGCATTATTAATCCAGTATCAATTACTGTGATATTAATGTTTTGTTGGATCCTGGAACAGAAGCGTCCATAAAGGAGGAGTCATTTATGGCGTGTGTAACTTCATCAAAGCTGCAGAATTATATAAGGAAATAACAGCATCAACCACTGCACAAACTTATCAACAAACAGAGATGTGCGATAAAAAGTTATAAAATGCAGTTGTTAAGTCCAATACATGGTATACCTTTCTCGGTAATAGTCCAATTGTCCAGTATAATGAATGAAATGTGGACTAATTCACCGCTTGTGGCTTGCTTGTACATTCCATCTGGGTTTGTTTTGCTTTGTTATTTACTTAATGGTAAGCATTGCTTAGAGGCAATATCTGAAGGGATTTTGTACTATATCTAAAAAAATGCAACTAGACTGCATGATTTTACAAGCCACTTGTGGCTGATTCATATAACCTATTTGACATGTCTGGAAGTAGCTTGCTGTATAATGGAGGCTGTGGAATAAAGTGGTTATAGAAATGCTTCAGCATGAGTCTGGTCAGCCCATAGGGAGATGAAAGATGAACCTTGGTAAACTCACTGAAACAGGAATGCCAACGGCACTTGTTTTTGTTTTAAAATGACTTTTTACTAGGCTTCTAAAATGTTTCTGATTTTATTGTCCTATATCTATTGTATGTGGGATGCAGGTGGCGCTGTGGGTGAAACCACAAAGCCTAGGGCTTGCCGATCAAAAGGTCAGCGGTTCGAATCCCCGCAACGGGGTGAGCTCCTGTTGCTCAGTTGCTGCTCCTGCCAACCTAGCAGTTCAAAAGCACGTCAAAGTGCAAGTAGATAAATAGGTACCACTCGGGTGAGAAGGTAAACAGCGTTTCTGTGCGTTGCTCTGGTTCACCAGAAGCAGCTTAGTCATGCTTACCACATGACCCGGAAGCTGTACGCCGGCTCCCTCGGCCAATAAAGCGAGATGAGCGCCGTAACCCCAGAGTCGTCCGTGATTGGACCTAATGGTCAGTGGTCTCTATACCTTTATCTATTGTATTCTTCCTGTTTTGACTTTATATTTCCAAAGTTTGACAAAAACGGTGACTTGACCATTTAAAAAATAATCTAAATATTTATCAGTTCACTGTTTCCGTAAGCCTTGTCCAGTCTACAACCGTCTTTAAAATTACATTATGCTAATTGATAGAATAACCAACTCATGTAAGGTACCCTTATTCCATGTGCTTTCATGGGTGGGGGGGGGGTGTCACACCCAGGATCCCAAGACAGGAAAATGTGTGCACTGACTGTTGTACATGCATAACACCCTGCAAAATCAAAGCCCCTGTCTGTATCCAGAAGTGAATCTATGGGCAATTTAAACAGAAGACTCAGTGTGTGCATACATGCATGCCCTTTACTGTGAACCCTTTTTCAATCAGCAGCCCCCCTCATTGTGCCCACTGTACTTCATAAACAGGTTATTTGAACCCCAACAATTATCACAAATGTCTTGCCTTGGGAGAGAGGAAGCAGCACTATGGCATTTGGCCTATGCTAGAAGTGTGGCATCTTTCTTTAGCCCAAGGCCCAAATTCTTTTCTAGGCAACCTTCTGGGGGCCACAGCCGGTGGTGGTTGGGGCCAGAGGCAAAAGTGGGCAGGGCAATGAATGTAAAGTTTGTTTTTGTAAATGCATCTCTTTCCTCCATCCAAGCATCCATCCTTGGGCCTGAGGTTCTTCACCCTTATACATGTACCTGGATTGAGCCAGAAAAGAGTTCCTTTAAAAAAAATACAAATTGCAGTAAAATATGGAGGCACTTTAAATTGAATATGCAATGAGCTATTATTGAATGGAAAAATATAGTCATGGGTTCTTCCGTTTTTGTGTGAACTGAGACCCACAAACTGCCCTGTGTACAGGCCATAAAGCGATTCTGACCTGAAGACAATACTTTATATACTTGAGTATAAGCCTAGTTTTTCAGCACATTTTTTGTGCTGAAAAAACTGCCCTCGGCTTATACTCGAGTGAGGCGGGCAGTGGGGGCGGCGAGAAAGAAGCCCTTTCTCTCCACTCGTGCCACCGTCACCCACTCACCCCAGTCAACCATTCCTTAAGAAGTGTACACGAACAGCGGTTCTTTACTGTCCCCAGGCAGCTTGTTCCATTCCTGAACTGCTCGCATAAATGCAAACTTGGCAAAGGAGGAAGAGGAAGGAGCAGCCCAAAGGGCTGCTTTCGGGCTGCTCGTTCCTCCTCCTCCTCCTCCTCCTCCACAGCGGCAAAGGTGAATCGGCTTATACTTGAGTTAATAAGCTTTCCCAGGTTTTTGTAGGAAAATTAGGTGCCTCGGTTTATATTCGGGTCGGCTTATACTCGGGTATATACGGTACATAAAGCAGACTTGTAATGAGCTACTGGTCCTTCAAGAAGTTGCACCACTTTGCTTTGGCGGTTTGCTGCTGAGTGCTTTTGAAATAAATTGGTTTTGAAACATGCTGCCGAGGAATATCCCTTGTTTCTGCATTCAGTCATGCTTCTGCAGAGGCCTGTACACTCTGGAACACCTGTTATGTTTCTCCAGCTTTCCCTTTGGGGCAATGCTTGTTGTTGTTTTGCTGCTAGACTTTGCCCATTAAAACTCGAAAGGTTCAGTGCTTTCGCTGGAAAAAGCAGGGGGGGGTGAATTTGTCTGCTCTGCCTTACCTCTAGCAAAATAAGAACAGTAAGAAAGAGGGAGCATATATCTTCTCATATTCTGAGTGTGTTGTGTGGGTCAGCACCTCAGCAGGAACACTGCTCAGGATTTGCAATACTGATCAGAACATATCAAATAAAAAGGTGCATAAAAGCTACTTGGTTGCTCACCCCTGGTGGCAGGTATGACCTTTCAGTCTGAAAGCAGTTCTTAAAAAAAAAAACACCCAGCAACAGCCTGCATCCTGCCAAGAGTTGAATTGCAAATGGAGATTTTCCGCCTTTCAATCCAACCTTCTCCACTGCCACCCTCCTCACCCAAACCAGTTCAGCCAATGACTGGGTTTTAACTGCCAAGATAATACTGGGATTGTCCACTGTACTCAGACTACCAAAAGTGGCACCATCTTTTAGAATCGTAGAGCTGGAAGGGACCCAGAGGGTCATCTAGTGCAACCCCCTGCAATGGACAAGTCATTGACAGCAATGACTTCAGGAAAGCTATACTAAATTAGCAATCTGGTTTGATTTGAGAGAAGTAGTCAAGAAAAAATAGCAAGTGATCCAGGATCCATCGTCATTGGATTCAGGGATCCTGTCTGCTCCTCAAGGTTCACCCTCTGAGGGCTCCATGTCTGGTATCAGGTCAAGGGTAGGCATAACACCTGGCAATACCCATTTCAAAACAGTTTGATCCAACTTGTATCCTTCCACTCCCTTCTCCCTTGAGGAAGGGCCAAAGTTCAGTGGCAGAGCATATTTATTGCATGAAATAGGTCACAGATTTATACATCTCCAAGTAGGGATCCACGTGGAAAAGCTGAATAGATAATACTGAGCTAAATGAACAAATGGGTACACCTACCAACCTCATTTAATTTTTCAACATTTGTCTATTTGCTACTCATAGGTTGGGACTATGAGCTAACGAGTGGATTATTGAAACGTCATAATCCACTATGAATACTGAATTCTCCAGGTTCAGTCCTAACCACCCAATAATGCAGAATTAAGATAATAAGCCATTAAGCCCAAAGAACATAATACAGGATGTTCAATTTCAAATACCATTAAATCCCATGCAATCAACGTATCCGCAAAAGAATATACTTAAGAATGTTGCCATTGTTGAAACCTTTATATGAATCTTAATAGCAAAGCTTAGCAAGATTCATTGCCCAAGCATGGTTCACACTCGCCATATTAAAGCCATATAACTCAAAGACAGGAATCTATATGCAAAGCCTTCAGGTGATGTCAGAAGACATTCTTTGTTCTGCAAGTTTTGAACTGTCCCCAGGACATCTTGTAGCATAGCAAGTTATTCCAGCAGAAGAGAGCTTTTGATGACTTTTCTAGCACTTTTCTAGGACTTTTGCCTTTCCTCCGAACTCTAAGATACAATTCCCCCTGAAAAACTATTATATTAACAGCTGAGACAGATCCTGTTTCAACCCAAAGAACATTCAGAGAGAGAAGACATTTCATCCCATCAAGCAATTTGCAGCTGTAATATTACAGAATGAAGCTCTCACATACCAGCAATTTAGATGGCAAGAATGACTGAGAGCGGGCCCCTCCACACACCAGCAATTTAGATGGCAAGGTGCTGATCATTGATAAAATTATTTTTAGCGATGGTGACAAAGTTAATTAAAAGCAAGCGGAGGAGTGAGATCTGTCAGAGCGGAAACTAATCTCTGGCCTTACATGTGAAAGCTCACAAGCAGCATTCGATACCAATCTTTGGATAAACTTTTCACCCTGACCTTCTCATCACTGTTCTCCATCTCCAAGCTTAAACTCACGACTCTGTTTGGCTCACTGTGATTGTTTTGTGCATTGGAGCTGTCTGTGTGCTCTGTCTGTTATCTTTAGGTGATGATTTATCATCCTGTGCCCAGGCATTGGCATCATACAACAAACTTCCATAAGACTTTAAAAAAAATGCAGAATCCCTTCATTCCTGTATACAATCAGCAGTATACATTGTCAAAAGCAGAAAAGAGAGGAAATAACCAATCTTTAATTTCTGAAGATGTCATGCATTTATTTAGTTTCTATCAAATGCACATCCTTTTCTTTCATTACCCATTCAGTGATTTAGTCTTATGCTGAATTAGAAATGTTTTAGATTTGTTTGAATATTTAAAATCTTCCGAAAATTACCAACTGAATACACTGTGTAGGAAGCGGGGGGTTTGAGAAAAGACAAGGATATACCCAACTACTTATAACATTTTTATTAATCTTATATATTTTGTATCTGTAAATAAAATGTGAAAGTGGACAGATGATTCTAACTGTGTTATTGCTTCCTTTTCCAGTGCAGCATGCCGAAACAAACAATTATGTTGGCCCAACATTAAATCTCTTTAAAAGCCTGATCGTGCTGCCCATTTATCTTTGTTTAGACTAATACTAATTTCACTAAAATTCTAATTTTAATTGTTTGTAAAATAAAAATGACAATACTAATTTTATCTTTTGTAAAAAACCTGGAAAACTCAGGCAAATGCTACAACAGTTAACTGAGTAGTGTCCCATTTCTGAGCAGGGGAGGTATTTTAGGTAATCCTACCAATGAAAAGACTAAACTGAAGAAAAATGAATGTTGGTTGTTAGTTGTCTGTGCCCTGCTTTTGCGCATACAGCAAAATTGGACTTAGCAGGGCTGTCTTAACCATAGACGCTAGTGGTGCAGGGCGCCAGAGAGGCAAGTTCTGGAGGGCGCCAGGCAAGAGTCCAGGGAACAAGGAACAAGCCTGCAGGCTCTGGATTCTGTGGGGCACCAGAAAGCTAAAAGAGAAAAAACCGAGCTGATGGTCGGCAGGAGCGGCACATGTGCCCTCGCTTGCTCAGTGCTGGCCCGCTCACTCGGTGTGGTCACTCACCCAATGGATTGAGGTGCAGGTGCGCACAGCATCAGGTGCCACGGATCTCCACGGGGCTAGCTCCTCCAGCCTGCTCACCGCCCTCGTCCACCTCTGCCATGCTGTGCTGAAGCAGTGCTGCACCCGGAGCCTCTGCCTGCTGTGGCTACCATGGCACAAAGCAGCCAGCTGAGCCAGGAGGTGCTGCATCCAGCCTCTGCCTCTTCCCCGCCATAGGAGCTGCTCTTCAGCTGTTGCCTGCCTTCTCCAGCCCCACAAAGCTGGGCACGTCTCCGGCATTGCCATCCTGTCCCAAGAGGCTTCCTCTGCTGCTGCTGGTGTTCCCTCCCTAAAAAAAGGTCAACAACTCTGGGAAAGGAGGGGTGCTGAAGGGATCTTTGCACCACGGTGCCAGATATGCTTAAGATGGCCCAGGGGCCAAGTATCAACACAAACTGATTTCGCATGATGATAACCATGAGTACTAAATGAGCACCATCCCTAGTTACTTGGGCAATATAAGACATCATTTAAGGTAGCTTAGGCTGAGAGAATTATTGGCCCAGGCCTAACATTTTATCAAACATGTGTGGAATTGTTATTCTATTTGTCATTGTCATAGAAAGCTAAATAAAAAACAGCCATTCAGGTTATGTAATAACTAGTTATGCAACTGAAGAGCGTTGACTTGAAACTGTCTGCCCAGCATTGGCAGACCTGGACCAAAACTTTGAAGATCAAGAAGCTAGAGTAGCTGACAATAACATGTCTCTGCTTTTCTTGAGCTATAAAGATGAGACACTGCAAAGAAATTCATCAACGCTTGAATCAAGTTACTATGAAATGACATCTGAAGTGGAAACAAGTGAATTTGGGGGGGGGTTCTTTGAACCAACCACCAACACAACGGTTTTGAAGTGGGAAACGGTTTTGAAGTGCTGTTTAGAGAGGCCCTTGAGGGCAATATTGAATGTTGGCTCCCAGCATCTGCTGTCTGAGACAGTTACCTCATTGCCTAATGATTGAGTCGGCTCTGACCATTCGAAGATCTTGTAACATAAGAAGCAAGCCTTGTTCTATCTGGAATGACCTCTTGTGAGAGGCTTTGTTTGATAGCAACCCATACGGTTAAAATTTAAACCTCCCTATGCACAAATGTCTCCTTCATGGATCACTGCCTTGTCGTGGCGAAGGGGCTTGAATAACTCAGAGAAACTATGAGCTATGCCGTGCAGGGCCACCCAAGATGGACAGGTCATAGTGGAGATTTTTGACTAAGCATGATCCACCTGGAGAAGGAACTGGCAAGCCACTCCAGTATCCCTGCCAAGAAAACTCCAGGGACAAAGACAACAGGCATATAAAAGTTATGACGCTGGAAGATGAGCCCCTCAGATCGGAAGGTGTCCAACATGTTACTGAGGAAGAGCGGAGGACAAGTACAAGTAGATTCAGAGCTGATGAAGCGGCTGGGCCAAAGCCGAAAGGTCGCTCAGTTGCGGATATGCCAGGAAGTGAAAGGAAAGTCCAATGCTGTAAAGAAAAATATTGCATAGGAACCTGGAATGTAAGAACCATGAACCTTGGTAAGCTGGATATGGTCAAAAACGAGATGGCAAGAATAAATATTGACATCCTGGGCATCAGTGAACTAAAATGGACAGGAATGGGCGAATTCAGTTCGGATGACTATCACATCTACTACTGTGGGCAAGAATCCCATAAAAGAAATGGAGTGGCCTCATAGTCAACAAAAGAGTGACAAAAGCTGTACTGGGATGCATCTTAAAAAGCAGAGACATCACCTTGCCGACAAAGGTCCGTACAGTTAAAACTATGGTTTTCCCAGTACTGATGTATGGAAGTGAGAGCTGGACCATAAAGAAGGCTGATCGCCAAAGAATTGATGCTTTTGAATTATGGTGCTGGAAGAGACTCTTGAGAGTCCCATGGACTGCAAAAAGATCAAACCTATCCATTCTTAAGGAAATCAGCCCTGAGTGCTCACTGGAAGGACAGCTCCTGAAGTTGAGGCTCCAATACTTTGGCCACCTCATGAGAAGAGAAGACTCCCTGGAAAAGACCCTGATGTTGGGAAAGATGGAGGGCACAAGGAGAAGGGGACGACAGAGGACAAGATAGTTGGACAGTGTTCTCGAAGCTACCAACTTGAGTCTGACCAGGGAGTGCCTGGCGTGCTCTGGTCCATGAGGTCACGAAGAGTCGGACACGACTAAACCAGTGTTTTTCAACCTTTTTGGGGCAAAGGCACACTTGTTTCATGAAAAAAATCACGAGGCACACCACCATTAGAAAATGTTAAAAAATTTAACTCTGTGCCTATATTGACTATATATAAAGTAATTCTCTTGAATTTTTCAATTTTTCCCGCGGCACACCAGGCAACATCTCGCGGCACACAAGTGTGCCGCGGAACAGTGGTTGAAAAACACTGGACTAAACGACTAAACAAAAACAAGATATAACATTACAGAAAATTCCACTTAGCCTGTTCATAGGATCGGTGCCCTGACCTTTGCAAGGACAGGATAAAATACGTTTCCACCAAAGGTGGCTTAGATGAATGATAGCTGGTTTTCATCTCCAGGGCTTTTAAGCTGCTTGTTGATTGTTCATCTGCGTCTTAACATTTTGTTCTTTTTAACCTTGGAAGTCACTTTGTGTGTCCATATACAAAAAGTGGGGTAAAATAACAAGTCAAATCAAAAACAAGTCAAGGCTGATGCAACAAGCTTTCTAGCAAATTGGAAAAATCATGAAAGGGGATTACAGGTGGACATGGGACAGAAGCTGATGAAGAGGAAACAACTGATGAAAGGGACAGAGGAAAGGGAAAGAATAGGGGGAGGGGCGGAGGAGATGAAAAAGGAAAGGAAAGTGACATTCATTTTGTCCAAATCCGATTACTCCCATTTTCTCCAATAATCCCCTAAAACTCCAGCAGTTCAAGATTCTAACTGGTACATAGAAATGTTTAAAGATCAGACAGGAATGTGGTGTGGTGGGTTGTTGTTGTTTTTCAAATGACAGAAGGGAGATATAGGTAAACAAAGAGGTTATGAATTAATAGCTCACATTCTCTTGTATACAGTGCTTTTTCTGGGGGGGACATGGGGGACGCATACCCCTAAACATTTTGTGAATCAAAGTTTGGCCTCATTGAGGGGCAGTAGTTCAATATGAGTAGGAAAATGAGAGTATCCCTAAACATTTTTTTAAAGGAAAAAAAGCACTGCTTGTTTATGATAATCTAGTTATGCAAACAAAATCAATTCAGGGAAGTTTATGGCTTGCTGCTCTAAAAATCATAATTTTTTTAGTGTTGCTATGTTAATATTTTCTATTATTTTCATACCCTTTCTGTCTTTGAGTGCATTGTATATTTGTATGCACACTGAATACAAATGGCACCTACTTAAATCCATCAGGATTTCTGCGCTGTTGTGTGGGTGTGTTTACCTGGCCACACTATTCCTCTCCCCTCATGTTTAGTAATAACCATAGCCTCTGGTTTATCTGCTACTATTGACACTGGCACCAACACTTTTCTGAGATGTTGCATAGGACGCAGAAATGTCACAGCTTCTGCCCTAGGAGGATTACAAAAGAACAAAGTATTTGATAGGAATGATATTAATTCAGACTGTCAAAAATTTTGCTCATAGAGTAAAAAATAGTAGACAATGATCTAATCCTCAAGATTGGTTGGATCTAAACTTTTCTTCTCCAAAGGTCAAAGCCAGAAGCAGCAAAGAAAGGATTGAGATATGCAACACATGGATTCTAAACCCAGAGGAAAATAAGCAGTCATATATTATCCGTTCTGTCATAAAACCAGAATATTGCACAGAAGTATCCATTCCTCTTTCGTGTGGTTAAATTAAAATATTGGTGTGGTGTTTGTTTGTTTTTTTAAGCATGGATCCAAAGCTGCAAAAATGATTCACAATGTTACTTTATCTGTTATTTAGTGTCTAGGGAATATTATGGACCTAAAGAAGAAGCTACTGCGAAAACAAGAAAGCTTTTTCATACATAGTTTTAATAGGGTTGCCTTATTTCTAAAAGTGAAAACCAGGACACCCCAAAATTTCACCGTTGAAATCCCGGTAATGTCCCAGACGTATGGCAGCCCTAAGTTGTAAAATAGCCTCTGGGTTTGTTTGTTTTTAATGCTCATTAGTAAAAGCACTGATCAAAATTTTCTCGCATGAGACTGAAAAAGCATAATTTCAATTCTTGGGTTCGGAAAGGGAAAGCCTGGCTCTTGGACACGTAAGTCACAAAATTGTGCTCTATGTCAAGTGCATTTGTTGTGATCATGCTATTTATTTATTCATTATTTAAATGATTTATATACCACTTAACCAAACTAGTCAGCTCAGCTAAAACTATATAATCAAACTTCAGTTAAAATGCCCGCTGGAAGTTGTTTTTATTCCAGCCCACTCACAGAATCTACTTCATTATTTTGCTGAATTATATTTTTGGTTCTCCCTCAAATGGTTCCCACCGGGTGGTTGAATCAATTATCACTCTATATGTTTATTCCTAGAGATGAGAGAAGTAATGGACTGTTTTCAGGGAGAGCAATAGCTTTGCATGTACAAGGTCCCAGGTTCAAGCCTAGCATCTCCATGTAGGGTTGAGAATACCCCATACGCAAAACCCTGTAGAACCATTGCCAGTCAATGGGGACAATGCTGAGCTAGATAGAAGTCTTTTGTACTCATGCAGGGATCTAAATCACATGGGGCCGGGCTGGCTCTCCTCTGCTTACCTTCTCCAATGCACAGAGCAGGGGTGGGATCAGGGCCGGATTTAGGTTTGATGAGGCCCTAAGCTACTGAAGGTAATGGGGCCCTTTATACGTCCAGCTGTCCTTTTTCAATGACAAATTGTCACTGTTTTTTGTGTTGAATATTTTAGGGAGCAGACTAGCAGGTGGGGCCCATCATAGTAGCCTACACAACACAAAACACTGTTGCTGCATGTAGGTTTTATTTTATTTGTTTTTTTATCTTATATTTTGGAAAAGTACATCCAGTTTTTTCCCCCTTTAAACTTTTTTGGGGGGCCCAAGAAAGTGGGGCCCTAATCTATTGCTTGTTTAGTTTATACGTAAATCCAGCACTGGGTGGGATTCATCGGGGTGGGACCAATGGGCACAATTCTAATCACATGTGGCTTGAACACCTACTTGTGGCTTCATATTAGGTATACATTCTTCATTTAACTGCCACTTTAATGAGGTTGTTGGACTAGAATCTAGAACTCCCTCCCTTTAAGAATGATATTTTACTGGTTCCACTTATTTGGTATTGACAGGGGCTCAATTGAGTACTTATGTGGTATACCCAACTCTCCACACAGCCCACTTGGTGAAATATGAGAGTCGTTACAACAGATGCATCAATAGCCAAAGCCACAATACTCCAGGATGACAGCAATATTAATTAGCAGGAATCCAAATATTCTGGGAGGTTAATTTCTCCCTGTACCACACATTATCGGAATTGTAGTCCAAAATACTTTAAAAGGATTTCTCTCTCACGTCCAAAAATAGTCCAGGGCACTCATTTCTTCTTCAAGGACATAAAATATCAGTTACAAACAATGAACAGTTGGTCTCTAAGGTGCTACTGGAAAGAATTTCCTATTTTGTTTAAACAATGAATGTTTAAGTTTAGGGTTTTCATAGCTGATAGCAGCATAACAGAAGATTTAGAGACAAAAATATATGTATTTCAGATGTTAGGTGTGAAAATTGAGTACTAAATTATGATTCCATGTTGCTTAAAGATGAGAGTTAATGAACTGAAAGGGAGTTAAACATTAGTTTTTCAGTTCTAAAGTAGTTAAAAGCAATTTTAACTAAGTTATTCTCACAAAGAAACAAAACTTTTTTTATTTAGTTATGTTCTGTGTTTCCTGCCATGAGGTCAAAGTGGCACACATGGTTATTTCCCCACCTTTTATCTTCACAACAACCCTATAAGGTAGGATAGGCTGGGAGGAGGTGACTGGCGCAAGGCTGTATAACAGAGATTTATGGCCAAGTGGGGGTTTGAGTCCAAGACCACTCTCAGTCCCCTCACAAGGTATGGTGAAAAGCCCACATCCACTAAAATAAAAATTAAAATTAAAAAAATCCAAAATGTCCTGAGAATGAGGCTGAAAAATGGAAGCCTCTTTCTTAGGGGAAGAAAACATCTGAGAAACAGGACGACAGATTTCAACAAAGCACTAATTCTGAAGCACATCAATGGATGAATAGCCTTCTGGTACACTCAAATTTGTCTGGTTTGGGATTCAATAAGCAGAATATCCCCATCCCACTCCCCTTTGTTCATATTAGCCAGATGTAATGCAAATTCTGAAAATCAAAAACACTCAGATGAAATACACTTAAGAAATGTACCACCATCTTCTTGTTTTGCTCTGCAGAAATCCCATTCATGTAGCTAGTCTTCACAAATGTTCAGAGTGCAAGAAGCAAAAGACATACTTTCCACTAACTTGCTCAGGCTTTCCTTTTTAAGTGTTGATAGCATTCAGAAGTTACGGTAATACCACCCTATTTCAGAGTCTAGGGCAGAACTCATAAGAACAGGAGAGCCTAATGGACCAGGCCAAAGACCCATCCAGTCCAGCACTTTGTTTCCTCAGTGGTCAACCAGGATGCCTTCCTCGGTATCAACCATCTTGGGCCTTACAATCTGCAGGAGAGGCCCTGTTGATGGTGCCACTGCCAGGGGCTGCAATTTGGCAGCATCCCATAACAGGGCCTTCTTGGTGGCAGTGCCCCATTTATGGAATGCCCTCCTTAGTGAAGTGCATCAGTCTCCTTCACTACTAACTTTTAGGGAAGACGTGCTACATTATTTGTTAACCTGCCCCCTATACAGGGATCCAAGAGACTAATCTCTGAAACCTTTGCTCATACATGGAAAAAGGTATACTCTGGCAGAAATGGTTCAGTTTCTCCTGAGTGACACTAATAGCTATATGACACGTAAAGTAGTGCAAAGAAGATTAGAGAGATAGATAACATTGCTGCAAATTGTATGGGAGATTCGGAAATTTAATCCAAAGTTGAACTAGGTCTGAGCTAGCTGACAGCAGTGCTTTTTTCTGGGTGGACGCAGGGGTACGCATACCCCTAAACATTTTGTGAATTGAAGTTTGGCCTCATTGAGGGGCAGTATTTCAATATGATTAGGAAAGTGAGAATACCCCCTAAACACCCCCCCCCAAAAGCACTGGCTGACAGTATTACTAATTTCTCTTTCTTCGTATTATTGCTATATGTTTTATATTGTTTGCAGACTGGCAAATTGTAATTCTTAGTTACAGAGTAGGAGTTTTAAACAACCTTCTAAAAAACAGTTTAAAACTCCTACTATGTAACTAAAAATTACAAACTGGTTTTGGAAGTTTTACCAGTAATTGTATTACTATTGATATGTTTATTGCCCTGGGCTCCTTTGGAGGAGGATGCAGATTTTATTCTAATAAATAAGAAGGAAGACGGTATATGACACAGGCAAAGAAATCATGTCAACTAATAAATGCCAAGTATGTGTGGAAACTGCAGAGCAAGGAGAATTTATCCATCTAGCTCCTCCTTGCTCTCATTAGACCAGGTGTGAGGAACCCTTGACCAGATGTTGCTGAAACACAATTTCCATCATCCCTGGCCATTGGCCATGCTCACCAGAGCTGGTGGAGGTTGTCATTCAAAGACATCTGGAGGGCCAAAGGTTCCCCACCCATTGACCCATCTTCTACTGTTGTGGCAGTGAGCTGCACTTGAGGCCCCACTGCCTCAGAGCAGGCAGTCACACATGCCAACAGCAGAAAATTCTTTCAGTGCATTCCATGAGTGCATTTGCAGAATTGTGGCAGCCTGGTTGATAATCCCTGGGTGCACCACTGTCCTCATTTGTGTAAAAGGGAAGCACTGAGGAAAGAGAGCTCCCTCTTGAATTGCTCTGTGTCAGCACTGTTTCTAAACGGTTTGCAGGATAACGTGCAGGAACAGCAAACCATAGTCGACATTCGAAGGCCTGGCACCTGGCATTCGGCCTACTTCTGTCTTCCCTTTGCTCTGCTCTGCTCCAAAAGAACTCCAGAAGGTGACAGGGGAGACGGGCTTTCTCCAAGCCTGACAGGTAATTAAATCTTCACTCTTGTGCTTGGTGGAAACAGAACTAGACATCGGTATCCTTGCCAAAGTATGTGAGAAGTATTTCTTAAGACTTCTTGAGGGCCCTGAATTCATCTTCCTGCTTTTCACACATATATCATTTTAATTTAGCTTATTATTTCCAAAGTCCAATATCTGAACACCCTTCAGATTCCACTGGAATAGTTCTCATAAGAAATCCTTGCATTGACACGAGCTTCAGTTTGCCCTTCAGTTTGATCTACACACAAAAGGTACAATCCAAGTCCAGTTTTGCTATTGTCACTGTAGAATCATAGGTCACTTAATCCAACTCCCAGCATACTGCAGGATCTTCAGTTTAGGATGCAACTACAGCATCCCTGGCTGCCCAGCCTCTGCTCAAATACTTCCAGCAAAGGAGGATCCCACAACCTCCAAAGGAAGTCTGTTCCACTATCAAGCAGCTCTCACCATTAGTCAGATCCATTGAAATCTACTTCCTTTCCAGCCTTTGATTCTAATCTTGCCTACTGCAACAGCGGAGGATAAGTCTGCTGAATCGCCTGCATCACACCACTTCAGGTATTTCAAGGCCACTACCATGTCTTCCACTGATCTTCACTTTTCCAGGCCAAACATACCCAGCTCCTCGTGGTATTGATTTCCAGACAGCAAACCATCCTAGTCATCCTGTTCTGGTTGCATTCCAAAAGATGTGGATTTTCAGGCACACTGGATATCAGCTAGAAGACAGCCATGAACAAAGCCACAGATTCTACTTCTGCTCCAGAAGTTTCCAGTGCTGAAGACACAAGCCACTGTTCAGTTTATGCATGCTGAGATCCACCCTGGCCGAATTCTGAAGCACAGTGGCAGTAGAGAAACCAGATTCCAGCAGATCTGGTCCATGGTTCCACCTCCCGATTCTACAGGCTTCATCTTCTCTCTCTGATCTCTCTCCTACTGGCAGGATCTGTCCCCTTCTCTGTTTGCAATTGTATACTGAAATAAATCAGTTAGTGTATAAAATACTAACATATTATTTGCATACTATCACTAGAAAGTGCATTTGTGCTCTTTTGCAGCTCCTATATGTTCTCACTGGGCTTGTTTCCATGGAATAACTTCCAGTGAATTATGCCATTTGTCTTTATGTTTGTGTGTGCCTGCAACAGAACAGCTATTCTGCTAGAATGGGTACATTTTTATTATCAAGCTTTTGTCTTCATTCTGCATTATTCAGTTGCACCGAAGGCAATATTATAATTAAATGTGTGTTAAAAACAGCAACGGTCTGAAGATCTGGCAAGGTGGGGTTGGGGTTTTTGAAGGAAAGTAGATTGTCGCATTTCTCTTGCATAGTATGCAGTCCAACTTTGGAACTAGCATCTGACAACATAATGCTAGAGAATATTTACAGTTGCACCAGAAATCGCTGGAGGGAGAGGAAAAGTGTTTTAAGATTGACAAGTCAAACACAGCAGCATCTGTTCCATAGTGCTGCACCGGAGAGGAAATGAGCCAAAATCCTGGTGTGGGAATCCCAAAATCTCAAAATACTAAGCACAGCTCATCCACTGTGATGTACTAAAGTGTGAAAGAGTCACAAGGGGCATGTAAATGAAGAGTAACTATGGCATGGAATGAAGGGAAGTAGTGCAAGCACAGAAACAGCCAAAAAGAGATGGATGGAGCTATTCATTCTAATAAATTCCATTCATATGAAAGTGGAGCTTGTGAACCCAAGCGCTAGACGAGTAACAAAAACATCCCAACATTAATCAACCCCCATTTCTCCAAGTTCCCAAAATGAACAACACAAGCAAAATTTGTCCGTACTGGCATTTATCTGTACTGTCTGCAAAAAGCTGTAGTAGAAGATCCATATTTGCAGTCAGTGTTCCAGTATCTGGAACACTGGAAGTAGAAGCAAGAGATGCTATCGGTGCTTCATTTGTCACACAAGAAATGTTGTGACTCCAGGATGCTCAGAAACTCACACCCTCTGGTCCCAAACTGCAATCTCTCAAGTCCTGGGTGTGTGTGTGTCTCTGTGTGCGTAGCATAACCACTGTTCTAAGGAATGGCACAATGCACAACCTGGGGGGGGGGGACCTGTCACTCTTCCAACCTACAAGTGCACAAATTAATTTTTTTGCATTCTCCAGTAACTTTTTGCATAAGCAACTTTTCTCATAAGTAACATTATGTTCCATTGGCTGAACCCTAAGGGGAAGAGAATTCTGGACTTCCCACAAAGCATCCCATGTGCTGCCTGAATCCAAGGAATGCTTTCTTGGAAGGAAGTCCTACTTGAGTTTTAATGAGATTACCTCCTCCGTTAAGCAAATTAAGCATTAAATACGATGGGCCTAAGCACACTTAAATCTGCACTGAATTGAATTTTGGTCTTCAAACATGGAATGTGAAATCAATTATCCTCTAGCTGACATTCTAGATCAGAACACCGCTTTTCTGGTTTTACCTTAAATGCTGGGCAATCAATGCTCTGATTGAATTTTGGATCCTCTCTCATTTTTATTACATTTGTAGAGCAATTATAGAATGACTGATTTGTTTTGTAGATATATTTCCATGTATTCAAATGGTAGGGTGCCGTGGCTGGTCTCCTCAATACGTTGTCAGCAAACCATGCAGAGAACTGAAGGAAACATTATAACAAGCTTGCCACACCCCAATTCCAGGAGTGCAAGCGCATCCATGCAGGGTATTGCTTTCCTTTCACTTGTTGCTGGCATCCATCTATATGGGGAGACAATGAAAGAGAGTACTTTGGGGGGTGAAGTCAAACTGCTGGAAGGTTGCAATGCCTGCAGTGGCTTTAGAGACCGATATGGGAGAGACATATTTTGTTGCAGCTGGGGCAGATGAAGGTGTCTGGTTTTGCTGCTGCAGATGCACCATGGCATTTCTTCTCTGTGTGCTCCTCCCAGTGGACATTCCTCCTCTGGTCACTGCTGTGGATGCACCCTGGAAACTTAAGGCACTTTATAATGCTTGCATTCATTTAGAATTATGTAAGTTGAGCAGAGGCAGAAAGTATTAATACCCTGACACACATTCTAGGTGGGCGGGCAAGGTATTGTACCCTAAAGATGCTTCCAGAGTGCTACCTATAAACACACACACTCTCTCATCAGGCCTGCCTGAACTTGTCTCCATGGGCCTTAGTGGCAGCCAACCAAGCTGCTTTCTTTGTGCTCTTTCTACATTATTTCTCAGCTATTAGGAAGAGCAAGGTTAGCCCCTTCCCAGAAACTTTCTGGCCATTTCCTTAGTCGTGCAAAGGCCGGCTTTTCCAGGACCACCAGTGCATATGTTTGAACAAAAATGAATGTACTAGGCCAGGGGTGGGGAATTATGACCCTTCAGATGTTGTTGTTGTTGTTGTTGTTTAACCGTTCAGTCGTGTCCGACTCTTCGTGACCCCATGGACCAGAGCACGCCAAGCACTCCTGTCTTCCATTGCCTCCCGCAGTTTGGTCAGACTTATGTTGGTAGCTTCGAGAACACTGTCCAACCATCTCGTCCTCTGTCATCCCCTTCTCCTTGTGCCCTCCATCTTTCCCAGCATCAGGGTCTTTTCTAGGGAGTCTTCTCTTCTCATGAGGTGGCCAAAGTACTGGAGCCTCAACTTCAGGATCTGTCCTTCCAGTGAGCACTCAGGGCTGATTTCTTTGAGAATGGATAGGTTTGATCTTCTTGCAGTCCATGGGACTCTCAAGAGTCTCCTCCAGCACCATAATTCAAAAGCATCAATTCTTTGGCGATCAGCCTTCTTTATGGTCCAGCTCTCACTTCCGTACATTACTACTGGGAAAACCATAGCTTTAACTATACGGACCTTTGTCGGCAAGGTGATGTCTCTGCTTTTTAAGATGCTGTCTATGCTCCATGGACAAAGACAACAGGTATGATGACATAGCATGTTCTTATGCGAATTTTACAACTCGTCATTATGGGAAAGCTATTGTCATTGCTTTTCTCCCAAGAAGCAGGCGTCTTCTAATTTCGTGACTGCTGTCACCATCTGCAGTGATCATGGAACCCAAGAAAGTGAAATCTCTCACTGCCTCCATTTCTTCCCCTTCCAAGTCCCATCAGCCTTTGCCAGCAAGGACAGTTGTTGGGGGTGATGGGAGCTGTATTCCAACATCTGTGAGAGCCACAAGTGCTTCATCCTTCTGGTAGGCTAAACTTGCCCAGCCAGGTTCGATCATCTCTTTTTTTTAATTTCCTTTTTTTCTTTTAAAGACTAACTCATAGGATTTGTGGGTGGGGACGTCTCTGACTTATCACCCCAGCTCATTGCATTGTACAGTATTTAGAGAGAGAAACTTCTCCTGTTACCTGCAAATTATGACACAGTGATAATATCTCAGGCCCAATATGCCATCAAGCTCATACAGCAGTCCCATAAAGTGGCTCATTCATTAACAGGTGTGGTGAAACAGAAAGCAGGGCATAAATATTCTTTCCAAAAAAAATCCATAGAACATGAAAAAGGTACAAAAGTGGAGCCTTTTCACTATTCTTCATCCTGCCTTGGCTCTCTTTATTGGGTTTTTAAGTCAGTGTGTTTGAACTGCCATACACAGCAACTTTTTTATTGAAAAAGGAGCTTTAAAGTGTTGAGGTGGTAAATTGCTTATAATGAAATATTTGAACTTTGGAAAGTTCTTTATTACCACCATCCAAGCCTCATTACTTGTTAGTAAAGGTCATATTAGTAAATGAAAGAAAATTCAATGGATACCTCCTTGCGACAAAAAGCAATTTCCCCCTTTGAAATGCAGTGACCTTTCTTGTTTTCCAATAAATAGGACCACTTCTATCCCAAAGATACCTGGAAAAATGATTTATTTATAACTTCTCCCTATAAGCACACAGAAATAAGCACACAGAAAATATGAATGTTAATTTCTGGCAGAGTTCTCTGGTACCACAATTCCTCCTTCATCTTTTTAATAATCAGACCATAAAAATTATTTACTAACAGTGTTTCCAGGCTATATAGCCTTTCTGAGCCTCTTGGGCTGGCCGATCAGAAGGTCAGTAGTTCAAATCCCTGCGATGGAGTGAGCTCCCATTGCTCTGTCCCAGCTCCTGCCAACCTAGCAGTTCGAAAGCATGCCAGTGCAAGTAGATAAATAGGTACTGCTGTGGCGAGAAGGTAAACGGCGTTCTGTGCACTCTGGTTTCTGCCACAGTGTTCTGTTGCGCCTAATGTGGTTTAGTCATGCTGACCACATGACCCAGAAAAGCTGTTTACAGACAATGCTGATTCCCTCAGCCTGAAGCGAGATGAGCGCCACACCCCATAGTCACCTTTGACTGGATTTAACCATCCAGGGGTCCTTTACCTACATTTTTACCTTTTATATAGCCTTTCTAGAGGTCTGGCCATGACTCCCGAGAAGCACCTTATTAGGTGCTCCAATAAACTTCCTCTGCACAGAACTGGCCTATTTCTTTTGGTGGCGGCAATCTGATTGATTTGTAGATTAAGGAGCTCATCTGTACATTTTATATGAAAACTAGAATGCGGTAGCTAGACTGGGTGTGGCCATCGAGACCATATAACACTGGTCCTGAAAGACCTTCATTGGCTCCCAGTATGTTTCCAAGCACAATTCAAAGTGTTGGTGCTGACCTTTAAATCCCTAAATGGCCTTGGCCCAGTATAGCTGAAGGAGCGTCTCCACCCCCATCATCCAGCCCGGACACTGAGGTCCAGCTCTGAGGGCCTTCTGGCAGTTCCCTCCCTGCGAGAAGTGAGGTTACAGGGAACCAGGCAGAGAGCCTTCTCAGTGGTGGTGCCCGCCCTGTGGAATGCCCTCCCATCAGATGTCAAGGAAATAAACAACTATCTGACTTTTAGAGGACATCTGAAGGCAGCCCAGTTTAAGGAGGTTTTTAATGCTTGATGTTTTATCACTTTGTTTATTATTATTATTATTATTATTATTATTATTATTATTATTATTATTCTGTTGAGGGTCGAGTCACCCAGAGTGGCTGGGGAAACCCAACCAGATGGGTGGGGTATAATAAATAAATAAATAAATAAATAAATAAATAAATAAATATGATGATGATGATGATGATGATGATGAACATAATATATTCTCTCAGCAGCTCAATAACAAACTGAGCATGATGACAGGTCTCAAAAGCAATCTCTGTTTTCTAAACATCTCTATGAGAAGCAGATTATCCATGCTCCAATCATGAACTGACAGACAGATCATCCAGATAAAACTATTTAGCAGTGTCTGTTGGATAGAAATTATTTCTAATTGTCACTTATATTCCACCTGCTAGTGGCTACAAGGGTGTGTTGGGCTCTTAGGGGAAGAGTAGTACCTCTGGTTGGGGACACGTTGTTCATGCTCCTTCTGGAGTTGTTTGTCCACCATTGGTTCTCCATCCTGCACTCAGTTCTCACATGTGGCTCCTGAAAGCTGTCAGCATGCAACAGTGGAGACACCGTGGGAAGGGCTTCGACTGGCCAGCTAAACCAGATGAGGGTAGTGGATGGGTCTGAAACCCTTGATGACTTAGGGTCTTCCCCTGCATGTGAAGAGAGGCTCTGGAAGATTGAGCGGATGAGGCCAACAGTGGTTCTAACCTCCCAACATCTGAATCACTGCCACTTACTGGGAGGGAGAGTTGGGCATGGTGCAAATCCAGTGCTCCAGCTGGTGCGTTTACACCACGTCAGATTCTCTGCCTCCTTGCTGCTGCTCCTTTCCCTCCCAGTAAACAGGTGCTGGGCGGTCAAGTAAATTCTTCTGCCTTCTATGCCATCCATTACTGCAATTATATAGTTGCAGTGCCATCCATCAGGTATTTGTAGCATAAAGACATTACAAGTTGATCCCCCAACAACTGAGAATCAATGATCCAAAACATCAACATACAAAACACAGGGGTGCCTGGTTGGTTGGTTTCTAAGAGGAAAATGTTTCTGTTCCTGGAGTCATGTCTAATCAGTTGCAAACAGGACAAACTGTCCGGCACTGCATTGCCCTTTGAAAACAATGTGATTATTAGAGTTGGGAAAAAATTAATAGAGATTAAAACGATGTGTTGCAGTGAAACACCTAACCATATTTAAGTAAAGAAAAGTACATGAAACAGATATTGGAGAAAAGATCATGAAAGAGGAAGGAACAATAGAGAAAGAACAAAGTTAAGCACAAGGGAACTCATTAAATCAATGGTCTTAGCTGCACATTACTCTGTGTTATATCAAGCAAAGGGGAAATGTCCTGGAAAGAGAAAGGATGGCTTAATCAGGATAGTCTTTATTTATTAATCCGAGTAAGTTATGGAGGAGACATTGTCAAGAATTTATTGCATTATGAGCAGAGCCAAGCCCTTGAGACAGATGTCTTCTCTCTAAAGACCAGAATAGGTAATGGAAGGGAACACTTCCCCATCCTTTTTCTTGCCCTTTAACTATGCTTCAGCACTTTTCTAATGTAAATGACAGCTGGGCTGAACAAGGAAGAACGTTTTTACGCAGGCACAGACACTTCTTGCCCCTTGGTCAGCAAGGGTGCCAGGTTGGATCACAAGTGATGGTGGCAGCAGTGGTTGCTCTTACTTGGTGGCCAGTTAGAGACTAAGGACAGTTCTAAGACCATAAGCACATGCAATCTCAGGCTATTGAAGAATGCAAACAAATCAATTCAATGTTGCTGTTTTTAAACAACCATTGCAATAAGCACTATTCCTCCTTTTCTCTTAATTTGGGTAAAGGTAAAGGGACCCTTGACCATTAGGTCCAGTTGCAGACGACTCTGGGGTTGCAACGCTCATCTTACTCTATAGGCTGAGGGAGCCGGCGTTTGTCTGCAGACAGCTTCCGGGTCATGTGGCCAGCATGACTAAGCCACTTCTGGTGAACCAGAGAAGCACATGGAAATGCCGTTTACCTTCCCGCCGGAGTGGTACCTATTTATCTACTTGTACTTGACATGCTTTTGAACTGCCAGGTGGGCAGGAGCTGGGACCCAATAACGGGATTCGAACCACTGACCTTCTGATCGGCAAGCCTAAGAGGCTCAGTGGTTTAGACCACAGCACCACCCGCCTCCCTCTTAATTTGGGTAGCACCAAATTAACCCATACCTAGCTCTTCTCATCTTGTATTCCAAGTGCATACGAGATATGCTGTGATACCTGCTGCAGAACCTGGGTTTCGTCTTGAAATTTTCATCTGGCTGTGGCATGGACAGGAATGGCGCGTTGAGATTGGGTGGGTATTTGGGGGTGGGATTTGACTGTGTAGCAGCAAATCTAGTTTGCACAATTAAAGTCGATTTGGTGGTCTTGCACAACAAACTCACTTCCTTCCCCAAACCTGATGTTTTGCAGTAAGGAAAGTGGTGGGAAAACACACTGGAAAGTGAGGGATAACAGTTGCTTGAGGCAATGTCATCTAAGCAATCAGGATGAATGCTCCATTAAAAAAAAGTCATCTGGAAATGACCGAAATTAAACTTTCTACCCCTATCAACCCAAGGCTGATCAGGCATCTCTGTGGCTGTTATTTATATAATAAAAACCAGTTTTAATTTGTTTAAGTCTATTCTATTGTGGTTTTAACATCGTATCTAGTTTGTTCCTCACTTGAGCCACTATGACTGTGCAAAAAATGGAGAGGTTCTTCTGCTTTGGCTTCTTTAAAGGAATAGAATAATTTACAGGAAGATAACTGACATTTTTCTGAAAAATATGCCTCAGTTGGTGTGGAATATGTATCCTCATTTAAAGGCAGAAGATGCACCCCTATATAGCCAATGCATTCTATTTGGAGCAACATTAGGCAGGACCATTAAACTATCCCTCTTTATCCTTTACTTAAGAGTAAAAGTGCTGTAAAAAAAAGTCTCTGCTGCATCACTTTTGAAGAATGGGTTCGATTACCTTCTCTTAACAGGTCCTTGACATTTGCAAAAAACATCAGCCTACAAAATGGAGAGATGATTACTGAATGTTAATAACCTCTGTAGCCCTTCAATGACCTCAGATTGGTTCCTTTGCCTGTTAAGCTCTTTACTTATTGCCTCTACCTATGAAATTTTATGGGAAACTTCACTTATTTTATATTTCTGGCTATTTAAAATTTATTTGTTCTGTAATGTATGCATGCAATTTAAGACAAATGCAATTTGTATTTCATTGTGCTTCATTGATTCTCTAACTTTATACTAAATTACAGGATTTATTTGAGGGTATTTATTATATTTTAAAAAGTATGGGCAAAACAATGCTATCTTATGGATGGTGTGGGGAAGGGGGAGATGCTATGTCAGACTGGCATAGTGTTAGGCTGATTCTATGGGTGGGTAGGGACTCAGCTAGACTGGTAAATAAAAAGCATTTTATATGCATTGTACATGCAATATAACACAGTGACACCAGATGGCACTGTGGAGTCCCATCTTTCCCTACCGGATTTCCCTGTATGAGTTTACAACGCGTTTAACTGAATCACTTGTTGAATCTCCAATTGAATCTCCAGTTCCCATCACCTCAGCTTGGAGAACACTGCTAGTGGGACATGTTCTGTCTCCACTGTTTTGGGGACTGTTAAGTGGAAATAGTCCTGCTGTACTCTGGTCCAGCTTCCTGTAGGCATCTGGTGGGTCACTTTGAGAACAGGATGCTGTAACAGATGAGCCTTTGGCCTGGACCACCAAGGCTGCTCTTATGTTTTTATGGCATCAATATTCTCAGAGTTTTCTGCTGCTCTAATGGGGAACCTGAGAGTGGTGTGAGCATCAGACAGGGAGAAGGTCTTGGGTGGAATCCTATGATCCTTTGGAGGCTGGTTGACTGACATGGGTGCATATGACCAAACAAGATGCCTTCATTTACCACTCGAGGATTTAGCTTCAGAGACCCCAGGGAAGAAATTGAACCCTGGAAAAACGATGCTAGCAACTCACACTAATATTTAACAAGGCATCCCAAACAGCAGAACAGGGGGGGGGGGGACGACGACACCAGGGAGAGTGATTTACCACGGACAAGTACAAGAGTCGAAGCATATGAGACTGATGTATGACATCAAGACAGATAGCATTTTAAGGTCTAACAAGAAGATTCATTTCTCTCTAGGGTGATGGGGGGTTGTGAGGATCTGATACTTAACATTAAATATCTCCACATTCTGCATGCCCTCATTTGTACGCTGATCTAATCAAAATAGTTTATTAGTTGTTTACTACCTGTCACCTTGGGGACAAGGGCACAGTGAGCTCTTCAACCTTGCCCTTCCACTGCCTGCTCCTTATAGCACCTGCTCAAGCCTCTATCCTTTTATCATACTCCTCATGTTCTGTGTACTGAATTAGTGCTGGGAGGAGAGAGCAATATTATTTTGCTGCTGCAGCAAAAGTGCTTCAGACAAAAGAAGTTGTTCTAGGCAGCCACCTGGGGCCTGTCTCAGGACCCGGGTGCTGAATCAAATTTTAGGTATGAAACACATGTTAAAGTGACAGTGTCTGAAAGATGTCCTGTAAAAATGTAGAAAGGAGGAGTGTTACTGTTTGCTCTGTGGAACTCTGATGCTCTGGTGTTAGTTACAGCCATTTAAAAGACAAGATTGTATATTTGGCTGAGTTTAGTAGGCCTTACTCCCAAGTAAGAGGGCAAGGGATTTCAATTTTAGGATTATACTGTAAATCTGTCAAGTTTAATGACTTCAGCTGCTTGATGTTTGACATGTTGTTGAAATGCCTTCTTGATTTCAATGACCTTAAGCAGGAGCAAATGTATATTTTACAGATTAAATCCCTATATGTTTGTTAATTTGATACTTGATTAAATTTTGAGCGCACAATATTGTTTTTAAAACACAGACTTTCAAAAACCTGAACGTAATCATTTCTGTTATTTTTAGAACCACACTGAGCATGGGGATTCATTACAGCTATACGCATTATTCATCGCTCCTTATTGTTTTGTTAATCTCTCAGTTATTAATTTATGATTCCTCTGTCTCTTCCATTGCAAGCAGATGGCAACACCGGAAGCACAGGGGGACATTAAAATGCCATTGCTCTTAGGAATGAACTTCTCTAGCTCCACAGCTTTCAAGTTACCTCCTCATAGATTCTTTACGATTTCCACCAAAACAGTACTGTAAATGATGAAGATCGTATCAGAATACAAGGACACTGAAACATGCACTCACTTTCCTTACAGTAAATTATTTGCAGTAGCTGCAAAAAATTGACTTCCTGCCAGTGGAAAGGTAGTTGGTGACAATCCACACAGGATCCTTTCCTGTTCGACAGGAGAATGGAAGCCAAACTACAAGAGGGTACACCTAGTGGGCAGGGCAACTCTTCTGCCAGTTCAACTTCCTGCCAGCTCCACTACAGGTCATTCTTGGTGGCAGCTTCAGGCACGGCAAAAGAGAAAAAGTGGGAACACCAGTTTGGAAGATATTTTCCTTGTTTGTGTATCATACGTGCCTAGTACATAAGGTGATTTGTCTGACATTTACATGTTTAATAGTAGGCATCTAGATGGTGTAAACAGAGGGATGCGGGTGGCGCTGTGGTCTAAACCACAGAGCCTAGGGCTTGCCGATCAGAAGGTCGGCAGTTCAAATCCCCGCGACGGGGTGAGCTCCCATTGCTCAGTCCCTGCTCCTAGCAGTTCAAAAGCACGTCAAAGTGCAAGTAGATAAATAGGTACCACTCTGGCGGGAAGGTAAACGGCATTTTCGTGCGCTGCTCTGGTTCACCAGAAGCGGCTTAGTCAACCTGGCCACATGATCTGGAAGCTGTACACCAGCTCCCTCATCCAGTAAAGCGAGATGAGCGCTGCAACCCCAAGTCATCCGCAACTCGACCTAATGGCCTTTACCTTTTAGATGGTGTAAAATAATTTTTACCTGAAACAGAAATTCTGAGGTGCAAACAGATTACATACATTACTCAAGATACTAAGATAACTAACAATACAGAACTGTAATCAGATAGCATAATAGGAACTATCTGAGTGAACAAATCAGGTCCAGTATAACCAAGTGTCTTTCAAAAGTAATGAGGCATTTCTTTTAAAACAGAATCACTGCAGAGCCGCTTTACATCAGAGGAAAATATCAGCAAACCAACAGCTCTGGCATACAATTATACTTGGTACATTAAACTTTCTAGTACTGTGCAAAAGCTTCCCTTGGCTGATGTCTCCAGAGTCCAAACTAAAATAAAAGTGGAAGGAGACAACCCAGAAACTCAGTAGAAACATGATAGCAATTTAATGAATCCCAGCTGAGCAAAGATCTGAACGTTCAAAAACGTTTCTTTGAATGATGCCCAGAATACACCACGATAAGTAAGTGGGATTCATTCTACCCTGATTCATAGATCTTTACCAAGAGAGAGATCCCTATGTATTCAGCTGCTGGACCACCTGTTGGTTGTCATTTGGTGGTGGAGGGGCGGCCAGAGACTGTCTGGAAACAACTCGAAAGGTTGGAAAAACAACGCCCTCTCTAATTCCTAGAGGCTGGCATTTGCAGGAGAACGCAGGCATCAGGAGCTTTTGAACTTCAAATGAAGTATGGTGCAATGTATCACCATACTTCATTTGAAGTTCAAAAGCTCCTGAGGCATTTCCAGGCAGAATGAGTAATTCCCATCCCATTTTTCTGTGAGTGTATTTGGCACATTAGCTTCCACACATTCCTGTTATTTCAGGCTGCGTACATACTACCTGCTACAAAGTATCGGTAGCTAGGTTGCTCTTTTTTTTCAATTCAGATTCAAGCTTGTGGGAGGGGGGGTGCATTGAAGAAGAAGAAGAAGAGTTTGGATTTGATATCCCGCTTTTCACTACCCGAAGGAGTCTATTGTTTCTCTTGATGGGGTAACATTCCCTCTGAAGAACCAGGCACATATCTTGGTGGTAATTGTGGATCCATTGCTGTTGCTCGAGGCTCAGGTGGCTTCAGTGGCACAGAGTGCCTTCCATTAACTTTGGCCGGTGGTCCAGCTGCACCCCTATCTGGACAGGAATAAGCTAACTTTTGTTGTCTATGCTCAGGTAACCTCCAGGTTGGATTACTGCAGCACATTATACAAAGGGCTGCCTCTGAAGATAGTTTTAAAATTTCAACTGGCGTAGAGTTCAGTGGCCAGGTTGCTCACCAGGGCAAGATGGTTTGAGCACATGAATCTCAGATGAAGGGCAAGATAGGTATTTTAAAAATACATAAATAAGAGGGGGGAAACCAGGATAGATACAGGGCAGTATTAGATTTGTGGCTAATGTTGTGCATACAGTACTTCCTAAACTTGCTTGGAACTGGGCATGAATACAGGAAGCAATGCTACACCCTTTGTACATCGTCTACTCTGGAGCAGGGTAAGGGGGGCATCCTCAAGGCACTTAAGGTGGCAAAACCAAACTTGTGCCATCCCTTCCTTTGTTCTGTGGTTTAATGTTTCTCTGCAGAGCCAAGGCTGCCTGTTGCGAGACATGATCACCCCCTTGCACAAACTCAAACCATCAGTCAGAAACAGGAGAGTTTCAATGATGAGCCTTCAGTGCAAGAATGCCAGCATATCTCGGTGACAACATTCTGCGGCATCTCACAGATCTAAGGCATTGAATTAAAACCCCGACAGATGCACTACGGTAGCTTTCGTTTAGATTTTGCCGAAAGCTCGTGCACTATTGTTCCAGGGAGAATTTGTGCTAGACTTTATACCGAGAATGAGCAACACTTCTGCTGTTGGGTGTAATCTTGGGGAGGGGGTTAGTGAGGGAGTCAAGGCCCCCCCCCCCAATCTGCCTTTCCTGCACATCTGAACTGATAGCTTGCAGAGGGCTTTTGGAATGAGGCAGAGGGCAAAATGCAGCCCAGGGCCACAAATTACCCACCCTTTGCTTTATACCTTCACACTCAGAGACAGCAATGAGTGTGCTCTTGTGCTCAAATCCTGCTTAGGGGGTTTCCCACAGGCATCTGGTTGGTCACTGTGAGAACAGGATGATGAATTAGATGGGCCACTAGCTTAGTCCAGCAAGCTCTTCTTGTGTCCTTATGGGAACCGTTTCCTGATTTCATTCATTACAGGGCCATAAATTCTGAAAAATTCCATTGATTTTATGATGCTGCCTAGAAGGCTAAAATTCTAAGCATAGTTATAAATGGTCTTCTGCTTTCATGGTGACATGTATTCTTGCATACACACACAGCTGATAAAATGTCTACTCCAGTTGCTTCCCAGAAACTGTATTGATTTTCTTAGCAATCAGGGGATAAAACAATCCTTAATGACTTTGCTTAAGAACTATTATTCTTCAGTGGACAAAAAATTTACCCTTTCCATCCCTCTTTGTTTGTATATCTAACAGATTGTTAGACATACATTGCTACAACAGAATCAAAAGAGAATGTCTAAATATGCACATTATTCACCTGACTGTTGTTCATAACCAAATGCCACTCATGGTTCTTTTTAGAATATTTTTTTTTTAAAAAAATATTATTACTTAATTGTTTCACACTTGGTTGTAACAAAACCTCAAAAAAAGAAAAAGGAATGTTAACCATAAGGAAAAGATATGTTGAAGCCCATTCATTCTAACTTGGCAACAAGCAAGTGATGATTCTTTTCTCAATAGCCACATCCTTCTGAGTCTACATAACTACATAATAGACAACAACCACCCTTAATCCAACCATGTTACTTAAGAACATGGCCAGTAATAGGGTCTGTCCTTTTTCCTGCTTCAGTGAGCAAGATCAAACATGTGCTGTAATTCAGCACCACACCTCTTCATATACTTAACCATTAGGGAAGGTAACTATCCAAGGTCAGTGGTGGGAAATTAGTGGTCCATAAGATGTGACTGGACTTCAATCCCCATCAGCCCCAGCCAGCATGGCCAATAGTCAGAGATCATGGGGGTTGTGGACCACAGGTTCCCCAGCACTGATGTAGATGTTTGTGGGGAACTCAGGACTCAAGGCACATGAACACCTATCCTGGAACAACCTCTGATAAATTCTCCATTCATAACCTGCCCTATCACTAGGCATCAAGAAAGTTTACAGTGATTCTTCATAAGCAAGATGGGGATTCAATAATACACTTTCAGATTATTTGATCAACAAAAGTACGAAGGAGTGGATTGCCATTGGCAGCAGGATGTGTTTGGGGAGATAAATATTTCACAATTTTAAGGGAGTGCATTCAGGCATTAGCCTCTGGGAAATCAATCATTATCTATGATTAATGGCTGCCTCATAGTAAACAGCCCAGAGCAACAGCCAAAGATTAACATGACGTCCAAATGCCTATATTTTAAGTTTGGTTGAGCAGCTGTGTTTGTAAATCAGCTGTCATGTAAAATGCCACCAAATGCAAGTCATATTCTGAAGTTGTGATTTTGTTTAAATGAGGCTCAATAAATAATTGGAGCAGATTGCTTAACTTGCGGGGGCTTCTGTGACACCATTTATCTGGCACATGGTGTTGAATAAAATCAGACTGCTAATAGACCACGTTCAGTGAACTGCATTTTTTTCTTGCAAACTCAGAGATTTTAAGAACATTCCACAGAGACAATAATGAATCAAAATTCAACACTGGAGTTTTAATCCTTCAAGGATGAGACTTGTACTCAGTTCGCCTGACCGCTATTTGCATATTGAAATTAACACTTGATTCTCTTCCCATTGCATTGTACGTGTTGACTTGGTCTTGCAAATGTATCAACAGCAGTCCCAAACATGACCCATAAGAGAGGGAGAAACCAGCGTAAACTTACAATTAGCATGACTTCCAGACAGAATGAACACCAGAGCCAAACAGTTGCCTCGCAACAGTAAAAGGATCAACCCTTAGTAGCAAAACTATATGTGTATAATATTCCACATTCGACTCAGCTGTCCATTGATTTTATTGGATGGGCATGTTGTTGTTGTTCAGTCGTTCAGTCCTGTCCAATTCTTCGTGACCCCATGGACCAGAGCACGCCAGGCACCGCTATCCTCCACTGCCTCCCGCAGTTTGGCCAAACTCATTGGATGGGTATAGTCTGAGTATTATTATAGAGAGATAAGCAATGCACATAAAAGCTGTTATACATATTAACTGAACATCATGAAGAATGTGCGCATGTTAGAATGAATCTAGGATCATCTAGTCCAACCCCCTGAAATGCAGGAATATGCAGCTGTGCCATATGGGGATTGAACCTGCAAACCGAGTGTTATCAGCACCACCCTCCAACCAACTGAGCTATCCAGGGTAGCACAAACCATGTAGGATTTGGAACTACTGAAAGGTAAAAGTAAAGGACCCCTGACACACGAATGACTCTGGGGTTGTGGCACTCATCTCACTTTACTGGCCGAGGGAGCCGACGTTTGTCTGCAGACAGTTTTTCCGGGTCATATGGCCAGCATGACTAAGCTGCTTCTGGCAAAACCAGAGCAGTGCACAGAAACACTGTTTACCTTCCCGCCGGAGCGGTACCTATTTATCTACTTGCACTTTGATGTGCTTTCGAACTGCTAGGTTGGCAGGAGCTGGGACCAAGCAATGGTCGCAGGGATTCAAACCGCCGACCTTCCGATAGGCAAGCCCTAGGTTCAGTGGTTTAGATTTAGATTTGGAACTACTACTGTACTCCAATTCAAAAGATTCAACTGCCTGTACAGGGTGGTATACAAATTAAATAATCAGTATCCTCTCTCATTATCATCTATCGCAAGCAGCTTAGATCTCTGGATGATCTGAAGTAGATTAGCAAAGGATTCTGGTTCCCTATTGTTTAGCAAGAGGCGCAACAACAAAACATTTGTCCCCCATCTAAATTAAGCTGCTGAAATGAAGGAGACTAACCAGGAGTGGAGTTTTGTGCTTTCTGTTCTGGTACGGAAAACAAATTCCTAGGCTCGGAATGTTTAATTTTCACTGCATAACAAGGATGGGAAATGTGTGGCCTCCCAGATGTGGCGAGACCACAACTCCCATTGTCACTGACCCCTGACTATGATGACTAGGGCTTCTGTTTTTTTAATCACAATATCTGCAGGGCCACAGGTTTCCCACCCCAATATATGTTCTTGTTTTTTTACATCTGGCTCTGGTTGGGGTTGTAAGTAGAAAAAACAAACAGCAGATCTGAAAAGCCTGTAGTCTGGTCATCGTTTGAGTAGGCAATGCTGGGTTAAGCAAATAAATCCAGTATAGCACAACTTTCTCACTTCATTCCCACTTGCCTGGGAATATGCCCATTGAACTCAGTGGAATTTTTGAGCAGACCAGTGTAAGATTACACTGTTATTCCTAACATCTCATACTTATCAAATATTTGCCATTGTTCTACAGCATAGCAGGAACTATGACTGTGCACAAATTCATCTCGATTTGGATCATATTTCTGAAAAGGTGGGCCAATGTGCCACCTAGTGTCCGCGATTGTTATCCAACACATTAGAAACAAAGATACCAGGCAATTTCTACTGCAGATAACAGAAGCCTGAAGCCACCTCACAATTGGTGTGCTGTGCATTTTAAAAGGGCAAATACTCCCTCAACCAAGTGCTTCTGCTTATTTACCACCTCTGGATTCTTAGGATGGCAAAAGGAGGCCATCATCCTATTTTATCTTCCTGGAGGTTAATCTGAGACCTGGTGACTGGCTCAAAGCCAGTAAATTGCCTTGTGCAGTTGGCAAAGTGGAACAGATGCATTAGGGATGCTCCTCTGTACAGAGCAGTCTCTCTCTCTCTCTCTCTCTCTCTCTCTCTCTCTCTCTCTCTCTGTGTGTGTGTGTGTGTGTGTGTGTAGTTTGCAGCAGCTTTCATTCCCACGAGTTCATTTGTGTCATACTTCAGTGTTTTTCAACCTTTTTTGGGCAAAGGCACACTTGTTTCATGAAAAAAATCACGAGGCACACCACCATTAGAAAATGTTAAAAAAATTAACTCTGTGCCTATATTGACTATATATAAAGTAATTCTCTTGAATAGGAATCAAATAAACACAAAGAAAGTATTTTATAATTACTTTATTATGAAATAGTAAGTAAACAGAAATATGAAAAATTATAAAATACTTTATTCAGTGCGCAACCAGGGCCTGTTTGGCTGAACACAAAGCTGATATTCTGGCTGGAATTTTTCCCACGGCACACCAGGCAACATCTCGCGGCACACTAGTGTGCCGCGGAACAGTGGTTGAAAAACACTGTCATACTTAATCAGGCCAGGGGAACCTTTGGCTCTTCAGATGTTGCTGAACTACATCTGCCAGCAACCCCTAAAAGCATGGTCCAAAGTCAAGGCTGATGGTAGTTGTATTCCAACAACACCTGGTAGGCCAATGGTTCCCTACCCCTATTATAAATACAAGCACCGACAAAAGCAGCACTAACCCAAAGTAATCTTGATGCGATCGTACATAAAATTGCATTAAGTTGTTTTAAATTGGTTGCATGCCCTGTTGTGTGCATTGATAAAACACTGAGGGGCAGGGCAGGAGCAGCTACAATCTGCTAATTTATATTTGGCTTCTCTTGTGGGTAAACAGAAAACTGACAATATGACTATCTGCCCCCTAGTGCAACCGAGGAAGCGGCAGGTCTTCAACCCCAAGCGTTTTTAATAAAATAACATGTTGCTTCTAAAACGAATAAGGTTCCATACATCTGTGATGGTGCACCTTTTATAGTAGAGGTTCCTCATAAATTCATCACCCCATATTAGATCTAAGTGCCACTAAATCATATATTATAGAATGCCTCAGCTGAAAATAATGAGACCAGAACAGAGTCCAGCCCTTAGATTTCGGCTTGCTTTCATGACAAGTATTAATTGGTCTGACTCTGACCAAATATTTACATTTCTTGAAGGGGGAAAATACCTGTACCTTCAAGTTGAAGATGCAATTCTGTGACATTCTAGAGCTACTCAGCCCGTATATTGATCCATGCTTGAATCACCTCTCTTTATAACCTAACCATGGTCTGGGCCTAAGCAGTGTGTCCTGCCTACCTGGCAGAAATTGTACGCCAAGTCCTAAGTCCAGTGGTCAATCCACACAAGCAAAGTCCAAAGGACAGGAAATGCAGCCCAGGGTCAATCCAAGTAGCCAAGTCTGAAGTCCAGCAGTTGGGTTACAGCTCAGAGTCAAACCCAAAGCACAGTCCCATAGAGGTTCAAGGGCAACCAAGTCAAGTTCCACCAAGTTCCAAGCACCTCAGCTCTGCTTCCCTTTTGTACTTTGCATGCTGATTGCAGCATCTGGGCTTGATGAGGCAGGTGACCCTCACCTGTTCTGAGCCTAATCCACTCGAGGAATCACACCCCTCCTCCCAGAGCTAGCGAGCCCCACCTGGCCAGCTAGGAAGCTGGGGTGTGAGCCCTTGCCTGCCTCAGCCTCCTGGAGCACCCCTTGCACTGCTTGCTACGCCTCAGAGCCTGCTGTGTTTGGGGAGACAGGGCCCCCCTCTGGCTTTGATGATGGGTCCTGTTGCTCTGGCTCCTGTGCATTGATCCCCATCCCCTCACCACCCTCTGTCAACCTGTGAGTATTTCCTTCTCCATTCGCTTTCCCCAGAGTATGCAGTCCTGGTGTTTCTTTCTTTTTCACAACAGGATGGGCTTGTTGAAAATCAGCCAGTCTTGATTCACTTGAGTAAAACAAGGGCCTTGTGGAGAAAAACTACAGCCACCATTCAGAGAAATGTGTAACTCGATGTGTGTGCACGTTGCGGTTTTTTCTTCCTCTCTCAACAGCATGACCTCATAGCAAGGCAATTGGGCAAAGCACTTTTGTGGTGATAGTGTGTTGATCATTTTGGCAGATGATCCACAAGTCCCTGAAAATGGTTCAAAAACTATAACCAAGGGGACTTTTTGCAGATCGAATGCTTTGCCCTCCTGAAGAGAACACGTTAGAGTAACATTGTGCTTATGCCAGTTCTTTGACAATGAAGTGATGCAGGCCAAATGAATGAATTACAGAGGCCTCTAATGCAGAATTGACATAGTTAGCAACAACTGCAGAGCTGTGCTCTCTCTCTCTCTCTCTTCTAGAACCATAATCTATATTCAAAGCCACTGTTAGGCAGGGACAGAATGATCTCATGACCCATTGATTGGCATTAGCTCTACTCAGTGCTTTTTTCTTTAAAAAATGCTTAGGGGTACTCTCATTTTGACTCAGGAAAACCACCGTTTTATAGTTCAAATCGGGGGGAAAATACAGTAAATGGACAAAAGTACAAAGATTCACAAAATGTTTAGGGGTATGAGTCCCCCTGCGTTCCCCCAGAAAAAAAGCAATGGCTCTACTGAAGGTGACATTTCTTTCAAGGATCTGTATCTCTCTTTCTTTCTCTCTCTCTCCTCCTTTGCTAGTGCCTGTAATGCTGCTACAACACAGTGGGTTGCACCAGCAGAAAACACGTCTGATCCACTTCTTTTTAGCTGGCTCTGCACTCCATAGCCCATATTACTATGGTGGGTTCCCCCAATTGTCCGGATGTTGGGGGGAGGTGCATGCAGCAGGAAGTGGGGAGTGGTAAAAATCTGGTGTGCCTGGCACTAGCACAAATCCATTAGTTTCTCCAATGAGCTAGTGAGTGGAAGGGAAGGGAATTCTCATCCAGCTCTTATTTAAAAGTGAACGGGAGAAAAACTCTGGGTTCATAATGCTCACCTTCAGATTGAAAACATTATTAGCTGCTAAGATTCAATACAAACTTTTATGGTATCATTAAATTTGGTGCATACACTTTGAAACTGTGGATGTGAAGTCTGCCTCTTAACAGTATTCAGAAGTTCAGCACTTGGCCAATTAAGGCACAGTGTGGTCATTGTGCTGAATTTTGAGTCAAAAGGCATGCCCTTCTGATTAACAAGTATATGAAAATACATAACTAAATTCAAATTTCAAATTTTGAAATTAGAGGGCTGGGATAAAATTTATGGTTGGCATGGATATTTATTCTATGGGAAAATACAATTGCATAAAGGATTTACGAACCATCTAGTGAGAAAAGCCCTATTTGAGGTATGGGAGAGAACGAAAGAGAGAACTATAGAAAGAACTCCATGGTGGACCTCTCCAATAGAGGCAACCTTGACATTAAAAAATAACACAAAAACCGTCTGGCCAACCTATAGAGACCTGGTAGAAGGAACGAATGAGAACATCAAATTAAAAGAATACGAAGAACTTAAGATATTGGGAATAAATTGGTTAGAATACTTCCAACTTAAGGCCACATATGAGAAAGATATAAAAACTCGGGGATTTGGGAATAAAATATCAGAATTAGAAAAAGAGGTTTTATAGAACAATCAAAAAACACTCTCTAAAATATATAGATTATTAGATAATGTCCTCCCAGATCAAGAAGCCAAAGGAGAGAACATGCTAAAGTGGGAACGAGATTTAGGTTATACAATTGAATATAAAGATTGGAAAAATTTCTGGATAAAAAACATAAAACTTTATGGCCTGCTATTTATTAAGAGAGAATTATATGAAGATGCACCACAGATGGTATTTGGCACCAGATTGGCAAAAAATGAATAGATCAATTAGTAATAAATGCTGGAGATGTAATAGAATGATAGGCACCCTATACCATAAGTGGTGGACATGTCCAGAGATCATTTTTTTTTGGGATATGATCCATGAAGAGATTAAAAAATTGATAAAAGTATCATATATCAAAAAGGCAGAAGCATATTTACTAGGAATTTTAAATCAGGATATACCCAAAGATAAAATCAATATCTTTCTGTATGCAATAACAGCAGCGAGAATGTTGGTAGCCAGTCACTGGAAAGGAAATTATATCCCAACAAAGGGGGAATGGTTAAGTAAACTATGTGAGTACCTGGAGTTAGCAAAATTGATGGATTTAATAAGGCATAAATCAAAAATTATAATTCAGAAACAATGGGAATGTTTAAATGATTATTTATACAAGCAGGGCTCAAATACGAAAGTTTGGTTGTGTCTAGACTAAGCTGTGAGGAATACAGAGAACCTAAAGATTTGACTGATTATGAAAGAATTTAAGGAAGGGAAATGATTGAAGGACAGATGCGAATTCGAGTAGGATAACTAAGAGAAGTGCGGTGGATGCGGTGGAAGTCTTTTATTAATATTTTAACTAAGATTCATATATTGAAGTGTTTGAAGCATGAATTTGGTAATATTTTTGATTATGAAAAGTATTTCTTTTCTTTTTTCTTTTTTATCTTCTACTTTTCCTTTTCTTCTTTCCTTTTAGTTTTTGTGGAAAATATGTATATAAGTGTGTATTGTTCCTTTTTTTTCTTTGTAAAACCTTAATAAATTTATTTTAAAAATCAATTTTAAAAAAGAAAAAAGAAAATACATAACTAAAATGTAGCACAACACAGAGGAAGTCAACCATGTAACATGTTCCTTTATGGGAGAGGAGATAAGTAGTCCAAATACACATAGTGAAACCCAAGCCCCTGGGAAACTCTTTACAGTGGGCTAGAGCAGCCATAGGCAAACTCCGGCTCTCCAGATGTTTGGGACTACAATTCCCATCATCCCTAACCACTGGTCCTGTTAGCTAGGGATGATGGGAATTGTAGTCCCAAACATCTGGAGGGCTGGAGTTTGCCTATGCCTGGGCTAGAGCATACTTGCCAGGAGTTTTAAGGGCCATTCTCCACCTGCTATAACCTATAGCAGAAATAGGAATGGATTGTGCGATTTCTGGACATATGCCATAAAGTTAGCCAGTAATACTGTATCCAAAATATCAAAGAGAAGGATTGGTCAAATAGTGTAAGCACAATCAGGGATAATACTATCAGTTTGAACCCCGTTGGCACACAGTCTTTTTAATGCCAAAGATAAAGGTGTCAAGGCAAGCATCCAGTTGCTTACCCTGTCTATAGTGGTGTACTTTGTCTTAATAGATGGTTTACTTCCTCACAAATGGTTACTCCAGGTACATCCCCCGCTTGACTCCAATATGAAAAATGAGGTCAGGAATGAGGCAAAAAATGCCTGGAACTGAGTAAGAGAAGCCCTGGCCACGCGCTTGTTTAAATGCAGCAAGCCACGCCTGTTGGCCACACCGGTTGGTTGGCCAGCCAGGTGCCACGCCCAGGGTTCAGCCAATGGCGTCAGGGGATGGAGCCATCCCCTGTGCACGTGAAGGGCTCGTGATGCCTGCAACCCCCCCTCCTTTCTATGGGCGGAAGGGGCTTAGATGAAACTTAAGCACCCTCTCTGGTATGCTATATTTACTGTTAGGATATCCCGACCCCAACAACTGGACAAATGAAAAGAAAGGCATTTACAGGTAACTAAGATTTCCCCATCATAGGCTGTTTAAATAATATTTAGGGTGGATACATGATCTCAACCATGCCTTTTGCAATCTGTGTTATGCATGTTGCACCCTAAAGCCCGTGTAGCAGCTTCTAGGACTGAAAATAAGAAGTGGTGTAGGCTCATTTATGGCAAACTCCAAAGTTCAGGGGTAGCTCAAAATTAGCTTGTCCGTAGTGCTGGCCATTATTTATTATTGTTGCTGTTATTACTGTTATATTTGTATACCACCCACCACTTAAATCCTCTGGGTGGTTTACAGCGTTATTAAAAGTACAAAATAATATAAATGAGAACCAATTCTAAACAATACAAATCAGCACACAAACATGCAAATGTCAGCACAAACACAGCAGCATAAAATCAATCTATAACAATCATAACACCAGAAGGCGAAAAGACACCGGTGCAAGGAATTAAAAGACAAAAAATGCCCTTCTGTTGCAAATTTAGAGACCCGGGAGAAGAAAAAGGTCTTCATCTGATGGCTAAAATACCCCTTTTTGGATTGTAAGCATGAAATCAGGGACTGATTTTTTATTTATTTTTTAGAGATCTCTAAGCTGCTGTGGGAGCCTTTTTATGGAGTAAGATGCAAATGCTTTAAGTAACTAAAAGAAAATAGAAATATGGTGAGCCTTTTGGGGGTGGGGCATTTCATAAACAGCCATTCTCTCCCCCCAAATTTACCCTTGTGAAAAGGAGGTTCTAAAAGCAGGGAAGGTGTGTATCAGCAGCCTCATCATTTGAACGGCCTGGATGTTCAAACAGAATGCCCATCGCTTCCAAGAAATCTGGGCAATGACGTTCCCAGTTGCCCCTGGCTCAAAGGAATTGGTTACTGAGAATTCCATTACTCAGACTCGCTTCAGAGAATCCATGCCATCTGAATCCATGCCATCTGAAGTATCCAGACCTTAAAAAGGAGGTTGGTGCTTTAATCTGTCTCCAGCAGTCCTCTCTATTAATCCCTCTTAGCAGGACAACCAATGGAGAATTCCTGTCTCATTATTAAAATCTGCAAATAATCAGGATTTTTTCTGAGAATGCTCTATACTAATTGCAAGCTGAGCCAGGAGCCTTTGCCCACCTCTAGCACAGGGAACTTAAGATGTTTTCATCTAGATTTATGTAACAATCAGAGAGGGATTACCAAGCTTTAATTAGCCATGTTGCCATATTTCACTTGCAGCCCCGACTCTACAATGGGTACCCAGGAAACCATGAGCAGAGCTCTGTTCACAGAGAGGGATTTCCCATATTTTTGAATAGTGCAGGATATGCTACAAGGAGCTACAACTGGCAGGGTCTGGGGGAGGGGGAAACAGAACCAGAAGTACAGACACCCCTACTCTGCACTTGTCTAACTACCTTTTGTTTATGTAATGAAATTTTCCCTGCAAAAGGAGCAGGGATTTGTCTACATACAAGCTTGTATTGCTACATGTACATTGTTTTTAACTTCTACAGATCTCTGTATGAACACCTATTGTAGAATTAAAGTGGTTTTATTGTCCTTTGCACAAACATTGTCCAAAATTCAGCAAAATTAATTCTCAGACACAAAAACACACAGTACATTTAGGAAAATACCCCTTCATAATTATTGAACTTGATTCAAATCACATCATGAACATTTACTGGTTCACACAGTTAATCACACATGTATATCAAGTTATTGTATAAAGTTCCAGAAACACTTTATTTAAAAATGGAGCTGTAAATGCTTGTAACATACATAATAAATGTAACAAAAAATAAATAAGGAGTATGCATTCATACAAAGAACATTGTAAATGCAAACATTTATTACAGAACACAAAAGGTGTAAACGTCTGAAAAAATAAAAACCATTGTGTGAAGAGTGTAAATGTTTAATTTTTCCATATCTGTTTCCTATTTTCCCACGTATGTGTGTTTGTGGTTCTTCTCCCAAGCAATGAAATGAGAAATGATGATGGCCAAAACCTTGTAACTGCTCTCAATGTATTTTGTTGTACACCAGCTTAAATTTTGACAGCATCTGTAAACAAGTGTTTTCCTGATCTCTGTCAATAGTGAGTGGGATACAGAGTTTGACAAGAGGCAGTTTCCAATTTTAAAGCAAAAAAAAACCAAACAAAACTAAAGCCAATATACAACAGGGTTTTTGGATTTTTATTTTTATATCTCTACAAAAAATGTTTTTGTATCTTCAGTTGGTCAAACTTTGCAACGACTTCCAAAATCCTGTACAGTTTAAAAATGTACAGGAAAAAAGTAGTTTTAAACAAGTGACACATAAGATTATTGCTGAAATATTAAAGACTATTTCATAAAAGCTTCAAAATTGTATTTGTAACCTTAATATATAGACTGATGCAAAAACAGGAGACTTCCAGTTCTTAGTTGCATTTAACAGAAGATCTTGAAATTACAGTGTTCTGGAAATATAGGGTTATTTACTTTTGTTATTATTTCGAAAAGTTAAGTTACAGGGACAACTTTAAAGATAAATAGGCTTATATGAGATATTTTGTTAGCTTTGCTGATAAGCAGTATAAGCAAAAGGGCTACATTAGCAGTTTTCTTCCAGAAATTCTTATAACATATAAGACGGAGACTTACTAGAGAGTCTACAGGAAAAAACATGAACAATTTGTATGTCTGGAGTCAGTCTATTGACCAGATTATCACTATTCTATCTCCAAATCTTCTGAAGAAAATTTTACAACTCATGATCATCTCAAGGAGCACTTATAAATGCATTTTTATTTGACCTTGGTGACACAACATGAGAAAGGATTTAAAGGAATAGACTTACAAAGCTATACATTTAAACTGGTTTCATAGTTCCAAAATGATGACATTTCATTCTCATCAACATCAAAAAGACATATTGGTCAGGATCAGCAAGGGCCAAATGTAGACTTTTGGGAGGTGGATTTGCGCCATTGTCATGGTGTCATCTTTTTTAAAAAATAAGGACAGTTATGATCACTTTTCTATGTACATCTAAGTTATTAGCCCCTATTGATACTGATATGTTCACCTTCAACTCCCACCAAATTCTTAGTGCAAACATAATATTCATGTAAACCTCATGACAATTTACATAGCAATGAAGTTATATAAATCACAATGGTTTGAAATCTTCAGTATGCAACAATGAATGCATTGTCAAGCCGGTCTCTCCTTATATTGTAATGTGTCGTGGTATTAAGATGCAGGATATCCTAATTTAGATCCCCTTACTCAGAATCAAGTTTAAATGATCAATAATTTCATACAAATTTGAGTGAAGAGGTTTAATCACAAATCAGCTTGGCACAGGAAACTCAGAAATTTAATAATGCCGGACTTTCATCTGCTTGCATATCATTTTAACAGTCTGCTGAAACTAAGTAAACTATGGAGGAAAAGGTTCAAAATAAGTGCTTGCAAAGCCCATACAATTACCACAAACTGCGTTCTATGTCAATACCAATTTTACCTTAATGAGTTAGGAGGTGTGCAACATCCAAAGCATCACAGCTAAGTAGTTGGTATAACAAAGCAATGGCCCTTTTACCAAACTTTTTGTTACTTTTTGAACGATGATGCTAGGACTCCTTCATTGAATTCTGCACATTCAATACTAAAGGTTCTGATAACATTTTGTCATTCGCGCAAAGTTGGATCTTCCTCCTCTCCGTCTGGATTGAACCGATTGAAATGTATGCTGAAATCATGCTCAGATTCAACATTGCCAAGTTCAGTTGAAGCAGGGGCAATGGAGGGTCGAACAGCTCTTGCTTCCGGCTGGCAGTTTGGCTGGATCTGAGGATGGGCACCTTGAGAAACAGAGCTGGACTTCTGCTTAGGCTGAGCTGCTTGGACAGCGCTCGCCAATCCCAAATTGCTCATCGCTTCCAATGTCCCATCAGGATCAATCATTGAATTTATCACTGAATAAAGAAAGAGGGGGAGAGGTTGGTGAAAATCACTATTAGAATTTTTTCATTCAGGAGCAGCTCATCTCGTGGGATGGAGCCATTACAATAGTCATCCAGGCAGCAGTGTTACTTTCATGTACCGGGAAGGGAGGGGCAAGATGGCAGGGAGGTTGTGAATCCACTGGTGTATCCAATCAGGTGCTCTTGCCACTGTGTTCTTGCAGCCCCAACCTTGCCCCTCCTGATAAGTGGCATAGATACTGCTGCTGGGAGGCTGTTGCACCCTGATGAGCGAGCCACTCCTGGTGCCAGAGTTTCTTATGATGGAGGGCAATATTTCAAGTTCTCTTAAGGATAAAACTTAATCAGCTTTATGCAAAGTTCTCTAGGGCCAGAAACATGGGGAAGGAGGGGCTTTGGATGGCGGGACAGGACCTGTGTCTGTGGTCATTGAAGAAGCAAGGATGGGTAGTGGTATTCCCTGTAGTCATGGCAACACACTCCTGCCAGTCGCCAGGGGAGGCAGCTGCAACAGTCACCTGCAGAGTCGAGAAGACCTTTCCCACCTATGTAACAATCTATTGTGAGATCCACTATTTGCCCAGTAGCACACTAACAGGGATTCCGCTTCTATGTCCATAGCACAAACTAAGGTCTGGAGAAAAGAAAGTAGCGACTCCAGCAGAGAGCAGTAGGGCTGAGTCACTATTGATTTTCACCTAGTAACTGAATAGATAACCTTAAAAGTGGGGTTATCATCATTCTTTTCCTCCCCTCGTCTCTTTCAATATCCTCTATAACTTCTGTAGGATTGTAACTTAAAAAAATAATCAAATCAAAAGCCTGACAAAATAAAATTATTTGTATTCTGAAAACCCTGATGTTCACAACATCAGTATATAATATTAAATATTAAATACCTTGTAGTTGCTTCTCAACTCTCTTCAATTCTTGCAATATTGATGATATTTCCTGTATCAACACATAAAAAGCATTAGGTTTCATTAAGGGAAAATACACATTTCTTCACAGTATGTACATTACATTAATGATTGTATATATGTTAGGGGGAATGTAAGTTGAGTAGTTTATGTGCATAACAATTGGCTATTGTGCACCTTCATCAGAGAAGATACAAAGCCTGTTACTTTTACACACACACCCACACCCACACCCACACCCCTGTGTGTGTGATTTGGCTGTATCTATCTGTCTGTATATTGTATTGTTTTGTTGTTTGCCACCCTGGGCTCCTTTGGGAGGAAGGGTGGGATATAAATCAACTTATTAATTAAATAAAGACTTAAAACAAGGTGAATAACTTTCAAAGTGGCTATATTCTCAGGTACATTAGAAGCTGTCTTATAAAGAACTGGTCTATCTCATTCAGGTTTGTCTACACCAGGGGTCAGCAACCTTTTTCAGCAGGGGGCTGGTCCACCATCCCTCAGACCATGTGGTGGGCTGGACTATTTTTTTTTTTTGGGGGGGGGGTGAATGAACGAATTCCTATGCCCCACAAATAACCCAGAGATGCATTTTAAATAAAAGGACACATTCTACTCATGTAAAAACAGGCTGATTCCCGGACCGTCTGGGGACCGGATAGAGAAGGTGATTGGGCCACATCTGGCCCCTGGGCTTTAGGTTGCCTACCCATGGTCTACACAAACTGGTATTGGCTTTCCAGGGTTTCAGGCAGGAGTCTTTCCTAGCATTACCTGGAAATGCAGGGGATTGAACCGGGGATCTTCTGCATGCAAGGAAGATGTTCTGCCACTAAGCTACAGCCACTCTTAGTGAAAAAGCATCCAAAATCGATCGTCTTTAAACCTTCAGCAGCTGAGGAACTGCTTCCCCTTTTCAACATTCTTATGTGAGAATGACAATTATCATTTCATCATACCATGCTTGATGTTTTCACAATTGGGATTTCACTTTCAGCTCGTAGCTTCTTTTCAATGTCTTCCCAATTTCGGTCTTTGTCCTTAAACAAGACTCTGTAGCCAAAAAGCACAGAGTGATTATAAGCCTTATGCTATAATGACTTTCATCTCTGTGTAACAATAAAAAATCACCACCTGCCTTAAAAATTCTAACTGAATGCAACTCAAAATAAGATGGGCATTTACTGTCTTGTGGCAACCCTATATTGCTCTTGCTCTTACTAGCAGGGGAGACAAAATTACAGAGCAATAAGTTTTTACCCAGTTGTCATTTTCTCTTCAGAGTATGCACACAGACAAATCTAAACATTCCAAATGTTTCCCATATTTTATAATGAACTACTTCATAGTAGCTATACTTCCAGCACTCTAGAAAACTGGAGGATGGAAGTACTGGCAAGGTGAAAAGAGGAATATCTCTTTTGACCTTTATGGGTCTGACACAGGACTTCATGGGTAGAGAGCTGGGAATGCACTCTCTTCTAAAAATACAATAAAAATGGAGATAGGAGCAGTGGGGGCATTCCATAGGAGGAGGGACCCATTACTTAGGGGACAAACTGATACACTTTCATGAAGAGTACATACATCCAAGGAATGGTGCCAATAGGAAATTTGACCATTAGAAAAACAGAGAGATGGGTTTGTGATGGGAGTGTACACTTCATGGTGACTAGCCTGCTTGATATAAAAGTTGTGGAGGTCATGCCTCATCTAGATAGAGTAGATGGCAGTGCCTGGGAAGACTCAGCTGCCATGATGCATGTCAGCACCAATGATGTGCAGAACTGTGGTCATATGCCCCAGGAAGCTAAGTTTAGATTGCTAGGTAGGAAGTTGAAAATCAGGATAGTGTCCACCTGGGCATAGCAAAGAACGTAAGAGCAGCCCTGCTGGGTTAGGTGAAAGGACCATTAGGCACAGCATTTCACTCACACAGCGGACAACCTGTTACTCATAGGAAGCCTGCAAACATATTCTGATTCCAAGATTCCTCACCTGCAGTTCCCAGAAAGACCTATTCAGAGGCATACTGCTTCCAACAGTAGTGGCAGAAGCACTGCTATTTTTCTAGAAAAAGAGGTGCCAGAACTCACCATGAACGCCTCCCTTGTTCACTTAGAATGGCAATGGTGCCCACCTGAGAGGTGCCAGAACTGAGTTCCAGCTGGGGGGGGGGGAAACCCTGGCTAGTGGTCATTGACAAGCCTTGTTCTCCATGAATGTGTCTAGGCTCCCTTTAAAGCCAGCTTGATGGCCATCAATACATCGCGTAGTAGCAGATTCCATAGTTTCAGTATGTGCTGTGTGAAGAACCTCTTCTTGTCTGTTCTGAATCTTCTAACATTAAGTTTCATTGCATGTCCCTGTGCACCAGTATTAAGAGACAGGATCCACTTTCTCCCACATCATACACAATCTTATATACCTCTGTCATGCCCATCCCTTACTCACAAGGAAAAAAGCCCCTTTGTCAAAAAGTAGTGCAAAATATCTCTAGAAACTCATATAACTCCAGGAATAAGTGCTAGATCTGAATTAGGCAGGACTTACTTGACTGAAATTATCTTTTGGCTATTCCAAGCAATCCAGGATAATTGGTTTTAAAGACCATTCACAAGTTTCAATGAACACAGCACATTTCAAACATTTTCATGAGATATAAAAATACTTTTAATAAACAAGTAGGAATTAGAGTATCAGAATAGTTTTTCAAGTTTCTGGCAAAGAGTTCATAGTTAGAGAATTAAAACTGAGAATATGAACATTCATTTTAAAACTTGTGTAGTTAAACACATTATACAGACAAGTACTACTTTTATTTTCGTAACACTAGTTGTGGATTTGATCAAATGTGAAGGATCAACTCCCCTCTGTTCCACATAGAAGCAATTTTCCTCCAGTGCTATTTTGACTAAAATTAGTAATGGGAATAAGAAGGCCAGGACTTCCGGTGGAGCTGCGGCCATCGTAGGATCGCGGAATATTCCCTCTGGGTATTCCGAGCGTACCTGGGGGAAAAGGGGGTCGCGCGAAGGCTAAGCGGACCCGTTCACTTCGAGGGGGGTTACCTTGAAGTTCAGTGTACCTGGCGGCGTCATTTGCTGCGCCCTAGAACTCGAGGTTAAAGCATAAACTTCGGGAGAAGGGGCGAGAAGCGGACGCAAGACGGGGACATCGCACCCCCCCAGCTGCGCAAAGCCTCAAGATCCTGATAAAAGCAGCCCGCTTCCAAAACAGAAGAATAAGAGATAAACGGAGATCGGGGCAGCGAGAAAGATCGAGTTGTCCGAACTTAAGAATTGGCAAAGACAGTAATTCGGATGTGAGTAGGAGACGCAAAAAGGGAGTCCGTCTCTACTCTGGTGAAAAATGGCGCTGGGCATGACTGTGCAAGACGATCTGGGTACAGCGTTCCTGTAAAGTGAGTTAATCTTTCTTGACCGGTTGCCTGGGGGTGAACAGTGGTCGGGCAGACCGGAGAAATATAATAATATAAGACAAAAGAACTAGAGTGTTTGAGAAACTAAGAAGATCCGGTAGAGGGGGGAAAGAAAGGGAAAAAAGCGACGGAAAGATCTTTAAGACTGTAAGACTTTAAGACTCTCAGTGCGGCTTAATATCGTGTTGGCAAACCTAAGACAGACAGGGGTTTTGCGTGGCGATACGGAAAGGGCTGCATCCGTTGGTGGAAAGCTTTTAAAAACACCGATAAGGCTGGAAAGTGGGAAAGTTATTGAAACGATCGAGAGAGAGAGAGAGTTTTGTCCCTTCTTCTCCCCCCCCCCTCCGAGTGCAAGAAGACTAAGTCGGCGGGCGGTAAAAGGAGACAAAGGCTACTGATTTGAAGAATTATAAAGAGAAAGGGGGTATCGACTCCCGGGATTACAATCATCGATTGAGCAGAGAACGGGGAAGGAAATTGGCAGGGGTCGATTAAAAGTACTGTGGGAGAAAACGAAGATAGATACCATCGCCGGACTGAGCCTTTAAGTACTGGGGACTTTCTCGGGGAGGGAAGGGGGGCTTGCTTTTCAGGTTGGATCGTCGTTGGATCGTTGTGGTTGCTACAGACTTCTGTGGGTTTTAGACTTTTTAAACTCTTGCGGTTTTCTGACACGGATTGAAAAATATCTAGGTGAACTGCTGTTCCTCTGAAGCTACAAAGTAGCAAAAAGGGAGATGAGTTTGTAACAAAGAAATCGAAAGTAACTTTGGGACTCTGATGAACAAAGAAACCGAAAGTCAGAGATAAGATAGCTGAACTGAGTGAAATTAGTTACTCTCCAACGCCACCTAAAGGTTAAAAAATAGAATACAGGTTAAATTGTAATTGTAATTGTAATTGTAATTGCAAAGGGCAGAGTGAGCTTTGTTCCCCCTGGTGGTAGAAAAATTATAGCGGAAATTAGATTTTGAATTAAGAATGAAGGGGAACAAAGGGAGTGTAACACCAGCAGAGAGAAGGACCTCAAAACAAGAGGAAGGAAAGGAATGGGAAGGTTTATTAGCAGAAATAAAAAAAGAAATAAGACAGAGCGAACAGAATATTGAGAAAAAAATTGTAGATTTGAAGGAATCAATGGATGAAAAATTTGAAAAGGTGGTGGGAGAGTTGACAGAACAGATAAAAGATTTATCTAGTAAATCTAAGACATTAGAAAACTCAGTAAAGAAAGTCCAGAAGGAAGTAAAACAATCAAAGAAAGATACAGAAAAAGTGAAGGAAGAGATAGGAGATGTGAACAGGGCTCAAGAAGAGATATTGGACAATTTAGCTATGCTAGAACTACGGCAAAAACAGATGAACCTCAAATTCCGTGGGATTCCTGTGGAGGCCAATGAGAATATAAGGCAAAAAATAGTGTTTGAACTGGCTAAATGGTTAAATGCTAAACCAGAAATTGTAGAGTACTCCATTCTAAATGCTTTTAGAATAGGAGTAAAGTCAGCGAAAGCAAGAGCTAAAAAACTGCCAGGCGATTGCTTGGTAATGTTTAACTCAATGGATATTCGAAATGAAATTCTGAAATTAGGCCACTCACAGAAATTAATAATTGGTGGTAGGGAAATCATTATACATAAAGAAATCCCAGTAAGATTTTTAAAGAAGAGAGAGCCGTACCAGACGCTGACAGGAATTTTGAGGAGAAAAGGAATAAGCTTTCGGTGGGAATTTCCTGAAGGACTAACTTTTTATTTCAAAAACAAAAGATATAAGATAATGAACGTACAAGAACTGAAGAAGTTCATCAGAAGATACCCGAAGGAGCTGGGACTAGAAGGAGATAAGAAGGAAAAGAAGGCAAAGGAAATTGTAGAAGGGAAGACGGAGGAAGGTGCAGTAGGAGGAGTGGAAGAGGAGGAAGAGGAAGAAGAAGGAGAAGGAGAAAAAAGCGAACAGGAAAGTGAAGAGGGAGAAGAGGAAGAGGAACAGGAAGAGGAGGACAGAGAGAACACCAAGTTGTAGAAAGACTCAACAAGAAATCCGGAGTCATGACTTTAAAGCTTCAATCTTGGAATATAAATGGTTTGAATAATAAATGCAAAAGAAATAAAGTTGAACATGTTTTGAATAAACAAAAGTTAGACATTGTATGTTTACAGGAAACCCATATTGCCAAAAAACACAAGAGAATACTAATAAATAAAAGATTGGGTTTGGACTTTGTATCGGCAGATAAAAAGAAAAAGCGAGGGGTGGTTCTTTATATAAAACAGAAGTTGGAACCCAAACTGATTTATAAAGATGAAGAAGGGAGAATAGTAATCGTACAAATATCATGGCAAGGAGAGAAAATACAATTGGTAGGAATATACGCCCCGAATAATAAAAAGGCCAAATTTTACAAAAAGCTGGAGGAAATCCTGTTGGAATTTGCTGATCAAAAACAAATATTAATGGGTGACATGAATGGGGTAGTGAACCCAATGTTAGACAGAACATCAAGGAGCTCGGGCTCAGAAGGTAAACTGCCAAAGGCTTTTTTTACATTAACAGAAAATTTAAGTTTAATGGATGCATGGAGGGCAAAACATCCTGGGATAAAACAATATACATACTTCTCAGAACCTAACAAAAGCTCAGGGAGAATAGATCATATTTGGGTCACGAAAGGATTGTTATTAAAAGTACACAAAGTAGAGATCCATCCCAGAACCTTATCGGACCATAATGCCGTATATATGGAACTAAAAGGAGAAGGTGTTAGAACTAGGTGGAGAATGAATGAGAGCCTATTTAATGATGAAAAAATAACAGAAAAGGCAAAAAAAGTTCTAAGTGACTATTTTGAATTGAACTCAAATGAAGAAACGGATTTAAACGTGGTCTGGGACGCCAGCAAGGCGGTGTTAAGGGGTTTTATGATATCTCAAGATATTGGCAAAAGGAAAGAAAGAGAGAAGAAGAAAGAAGAAATATTAAAGGCATTAGAAGATAAGGAAAAACAATTAATTTTACATCCAAAGAATCAAGATTTAAAACAAAGTATTAAGGGGCTAAAAAACCAATTTGAAACATTAACTAATCAGGAAATAGAATGGAAATTAAAATGATGAGACAAAAGAATTTTGAATATGCTAATAAGTCGGGCAAGCTACTCGCGTGGCAGCTGAAAAAAAGAAAAGAGCAGAGCATAATAAACAAAATCAGAAAGAATGATGTATTAATAGAAAATCCAAAAGATATCAAAAATATATTCCAAGAATTTTATAAAAAATTATACCAGGAAAATCAAGAGAAGGAAGAAGAAATGGACATATATCTGGATAAGAATAAGCCAAAGAGAATATCAAAGGAAGACCAAGAACAACTGAACAGTCCAATATCAGAGGAAGAACTTAAAGGTGCAATAAAAAAGCTGAAGGGAGGGAAGGCTCCGGGTCCCGACGGCTTATCAGCAAAATATTATAAGGAACTGGCACCGCAGCTGACACCAAAATTGCTGGAGGTGATGAATAGAATTTTAATTAATGGAAAGGTCCCGGACTCTTGGAAGGAGGCTTTCATCACCTTAATTCCAAAACAGGGCACAGATTTGTTAAATGAAAAAAATTACCGACCGATTTCATTATTGAACCTAGATTACAAATTATTTACGGACATCTTAGCAGAGAGATTGAAAAAGGCCTTAAACAAAATAATTCACAGGGATCAGGCGGGGTTCCTTCCGGGCCGCCAGATGAAAAATAACATCAGAACAATTGTGGACTTAATTGAATATTTGGATCTGAAAATAGACAAGAAAGCGGCTTTAATTTTTATCGACGCCGAAAAAGCCTTCGATAATGTGTCGTGGCAATTTATGATGAAGATTTTAAAAAAGATGGAGGTGGGGGAACACTTTTTAAATGGAATCAAAGCCATCTATAAAGAACAGTCGGCAAAATTGGTGATTAACGGGGCTCTAACAGATAAATTTAACATTACAAAGGGCACAAGACAGGGCTGCCCGATATCACCATTGCTTTTTATTGTTGTATTGGAGGTTCTGGCAGATAAATTAAGAGCCACAAAAGATATTAAAGGAATTAAGATCGGCAAGAGGGAGCTCAAACTGAAGGCGTTTGCGGACGACATTGTAATGACTCTAGAAGATCCAATGCAAAGTGTGGGAGAGATGTTAACAACAATAGAAGAATTCGGAAAATTAGCAGGTTTCAAGCTAAATAAGGAAAAAACAAAAATGTTGGTTAAAAATCTAAGTGGGAAGGAAACGGAAGAATTACAAAATAAATATGGCATTATGGCGGTAAAAAAGGTTAAATATTTAGGAATTTGGTTGTCACCTAAAAATATAAATCTGTTTAGCGATAATTATGAGCCTATCTGGAAAGAAATCAAAAGAGATTTAGAAATCTGGAGTAAATTAAGTTTGTCACTGTGGGGAAGGATAGCAAGTGTAAAAATGAACGTCCTACCAAGGATCTTGTTTCTCTTCCAAATGTTACCGGTAATCAAGGGAATAAGCCAGTTAAAAGAGTGGCAGAAAAATTTGTCAAAATACATCTGGCAAGGCAAACGCCCGAGAATCAAACATAAATTATTAATAGATAAAAAAGAGAGAGGGGGCTTTGGATTGCCGGATTTAAAAATTTATTACGAGGCTTCGTGCATGATCTGGCTTAAAGAGTGGATGGTGCTGAAGGATAAGGAGCTGCTAGATTTGGAGGGTTTTAATAATAGGTACGGCTGGCACTCCTACCTTTGGCAAGGTAAAGTGAAAGTGCACAGGGAATTCCTGACACATGTATTTAGGAAACCTTTATATGAAGTGTGGGTAAGACACAAGGACCTGGTGGAGAGAAAAACACCCAGATGGCTTTCCCCCAAAGAGATATTAACAATAAAAAAAATAAATATGGAAGAAGAAGATTGGGTAACATATGAGGAATTGTTAATCGAATCAGATAAAGATTGGAAAATTAAGGCATATGACCAGATAGCAGAAAAATTGACAGGATGGATCCAATATCACCAGATATATAATCTATTTAATGAAGACAAAAGAAAGTGTAATTTCGACAGTAACAAATCAAAATTCCAAGTGGATATTTTAGAGGGTAACGAGAAATTATTATCTAAAATGTACGATTATCTATTAGATTGGCATACTAAGGACGAAGAAGTTAAAGAGGTAATGACAAAATGGGCGATAGATGTTGGTCACAATATACAATTAGAAATGTGGGAAAATTTATGGAAAAAACATATGAAATTTACGGCATGTATATTGTTAAAGGAAAACATCATGAAAATGATGTATCGATGGTATCTCACACCCGTAAGATTGGCAAAAATGTACAAAAAATATGATAAGAAATGTTGGAAATGTGAGAAGAAGGATGGTGAGTTTTACCATATGTGGTGGACATGTGAAAAAGTCAAACCTTTTTGGGAGGCTATTTATAATGAATTAAAGAAAATTTTTAAGTATACATTCCCAAAAAAACAAGAGGCTTTCCTGATTGGGTTAGTAGGGGAAGAGATTGAAAGAAAAGATCAAAATCTCTTCTTATATGCCACCACAGCCGCGAGAGTACTATTGGCGCAAAAGTGGAAATTAAAAGAGGTACCAACAATAAATGATTGGAGAAGGAAGGTATTGGAATACTCAGAGTTGGCAAAATTAACTGGGAAAATAAGAGAAAAAAAGGATCAAAGGTTTCAATTGGAATGGGGTAAATTTCTGGAATATATAGAGGACTATAAGGAGGTGTAAGCACTTACGGGGTATAATGGAATTCTTGTAACAGGACAAATGAGTAATGAAAATATGAAGATAACAAAACATGTGAAAGAAGAAAAGAGAAAAGAAGAGAAAGCGTAGGAAAGAGGAAAAATTAGAAAGCCAGAGAAGAGAGGGGAGGAAGTCAATAAAAACTCGGCGGAGTTTACTAATATTGTAAAACTTTATTTGACATGTATATCTGTATTTTGTAAGATGATGAAAATAAAAAAAAAATATTTGCAAAAAAAAAGGGAATAAGAAGGCCATATTTTCTTGCTGTATTATTATTTATTTATTTATTTTTGAAAATTTGAGGAAAATGTATTAAGATCTCACACATACAGTACCTGTATATGATGTATATTTCCATACATGTGTCCTTACTTGGTCCTGCATTTGGCTCACTACTTTCTTCATAATCTATCATTTACAACCTTTCTACACTTAGTGTAGAGATTTCTTTTTCTAGGTCTTACATACCCTGCAAAGCATTAGCTGAGAAAATCCTTTGGTTTTTGCAGCCTTCCCAGTAATCCCTATCTGAAAAATCCCATTTGGTTCTTCTCCTTACAATTATTTTGCACTTGGCATGGTCCTCTTAGATGTTCTCAATGTGACTTGATTAATAGATTGAATTTTGAGGACAATTGGGGGGGACATCCCACTTTTCCCACTGCAAAGTTGAGTGAAGCCAGCATATGAAGGCAGCCCTGTTCAGGGAAGTTTTTGGTGTGTGGTGTGGTTGTGCTTTTATTGTTTTTTGTTGGGAGCCGCAGAGGCAACCCAGTCAGATGGGTGTTGTATAAATATTTAATAATAAATTTACTACTATTATTATTATTATTAGCCGGTCACTGTACATTACAAGAATATTGTTTTAACACTATATGCCCTCTCCACCTGTGTAAAGGAGTTCATTGTTAATAGCTCAATTTTTAAAATACTAATACTACTGCTAACAATAATATTTTAAGAAGACATGAAGGGCCAGTTTCTTCCTATTAAAATAAACCAAATGATTTTACATGGATTTTAATGGAATATGATCTGCAGTCAAAAGGACATAAACATTTTAATAATATTTTTTGCAAGAGAATTTTACTGATGAGGGCACAGATTACCTTATTTTACCAGCTGTTTTATCTATAGACTGTCTAATCTTCCGGGAAAACTGGAAAACTGAGGACAACAGCAAGGTATCTCCCATAACCTGAAAGAGTTTCAATAGACAATTGTTCATTTAAATACAGTTTCTAGATCACCTTCTAAAAATGTAAGTGACAATATCATGGCTTTTTCTTCCTAAACTATTATTCTCATGTCATGTACTTCCAATTTACTTTAGTAGGAGCACAGAACAATATTAAACTTTTTAAATTCATGCAACTTGTGGAAATTTATGGAAATTATCTTTAGCCATAAACACAGCTTTCATTGCAATATAAAAGCACATTCATGAATGGAAAAATAACACTGACTTCAGCTGGCTATAGTCAAGTCCCTGGTTAGGATTAGTAAATGTTTGTAAAATAAGACAACTTCCAATAAACAAAACAATGTACGGAAAAAGTTGAAATGTGAATTAAAAAGTATTGCAATTGAACAAGTGAAGAATCTGCTCTGTGAGCTACATAATGAAACGTATTCAATCCAACTGTGAACTATCCAATTGCCAGCAGAAAACAAACACATACAAAACTCAATGGCATGCCTGCTGAATCATGCTCTGGACCCCACTTACCAGGGGATCTTCTTTGTACCCTTCATGTAGAGATGTGTAGGGAGCAAGATAATATTCTGGGCCCACTTACGTAGCCAGTGTACAGTACTGCTAAACCCTCTGGGATTTGTACCTAGGACATCATTAGGAGGCCTGGCAAGACACTTTGGCATTGGCACTGTGATTTGTTACATCTCTATTTGGTAGTGAGCGCAGGTGCCTGGCTCTTGTGGTGTTCCCCACTGTGGGGTCCCCTTTAAAGGATCTTGTGGTGTCCTAGGCCAGGTGTCAGCAAACTTTTTCAGCAGGGGGCCGGTCCACTGTCCCTCAGACCTGGGGGGGCTGGACTATCTTTTGAAGGGAAAAAAGTGAACGAATTCCTATGCCCCACAAATAACCCAGAGATGCATTTTAAATAAAAGGACACATTCTACTCATGTAAAAACACGCTAAGGAGGCAATTGGGCCGGATCCAGCCCCCGGGCCTTAGTTTGCCTACCCATGTCCTAGGCTGTTGTAGGGGCTGGCATGCTGGTCACACATCAATGTCACAGAATGGACGACACTACTGGTTCATGTCATTATGTACCTAAGCTGGGTGGTGGTACTGGTTAGCATTACGGCTGTCTGATGACTGGAACTTTGCCCTATGCCTAAGCAAGCATGGTTGGCTATAATCGATAAAAGTTGTGGCCTTTCTGTTGCTGTCCCACACACATTGACTTGGATTCAGCAGGATCTCAGACTTTGCCAATTTTGACACTGCTGCCACAGCTCCCCACACGAGACCCCTAATCCTCAAGTATAGCTTTTTAGGGACATAGTGGGCAGCGGTAGGAAAGCTTCATTCTGTGAGAAGAATTCTATCCACAAGTCCTAGAATCCAAGCAATTAGCTTTGTACGCTCATCAATTGTTGCCATTGGTCTCATGATATTATGATTTGATGCTAGCACACAGTTATTTCCCATTTCATGACATTTTGGTTCACTGTCTGGTCTATTCCACTGTTTCTAAAGTATGTTTCCTGTTTTCACTGATGCCTACATCAGGCCACACTGAGTTTTTTCTTTGTGAGAATAGGGATAATCTTCCCAGTCTGTACTTTTGTAATAAAACACAAACATCAAGAGCAGCAAAAAATAATACGCAAGCCAGTACTAGGCACTTCTACACTTGAACCAAAGCAAGATGACAAATAAGAATAGCCAAATTTAGGCTCATGGGGGTTCAAATTTTCACTCTGCTGTGAAGCTCAAAATGTAGCTTGGGTCAGTCACTATCTCTTAGCTTACCCATTCACATAATTGTTCCAGGGATAATATGGAATAATCCCACCTAAACTACTTTGAGCTCCTTGGAAGAACAATGGTATATAAAATGATAAAATGAACAAAGTAAACCCAACACCTGACCCCAAATTTGTCTTCCTCCTCAGCCTTCTGCCTCACTAACTCCAAATCCCTGCCTCTGTCTCGCTAGAAACTGCCTAAGGGGTAGGGGGATGAGCAATGTCTCTTCCTTATAGAGGTAGTTCATGGGGTAGTTTATCATGTAGTGCTTTGGTATTTAATGTTCAAACAGGAAAGTTATTGGCTCCCTGGGCCTTTCACTCAGCTCTTTATGTAAAGGCATGGACAATACTTACTTCATCCCTACTCCAGGTTCGACGACGTGTAATTGTGGGGGGCTCAGGTAGGTCTGTTGTCTGTGCTTTGGAATCATTAGGTCGAGTGTTGCCATCTGGTGTTTTTGCATTTACTACTGGAGGAATCTTCCTGAAGTTCAGACTTTCATCAAATACACGGTCTACTAGCTGAAAAAAAATTAAATACATATACTTAGTGAGAAAGCTTCACTTTAAAACTAACCAGAGAGGTGCATTATGAGGCTCGTCAGTTTAGATGGGTTTGCCACTAAAGAACAGAAGAAATCAAAATAATAACTAGAGTATTCGATTTACTTGTATATTAGAAAACAAAAACAAAAAAATCATTTAATTTTGCCAAAACATCAGCAATTATTTTAGTTATGAATGCACAGAAATAGATATTAGGTTACAAATGCAATAGTGGTGTATAACTACAGAACAAAAGAGAAAGGGGACTCATATTTATATAGTAAAGATGTAAGTTCATATTACCTAACTCAGAGAAAATGCATATTTACATTAGCAGAAGCTTAGTAGTATGGTTAGGAAACAATAAAAAGAAACCAATATGAACATAATAAAAAATACACCACTTACACACAAAACATATCCTGCTACTCACAAAAATGTACATAGAACATAATGTTGTTAACCAAGACTTATGTACAAGAAGTTGAAATAATTTAAGAGGAACAACACAACAGGTGAACAGAAAACATTCAGGGTTGGCACTGAATTTAGCATGAAAGGGTTGTTTTTACTAGATTAATTTTTGGGATTTAGTGCTTACCACCACCCATCCACTTCCTGAGAAAAATAAAATAAACTCTACACATAACCCCTACATGTTGTGTTCTAGAGGCCTTTTCAAATTCCAGCCAGCTGATTATTCACTAGAATTTTTCAATGCTCAGTAATGGAAAAAAACAAACCTTAATAATAACACAAAACCTTGTTTCTCATCTCTCTCTTTTATTCCACATATATGTGTCATACACAAATCTGGTTCCTCTCTCGTTGTCTCTGCAAATATGTTATCTTGTCAGAATTTGATCTTATAGCTGGTTCAGATAGTCAAATCACCAGCTCACATGATTGGTCTACTCCATGGGTAGGCAAACTAAGGCCCAGGGGCTGGATGTGGCCCAATCGCATTCTAAATCTGGCCCGTGGACAGTCCGGGAATCAGTGTGTTTTTACATGAGTAGAATGGGTACTTTTATTTAAAATGCATCTCTGGGTTATTTGTGCGACATAGGAATTCATTCATTTTTTCCCCAAAAATATAGTCCGGCCCCCCACAAGGTCTGAGGGGCAGTGGACCGGCTCCCTGCTGAAAAAGTTTGCTAACCCCTGATTGGGAACAGTGTTAACATTGGAAAAGGCTTTCTCAGCAGCAGCTTTTATGAGTTGAGACTTCTACATTCCCAGCACTTATTGCTGGTGAAAGCTGCCACAGGACTTCCCAGTCTCTTTAGTTAACTTTACATTGTTTACATTAGATCAGCCGTGTGAGTGATTCTGTGCCAATGACGAAGCTGTAGGAGTGCTTTGTAAATGGTTCAACATGTAATTTGACTACTCTGCGGTTCTACAACTGGTGAAGCCAAATGGTAACTCTATTCTGTTTTCCTTCATTGTTTTACCTATTGAAAATTGACATGGGTGTACTAAGGCAATCGTTCCATCAGGGCCAGCATATTAACCCTGACGGAACAATTTCCCTCTCCTTCCCCCTGTGCACTGTTCTGGGGGTTCTTGCAAAACCCCCTCAGCCAAGTTCAAGGGGGATGAGGAGGACAGGTGGCAAACCTCCATTGGGGAAATGGAAGTGCTTGCACAGGACTTCTGGTGACAGGACTAATTAGTTGAATCCCTCCTACATTTTCCGTATCTGAGAATTCCAAATTACTGTTGAAACAAACCCTCACACTTAGAAGTTAAATGGAGGCAACTCTAACAAATAACTTTTATCCAATTGCTAAATATATCTCAGTAGCTTTTTGTTACTATGGTGGTGTGTTACTGGCTTGCTCCTTAAAATACATCTTCCCAGGAAACTGCCAACCCTGAAATCAAACCAAATAGTTAAAAAAGGACAAACAGTAATATTGTTAAAAAGAGTTGACTTTATATTTTAAAATACTCTCACTGGTGGTCGCAATATTGACCTTAACATGCAAGTTTTGCATATAGAAACAGCATGTCAGAGAAATGTATGACTTGAACTGCAGCATGAAATCATGCTAATTTAAACGTTTATGACAATTGTTATAATTAGGAAGGATGGGTTATAAATTGAATTAATAATAATAATAATAATAATAATACAATAATATATTAGGGAAGGGAACTTCAACTCAGTAAGTAAATCATTTAAAAGATTCAGTCACTCATTCAGGGCCATCTAAGACCAATGAAAAAATGCAAATTATCTCACCTTACACAGAGTATTTTATAATACCTGTATATAAACAAATCTCTAATGCTTTCTCTTTACTAGGGAGCATTGAGATACTACTCACTTGCATCTGAGGCTATGACAAAGAAACAAGCAAAAGGTCTTATTTTCAAAGTAAACAGAAAAACCGACCTAGTATTCACAGTATGACTGGTTTTGCATTGGCCATTTTAATTTTTTTAGATTTTTTTTAAATAGGCAACAATCTTAAAATTAATGGAAGAGTATACTGAGAATATGGAGATTCACGCACACACAGGTGGAAATAATTAAACTTATGTCAGAAGGATAAAGCAAAAGAAATAAAGAAAAGAAAGAACCTTATGCATTTCTCCATGAAGATCTCCTACCTCTTCTCTAGTGTCTATGGCAGAGCCAGGGGTGGTGGCAGCAGTGCTTACTGTGGTACTAGGAGCAGTGCCTGATGAAGTCACTGAATCTATCTCTCCTGCTACATCATTGATTTCACGTGCGATGAGAGCCAGGTCCTGACTGATCCTGTTGATAGTTAACACAGCACAATTTATCCCAAATAAAAAACCTCAGAGTTCAAAGTTGGTGTTCCTTACAATATGAAACATGCTACTGTTTTCAGTATTTTCTTGTAATCATAACTATCATAGGTACGAGTGTTTAAAATAACTTCCAACTACCAGAGCAGCACCTAAAATAACTTCCAACTACCAGAGCAGCACCTAAGAAAATTTGCTGTGCAAGGACTCCATCATTCTTCTGCTACAATTGCACAAAATGCATCTCAACATTTTAAATACCTGAAATCCAGAGTTGTACATCTTACCATGTACAAATGGGTCATTATATAGTTTCAACTAGGCAGAATTGCAGTGGCTTCTAACCTAATAATTAACCCAAACCTATGGATTCAAGTTACAAGAAAGGAGATTTCCGACTAAACATCAGGAAGAACTTTCTGACAATAAGAGCTGTTCAATAATGGAATGGGCTACCTTGGAAGGTGGTGGACTTTAAGCATTTGTCATGTATGATTTAGTTGAGATTCCTGCATGGCTGGTGGTTGGACTAGATGACCCTTGGGGTCGCTTCCAGCTATACAGTTCCACGATTCTATCACTTAATTAACATTAATTAACAAAGTCCCAACATACTGGCACTAAGTAAATGTTAAATAGTAGCTACTTGTACACGTTTGTGAAACCCATTATTACAACAGGCGATTTATGGCTGTACAGTCATACCTCTAGATACGAACGCTGCGTGTTGCGTTCATCATGGGTTACAAACGCGCCGAACCCAGAAGTACTGGAATGGGTTACTTCCAGGTTCAGCGGTCTGTGCATGCGCAGTAGCACTGAATCACGTCACGCACATGTGCAGAAGTGGCGCTTCAGGTAGCACGCTGCTCATGTTTCGAACGGGGCTCCGGAACGGATCCCGTTAACAACCAGATGTACGACTGTATTTAGGAACACTATGATAGTATCTTTCACTAACAGTAAAGAAAGTTTATAGTGCTTCAGTGGTAGAGAAAATCAATTTTGTTTCAGTATAAACCCAATTACAAAACGAAACACATTTCATAATGGTCATTGATTTAACTGATAAAGCTGTTTTTAAACCAAGTAATCATCCCTTGCAAGCCAACCTTGCTATTTCTTCTCGATGGGCAGTCCAATCTCGAATGTAGTCTTCCTGTTCCTTTATCCTATGCTTGAAGATATTGCTACTTTGCGTTGGTGTCCCTGTGCTCTGCAATCGAGTAGTTTTCAGGGCTGGAGAAGTACGTAGACGGGCATGTTTAGGAGAGTTACGGTTTGATCCAAATTCATCTTCCGAGGTGGAAGCATAATCAGTAGGAAAGCGCCTCCATCTTGAATTTACTAAATTAGTTTAATTATTAAAAAAGAATTATTATTGTATCTACTGCAAGGAATAAAATTATGATTTTAGAAACATCATGACAACACAACAGCTGCTTAATTCCAAACCCAAAAATACCTTATACAAAAGTGTTTGCTGACTATAGCATAAAAAGAAAGCTACTAAAATTGTGTTAAATAATAAATGCTAATTTACAAAAATGTGAAAAAAGAAGCTCTTTGTACAATGGTGAGTTAATAAGTTAGGAACGCTACTAGTCTTCTATCTAAGAGCATGATATATATATATATCAGAACAAAGGCCCAATTCATTGTCACTTTCCAACACAGTGAGTCGTACTTTTTCTGCAAATTTTTCCCATTCTCAAAAAGCCTAACTTTCCATGAGATAATATAGGCATTGAGTATAAATAACTGAAGTAGTGTAGTTGCCAGAGGGGTGTGTGTGGAAATATCAAGTCTATTGAATTTGAAATTCAATTTTGAAACATTAGGTGACATCCACCAAACATTGTAAGAGCATAACAGACTTGAAATAATAATCTAATGTTACTTTCCTGAGGAAGAGGAGTAACAATAGCAAGCAAAACGCTCATTTTCATTCAGATGTTGAGGGCTACAGGAAGAAAACACTTTCCTTTGTCCACCCCTCCTCTTTCCCCCCGAAAGGGCTGTCCAGACTAATATAAATACAAGTCCTTGGAAATGTAACAGTACCCAAACAACCTAAGGGAACTAAAGATTCAAAACACTAGCTTTTTTTTTTTTTGTTTTGTTTAAACATGGCTTTGTAGGTCAGTTACCTTGAATTATGGATCAGCCAGACAGCAAGAAAGCATGTGGTGTCAAAAAGCTTGAAGTCATTTTTGCCAAGATTTGTTAAGTGCACAGATGACACTTTTAGACAGTACAAGTATTACTGTTCAGAAATAATTTAAATAAAAATAATTTACAATACAGTGCAATGTAAATTATTTGCATGTGTTGCAATGTAAAAATAATTGCAATGTTTTCAGATCAGATAATAATAATAGCTTGTAAAGATACATTGTGAATTTAGAATATGGCATTATTACAGTACAATTAATTGAAGAATGAAAATATTTCATTGCCAGATAATATGCAGACGCTAATGAATAAGTCAGGTTTACTTATTTTAAATTATCTAAAGTAGTTTTACTCTACCCTGCAGCTGAAAAAGGTTCCAATGTGGCTTTCACATATTAATAAGACACACTGGAATATATACACTTTTGCAGTTTCTCATCCTTTTTTTAATAAGCAGAAAAAGCACTTATTTCTAAAAGCATGCAAAACAATCACTGAGGATTAGAGAGTTGTCATGAGTTGGACCCAATTGTTGTTTTTGTTTTTTTGTAAAACATTTCAAATTGATTTGAATTTCCCTTTATTTCCCAGTTACTTCAGTAGTCAGAATGTGTGTTTTTTTATTAAAAAAAGTTATAGTTTTATGAATTTGGAGCTAGTCCTGCAACCCAGCATTGTACAACATGAGAATTTAAAGTAATTGTTTTCCAAAAAACCAAATATTTAGGAGTGAAATTTTAGAAGCAAAATATGATTTCTAGTACTCTACCACTGTAAGTTTCAACAGCAGGATCTGGGTCTGGGAGAAGACGGTATGCCTCTGTGTACAAAATATTTGTTTATCATATTAATGAAGACATACAGATTTAAGGCTTGTATTAAGTAATTCCACTATTTTAAAAACACAGACGTGAAAAAAATTGAACTGATTTTTGAGCATTCTGTTAAATACAAACTTAGACATCCAAATAACAGGCAATAACATAGCCCGGAAGAGATACAAACAGCAGTAACTTTCTTCATGCTCATTTTAGTTCCATCAGTACCAAGAAGGCTAAAAAGCCTGCAAAAGAGTTGCTGCTCTGCTTTTTCTAACAGGAAACGTGAGCTTGCTGTTTCGCAGAGATCAATGAAGCAAGCTCCCATTTCTCCTTGGCAGAAATCTTTGTAGGCGGCAGAGAAGTGACTCTTGGGCTTCTTGGAACTTAAGAGATCACTTTTCCACTCTTTCCAAATGTCTCTTAAACAAGGAAGAACATAATAATCCAGGAGGCTGCAATGATATCAGAGGAGCTTCTGGGCAATTCCCTGTTGAACAGCATTTCCCAGTAGAACAGCAACTCTCTTGTGCTGAGCTGTCAACCTTCATTTTATTTTTTGCATTGGGAAATGGCCATAGCTGTCAACTTTCCCTTTTTTTTGCAATGGGAAACGGCACTGGAATAAGGGAATTTCCCGCAAAAAAGGGAAAGTTGACAGCTATGCTCTTGTGTCCCAAGAAGCTCTCTGGGCTAACAGACTGGAGCTACACGGTTCCACAGGTAGGGCCCATTCTGCATGTAATGAGCTCATGGAAAGGATGCATGAGGACTATATTGTCTCTGAATTTAGATGCAAACTGACCACATCCACATCTTCAAGACTAATGTGCAAATCAGATGAGAATTATTTTGTACCTCAGTGAATTTGGCAATGCAATACTCAACTCAAAAAATATATTCATATACATTAAAATGGGTAATTTAATTTTTACAAGATTGAGAAATGCATATACTGAAATAGAATACCTATTTCAATATGTATTTTGTGGTACGTATGTACAGGTGGCAACCATTTTGAGTGAGGGTTCCATTCCTGGCCCCCTCGTGCATCGGCCAAGTGTGCATAAGCCCGCCCCATTTTCAGGCCACTTCTGGGATTGGCAGTGACCAGCATGTGCATGACTGCACATTAATTGGACACATGTAAAACGGTCACTGCCTATAATTGAATGGCTTGCGACCCAAAAACCTGAAGGATCGATTCTTCCCATTCCAGCCTGCCCATGCCTTAAGATCTTCTGTTGACACGCTACTCCAAGTCTTCTTTACTGGAAGATCATTATATAATTAAAATGGAGAGGGCTTTGTCAGTGGTGGAACCCTAGGTTTGGAATGTACTCTCAAAACAAGGGTACCTGGCATCTACTTTACAATCTTTTTGGCAACAGGTTAAGCCTTTAAAAAATATCAAAAAAAAATCTAGGCATTTTAATTTGAATAATACCGGTAGCTTACTTAGTTTTCCTTGTATCTGAAGAAGTGTGCATGCACATGAAAGCTCATACCAAGAACAAACTTAGTTGGTCTCTAAGGTGCTACTGGAAGGATTTTATTTTTTACAGTGGTACCTCAGGTTACATAAACTTCAGGTTACATACGCTTCAGGTTACATACTCCGCTAACCCAGAAATAATGCTTCAGGTTAAGAACTTTGCTTCAGGATAAGAACAGAAATCGTGCTCTGGCGGCGGCACAGCGGCAGCGGGAGGCCCCATTAGCTAAAGTGGTGCTTCAGGTTAAGAACAGTTTCAGGTTAAGAACGGACCTCCGAAACGAATTAAGTACTTAACCAGAGGTACCACTGTATTTTGTTTTAGTTTTCCTTGTCATTTTTATCTGCTGTCTTTTATCAAGATTGTTAATGTCTTTATCTTATTGTACCAGGAATTTACTAATTTATTATTTATATCTGCTGTATACTGCTCTGTAATTGAACTTGGTGAAGGGATGATTATAAAAGACAACAACTTCTAATCTGCTCTTGATATGATGCAGAATTAAGGAGATACAGTGGTACCTTGGGTTACAAACACTTCGGGTTACAGACTTCACAGTGGTACCTCTGGTTGAGAATGGGATGTGTTCCAGAGGCCCGTTTGCAACATGAAAAGCCCGCAACCTGAAGCGTCGTATCTGTGCATGTGCGCGGCGCGATTCGGCACTTCTGTGCATGTTCAAAGCACGATTTAGTGCTTCTGCGCATGTGTGCGCGCCGAAACCTGAAAGTAACCTGTTCCGGTACTTCTGGGTCTGGCACATTCGTATCCCGTAGTGAACGCAACCCAAGGTATGACTGTATTCAGTCTCCAACAGAAATTAAATTTCTCTTTGTAGTGGGGAGGGGGAGAGTGAGAATTCAACTCTTTTTTACTTTCTTCTCAATAAGTAATGTCTGAACAAATGCAGTTACTCATCCTGTATAAGAAGCATCCTGTATCAGAGCTGTTTTACAGCATCTAACATTGTGACATTTACTTTATTACTGTTTTTATTACCGTATTATTAGTATTGCCTATTTCTATATTCCTTCTTTTTTCATTTTGTAACTTGGGTGTACTCTTTGATTCTGAGCCATCACACTCTGCGTACAGCTTTAAAGTTTTTCAATGAGTTTTTTGGAATTGTAAAACTTATTTTATTCCTTTAAAATATCTCTAATCTAGTGAGGCAGGAGAGAAAAAACTGAGGGGACTGCGCCTGCCTCCCAGAATTCTTTGCTCTCCTGCCTCCGTCACGTGAAGAGGGCCATAACTCAACCCATTCAGGTCATCAGCAACCGCCTCAAATTATCTCTAGCCTAGCCTTTACTGGAAGTGACTCCATGATAAATTATATTATGTTAGTTCATCAATTAAGAATGGAATTTCAATTGTTGGGATACAATGATGGCAGGAAAAGGATCATGCTTATTTTGTGCACCCAAAGATCTAGACAGAGTGAGTAAAAATGGGTGCCACCCAACATGGTGTAAGCAGGCACCTGTGGCTCTTCCTTTCTCTCTCTTGCAAAATCTGAACTGGAATGTTTGGGGGGGGGCAGAGGTCCCAAAGTGAACATTTTCTGATGCTCGCACCAAAAGTTTGCTGCAGTCAAAAAACTCAAACCCTGATTTACAAATAGTTTAAAATGACAGCTGCAGAAGCCCTAATGTCTCCAACAGAATGAAATAGTATCTACAAATGCTTTTTACCTAGTTGTGTATATTCTCAAAGATAGTCAATAGGCTTTCTATCCTGTAACCATGATTCATATAGCCTTGTGTACACACAATATTTTTTTCTATTTGGCTGCAGCTGCTCATACTATGCCAGATGCTACTCTGGAGGTTTTTCCAAACCCTTGGGCATGGCTTTTAGGTATAGCTGAATGACTATGATGAAAGAAACACCCTGGGGACTCCTAGTGCATGCATGGCTGTTAAGATCTTGGCCTGAATGTTTCACAAGGTGATGGATATGCAAATAATATAACCCCCAGATGGAGGCAGACAAAAACTAGTTATGTAGACTGCTGCATTTCAGTTCGTTCCACATGCACTATACCAGCCATGGCCAAACTTGGCCCTGTTTTGGGACTACAACTCCCATCATCCCTAGCTAACAGGACCAGTGGTCGGGGATGATGGGAATTGTAGTCCCAAAACAGCTGGAGGGCCAGGTTTGGCCATGCCTGCACTATACCAAACTAGTGACTAGGTTAACATGCCTTTACAGAGGCCTGTTATGAAATTAGGTAGTAATTCTCAGTCAACTGGATAACCAAAGCCAAGTGTGACTTCTTTTCTTTTCTTGGTGTATCTTAGCTACTGTAGAAGCAATAAATAATAATCACTGGCCTCACATAATCCAAATCCAAGTTCAAAATGCTACGTCTGAACAAGCACTAGATCTGAAAAAGAATTCTGACATCCCAAACATTATTAGTCTTCACATGTTCCAGTTTTATAGCAAAAAAGCATTAATTTGGTTAAAAAGCTGAATGACTTATGAATAAATCAGCCATTTAGTGGTGAAGGAGATTCTGCCAATCCCTTACCATTTTTCATTAGATTCAGCAACTTTAAACCTACATTTTATTATTAATAATGCTCCATGTATGTCCCTATCAACTGAAAAGTGAAAGTGCTGACAGGTCAAATTATTGAATTAAGGATGAAAAGCTCTCGTACCTGCTGGAGAATTATGAGCTGATGACAGAGATTTGGATTTGGAGTCCGAAAGGCGTGAAATGCTGTTCGCTCTCATTCTAGGAGAAACTTTAGTGCTGTCTGCTGGCGGTGTTATCCTAATGCCACTTCTAATTATGGCTTCTGGAGTACGAGATGATGTCGTGCTTCTAGACATTGTTGCTTCAGAATCACTACGCGCTGATAAAGAACCAAGTCTATTTCTCCGTGGCTGAGCAAGCAGGTCAATTCTTGAGATATTTCTCCTTCCTGATGGGGGTTTGGAAGTAGAACTTGTAGTAGACACCTCAGAAGCAACGGATGCTTTATCCGCATCTGCCAGTTCGCTATCTGACACTTCACCAAGTCGCGCTCTACGTAAGAGAGAAGTCCTTGTGGGGCGAGGCCTTGGGAGAGTGATTGATTTACTGGACTGCCCAGCTGATGCTGGAGAGGTCCTCAACTTGGCAGACTTGATATTTTCTGTTTTGGAATGTAAATGTTCGTCTGCTGAGGTAAAAGATGTCCTTCCATGCGATTTGCCAGAGCATGTTTCCTGGTCAGAAGATAAGATATCAGAAATGGCAGAATGAGGTAAGCTAGAAGTTTGGTCGTCATCTGTCAAATCTACAGAAGGCTGCCTTATTCTTCCACTGCTCTGCACAACCTTGCGTGCATCACCTCTTGAGCCAGCATCTGAAGAGCGGCTTTTTGTTTTCTTCTCAATTTTTTCTCTAGCACTTGTAGAAGATGACTTTAAAGCATCCTTTGAAGGTGAACTAGTGGAACATCTATCTTTGTACAGGGTGCTAAAGCTTTTTCGTTTCTGAGATTGCTTTCTTTCACTGTCTCCAGTAACAAGGCTAATTGTACTAGCTGTATCCACATCTGATTCAGGCGAAATGGAATTATCTCTATTATAGCTGGGAGTTTCAGGTCCTTCATCGGTTTTGTTCTCTTCACGCAGCTTCGCTTCAAGAAAAGCCATTACAGCTTCAGTGTCCTTTAAGATAAGTGTTGTATCTAGGCTAGAATCTGTTTCCACTGAATCACTTTTCTCACTTATTCTACTAGTGGATGTAGTTCCTGTCTGTTTATTAATGTGAGGGATTAGTTCTATAGGTATATTTGTGCTTGGTTTATCTATGGTAAAGCTGCCTTGTCTCACCAATGGCTTTGATGATTCTTTTTTATCCCCACTAAACCCTTTTGGAGTGGGACATCTTGTTGCATCTTCCGCCTTCCTTCTTTTCCCGTCACTTTGCACCACTTTACTTTCTGCTTTGCCAGAACCACGCCCTGATGCTTTTTCTTTATTGTCTGCTTTATGAGAAACAGGCGGCTCGTCTCTACTTCTTTCAGCTTGGTTTGGTGTTTTTGAAGAAGATAATTTAGTGGGGGTCCAATGTGTTACCTCCTTTTGTTCCTGCTGCTTCATTTTAGCCAAAGCTTGTTTTACCACCGATGTTTCTCTGCCATTTTCACTTTTCTCTTTGTCAGAAGAAAAGCAACTGTTGGAGTGAAGAAGCGTCTTGTCTGCTTTAGGAGACAGGCCATTCATTGCCCTGCTTGCTTTAGTCACGCTCCTGTCACTAACTTGCCCTATTTCTTTCTGTGTATGAGTTGGAGTTTCTTTCTCTTGAAGTTCAGTGTCTTGTTTTTCACCTATCTCCGATCGCTGGTGGGTTGTAACCTTTGTTCTTTGTCCTTCTGTGGCATTTTCCTCCTTCGGCAACTGTGGAAGTGTTCGCCTCTTTCTATCTCCTTGGCTGGTCAAAGAGGCAGCAGAGGCAGCACTTCTAGCTGACAGGCCAGATTCACTGATGTCTGTATCTAAAACCAAATAAAATGTAGGAAAATGTGGAGAGGGAAAACATGTTAAGTAAAAGGACTTGTGTGGGATTCACCTGACAAGTCATGTCAGCGGAAGCCCTGGGCAAGGACTTCCACTTCTGTAACAAGGTATACCCTTACAACAGCACACAGGGGGAGACAGAGGGGGATCGTTCCATCTGGCAAGCTGCAATGCTTGTACAGCTGCAACACTCACCACAGCACAACACTGAATGCCACCCCGAAATTCTACAAATATTACAGATGATTTCAATTAAAATTTAGATGGAGCCTCATTTATTCTTTTTTTCTTTTGCATCACAAGGCTTTTAGCATCAAAATTCTTTACAAAGCACATGCTTTTAACAAACACTATTGCTTAAGTGGTTATGAGAAGATGAACAATTAAGCACGATAAAACGTGCTGCTAGTAGTTGCTATAAAAGAGAAATATGTATAGTACCATTTTCTAGAGGAGCAGGAGCAAATGATTCCATCTGTACTTCACTTTCTTCATGTTTTGTGTGATTAGCAGCCAGACTAGCCCACTGTGACACCCAGCGCTTGCTTCCAGATACGCCAGTGCTTTCCTAATAACAGATTTCAACACAAATCATGCTTACATTGATTTAGTCATTTTAAAGGGAAAAATGGGGGGGGGGGAATCCACCTATACATGAAGCTGCTTTGATCCTCCCTACATGAATGGGGAAAACAAACCAGGAAGCTGCAATTTACCATAGCTGTCCATTACAAGTGAACTGCAGAACTATGGTTGACTGCTTCTGAAACAAGCCAATTGCCAGAGCTTCATATTCTGGCTTGCTTAGAAGACATCAACCACATTTTCCTAGTTTGAACTTAATAGTTAATGGCAGCTTTCTGGCTTGTCACCTTGCTTGCATGAAGGAAGTAGCAAACTGGCTGCACGATGTGTATCCACCTCTCAGCTTCGGCCTATTTGATAATCCAAACATAGCCAGTACACAGGGGCATCTATCCATCAATGTTGCTATATTAGCCCTCTTTTATGCAAGTTTAGCATGTACTTCTGACTTTGCTGTTGATTAAGGCTATATTACACAGCCATTAGCTCTGGAACACCATTATCCAGAAGCTACGAGTATAACACGTGGAACATATATAACCACCCAACATATTACCCTACAGGTTGGGATTTGATAATAGTGGGGTAGGAAAGCATAAAAGAATGCCAATGCACTTCACAGTTGGCAACCAATGTGTCCCTTTGGTTTCAGATAGTACAGGGGTAGACGAGTCTAAAAAGCCCGGGACACAAATTTCCACGGTCCTCTAGTGCTATGGTGGCTCATTTATAAGAAATAATGTATTTAGCGCTAACTCTGGAACTGTATACTCGATTTTGACCAAACCAAGCCGCCTAGAGCACCACATGGGAAAATCTGGCCAAGCTTTGCAGTGTTGGCCCTGCAGTCAAAATCACAGATCATATACTATGAGACCATATTTAGCATAGCATGGAGAGGGAGATTATTTTTAATTCTTATAATAAAGCTCCATAAGATCAACATCAGTTTACTCCGTGAACGTTATTTCAAATGGTGGGGAGAAGTGGGTCAAGTTTAGGCTGGTCTTTGCAATTGCAAGTATTTTTTGAGGCTTCGAGACTGAGTGAAAATATAAAGGACTCTGAAGCTGCATTAAGTTCCTTGTCCAGTAGGTGGCTGTCAAAGAGCCTACTTAGGCTCTGCTGTGCTATTAAATTACAGCAGAAGCTGCTTTAGTTTTTTGAAGATTGTAAAACGTGTGTACAAAACGTTAATTCCTGTGAAAGGACTTTTGTTTTTCCTGCTCTTGCGTGCGTTACATTTTCTCCCTAAAGAATGCAGAACCCCGTCTCTTCAGTGATGCATCTGCACAGGACTCACTATAAATCCCTTTAAAACATTATTCACATGTAAGATATAGACTGAAGCAAAATCAGTAATTAGAGGAACGGGTTGGCTTCAAAGTGCTGAGCAACTGTGTGGGAAATGACTATACCACAACCCTCTGTGGTAGGCTGATGTGTGGAGATAAAGGCCCAAACTAAACATCAGACACAAACAGCAGCTGCTGGTGGGTGGTTGATATTTATCAGGATTCTTAACCCTTTCCTTCCCTGTAGTCCCAATCTGAATCTGCTATTTGCACTGGAAGAAAATTACTCCATTAGCTGCTGGGAGTGCCAAGTTTGGCCTAAGGATAATGAATACGTGGCTCTTCTACAACAATATTCATGGTTCAGGTGAAAGAGTTTAAAAGAAATTTCTCAAACTTTATGAATATGTACCATCCTATGGATTAAATTTAGTCTGTGGATGGTCTGAAATTCATCTTTGTCACTGCAGGCCCAGGCAGCCTCTTTAGCAGTTTAGACCCTGCATGACAGAAAAAATGTTATTCTGCCCTGGTAATGTCTAGAAATGATATTGGTAACGTTTTGTAAATAGTCTGCCTTTGAAAACTATTTGGAAAATTCCCCTGGTGCAGAATACAGCTTCCAGGTTACTGACTGCAACTGGTTGTTTTTAACATTATCACACCAATACTTAAAGAACTTCACTGGCTGCCAGTTCACTACTTCTTCTTCTTTTTAAATAGGTTTTTGTTAAAGGTTTTTTTGTGTGTTTCTGAACCCAATTCAAAGATCTGGTCTTTGCTTTTAAAGTTCTATGTGACTTGAGATCCAGCTACCTGAACAAACTCTTATTCCTCAAACAATCTGTGAACTGAGGAAACCTTCAGCGGCTCTCCTAGCAGAATCCCCAACATGAAAGGCAACTAAAGAGAGGTCCTTCAGGATTGTGATGCTTGGTTCCTGGAATTCCCTCCCCAGAGACAAATACCATCATAATTTTGGTGCCAGGCAAATATGTCGTTATTTATTCAGTCCTTTGCTTACACTGTTGCCTTAATATACTGTTATCTGAACCTTGCATTTTATTCAACTTCAGTAAACCACCCTGGAAACAACACTTAAGGATAGTATGCAAATCTTTCACAAGTAAACAAACATAGCAGGTTGATTGTAGGTGATATTCTCATGGCCAGCTAACAGATACATTAATTGTCATAAAATTGACTTGTGTGCATTCATATGGGAAGAAAATATGGATGAATTCAAAGCCCCTGCATTTCTGGTAACTAAAAAAAAAGAAGGTCAAAGGGGCTGTCTCAACCGTGACTGTGTTTAACCAGGTAACTACCAATTCACAGACTAGTTCCTTCATGTGATCATAGCCAGCACAACAATTTGTATTGTTAAATTCTGTGGCGCTGCTGTTATGTATAAGCAGCCTCCAATATATTGTTAATTTCTAAATAAAACTGCTCCAAATTTCAGTGCACTTATTTCCTATACCAAAGTAACTACTGTACATCACCATAAAATGAGTATTGTCACAGACACTGAGATGTGAGATTCTGTAACATCTCCTTATTCTATATTATAGGAATACTTTCCAATATGGTCTCCTTTGGAAAAATCTGAATTACTCATCAAATAGTCCCACCAGCCTCAATGGGACTACTCCAAGATAAGCAGTTTAAGAATGATAAATTACTGGTTTTTGGATTCTATCCTTGCATGACAGAAATAAATGATCAAACAATAAGACAGATGTTTGTAGAATATAAAATAATTCCTTGAAAGGATAATCCTGCAAAATATTTTTGCATCTTTGAAATTTTAAAAGGGGGGGGGGGAGAGAAAGAATACTGAAACTTGAAAAGTCTGGGATTTCTCAGTATCTTAATGCAAAAGAAGCTTAATTAAAAAAACCCACCAATAAAGGATTAACCGTTACAACATGCCGTTACACAATGTCAGCAATAAAATAAAATATTTTAACTTCTCAGAAGTTTAATTCCACACATGATTTCCCTTATTCACCTTCTGAAGTTCTTCCAGGAGCCTAACCTAAAGCTCTCTCAATTGTTGGTAGTATTCAAATTATAGGACATATGGAATATGTATGCATTGGTTGCTATGGGTATGTTATGGCGTCACTTGCTACAGATTCTACAAGACAGGAACATTCTTTCAAATCCCTACTGAGAAAACCTCAAGACATGATTTTATTTGGTATTCAAAACCATGGTACTTTTAAGTAATACCTCAAGTGGAATAGCTTGTCTCTGGAGGCAAAATTGAGGAATGGTAAAATATTCAGGTAATTTTATTTGCTGGGGCAAAATGGTGAAAGTTTCAGGAGTGATCAATATATTGCCCATGAGATGCACATAGCTCTTAAACCACCTTTAGAGCATTCCCAGTAACTCCAGCTTTCATTTCAACACAAAAAGCTTGTAGGTGTTCCTTGTTGCACTGATAAAATAAGGAATGTTGAAAATAGGATGTCTAAATATTAAGGGTTCAGAAACAATGAAACAAGCCCAAATAATTATAGAAAGTCTCTTTCAAGGCTTGACTCAGAGGAAACAGTTCCTGAATAGTAATACTTGTCATGTGCAAATGCATACTGGCATCTGCTATGTTCTTGACAATGCTGCATAAATTTTACTGTTCATAATCAAAATATGAATTTTTCTTAGCCTCCTCTTGTGACATATTTGTGAGAAAGTTGCCTGCCTTAGAGTCAATATAATATAGATAGTATAACAATTTCTCGGGCCAACACCTCCATCACAGTTCCTTTAGTTTTCTCTAAAACCCACATTCCAACTAAAACTCACAGACTACGGGTTTTTCTGTATAAAAAGGCTACTTACCCAGCTCCGGGATGGGCAGCAGTTGTGGCCCATCATGGCTTCCCCTATCCCCCCGGGGAGTGAAAAGCCTCTTGGTATTGGCTAGCCATTGGGTCCTGCCCTGGCAGGGCCCTATGAATGGCGGGACAGCCCACCCATGCCAAATTTGAACTGCCCAATGAGGGGCAGACACAGGGGCAGAGCCTGGGTGCAGAAATCTTCACTCCAGTCCACCCGCCGGGAATAAAAGCCTTGTGAGCCCAAGTCTTGCAGCTCAGTCAGCAAAAGAGCATAAACTCTGCTTCAGAGTGCAGAGTTAGGTGTTTAGAGACTCGCAGTATAACATTTGCTTCTTTTCAATTTTTCCATTCTATAACAATTAGATAACTTTATAAAATGGTGTTCACAGTGTTCTTGAAAATGGATTTTAGTAAAACACCATGCGGGTCAAAATGTGATTTGGAAACAGTGGCATGATCAGACTTCTTCTACTTGGTATTGAGATTGCCCACTTAACAGTATAGTACCATATTATAGTGTAATAATAAAAGTTTTGAATAGTGATGAATGGCATGGCTGAAAATTCCTTTCTGTGGTTCTTCCCTCTCAGCCCCCACCCATAAACCCCATACTTCAGATTAATAGTGCCACTTCAAGATACACTGCAAATCCCTCATTTTAATTCTTTGCTATCTGTCAACGAACTTGACTCACTTAATAACTATGATTTTTTTTAAAGAAAAAAACACCAAAATATTAAGATACTGCTTGGAGTTTTCAATATAAATCTTATACAATATATCATCTTATATAAATCATATAACATTGAATATGGATATTAAGGTTGCATATTCACATTTAAAGCACCCCCCCTCAAGAATCATTGGATCTGTCATTTAACCCTTACAGCACTACAGTTCCTAGGATTCTCTTTTTTGGGGAGGTGGGGATGTACTTTAAATGCATAATGCATAAACAGCCAAAGAAACAGAACAGATGCTGCTTTACAGCATTTCTGGAAAATAAAGTATTAGAATGAAATTCAGCTTCATGTGACAAAAATAACTGTACAGTGGTGCCCCGCTAGACGAATGCCTCGCTAGACGAAAAACTCACTAGACGAAGGCATTCGTCTAGCAGAAGGCTGCCCCGCTAGACGAAAAAGTCTATGGGGCTGCCTCGCAAGACAAAAAAAATTCGTCTTTTTTTTCTTCGTTTTGCGGAGCGCGGCTGTCATTGCCGCTCCGCAAGATGAAAAACCCGCTAGACGAAAATTTTCGCAGAACGAATTATTTCCGTCTAGCGGGGCACCACTGTATATAAGGTATAAAAAAGGATTAGTAGAATAGTATAATTTCTTCCCATATTTAAGCTTATGGAACGATGTCATTATGCATAGCTAACTCTGGTTAACACACATTTTATCTTAGATGCTTTTATCACCCCTTTCCCTTCATCTTCAGTTGAAACATACAGATGCTTATTGCATTTGCTGCTGTCTGTAGTTCAATCTATGGTTGCAGGAGTCTTTTTGGTGTAAGAAAGTTTGGCTTTACTATCATTCCTTAGACCTCCTTCGTGAACCTCTAAAATATTACTAGAAACTATCAAAAGTTGACACAGAGGTTTATTATAGACTTAAATACTATGCTAATTCCTGGGCACAGTGGCAATGCCTTTGCAAAAGCAGTGATCCATGAACTTTCCATCTGGAAAGATCAACGTCTTTCCATCTGCACTCACAGTCTACATGTCCTTCTCCTTGCATAATTGCAAATTTCAGATCTTTTCTTGACCAACACCCTAATACTGTATACTATAGCTAACAATGCAGCAACTCTAGTATTTATCTTTTCTTTAGTTGCTTGTGCCACATCTGCACAGTGGCATACATAAATGAAATGCTGCACAGAAGAGCATGCTATGTAGTATGCGCAAAGGTCGCAAGTGGCCATGGTTTTGCAGAGAAGAGATATAAGCTCTAATAAAGAAATCAGAGATACAATAATTTAAAAATTATTTCATATTCTAAGGAAGCTTTGCTTGCTAGCTACTTAATACTGACTATATTAAGGTCCTCTCCTTTGTAGGTAGAAAAAAGAAGATGACCCATCAAAAATTGAATTCTACCTCTGTGTCAAGAAATCCAGTTGTACTCAGTGGTCTTTTTTCTTCCAGCACTACTGTAGCAGAATTTATAGCCCAATCTTTTACTAAATCTTTCTGGCTCTCGTTGATAATAGGCCTATTATAATCTTGGCTGTCATCCACTCCAAAAACCTGAAAATAAAACAAATAATCACACACATGAACTGAAAGCCTTCCCAATTAAATTAAATTTGAATGTATGGGTGGTCCTCTAACAAATCAGTTAGCCAGTTAAAAAAAGAACAGAAACTTGAATAGCTTGTTGTGAAGTGTAAATCTTGCCAACAATTTGCTATTAAAAATAGTGTTTTGTAAGCAGAACTGATATGTTCCAGTTCTAGGGAAGGTTCAAGTAAGTTAACTATTCTTATTTTTCTAATGTTAGACTAATATGAAAAGAAGAGGGATGACCTAACTGTAAAAATAAAATAACTTCAAAATACTCTTTGAGGATTTTTCAAGCTTTTAAATTGTATATAAAGCTATGTTTATGCATTCTTTGCTAGCATCATGTGGATTATAAATATCTCATTGGGTTTAATAAAAATGTAGTCATTCTTGAGATATCTCCTCAATGTACAGTTACATATCAATTTACTTGTGTTCCCTTAAAACGTGGTTAAGTGCGTGCATGCCTGCCTGAATGCAGCAGGCAAAAACAGCCCACAGCAAGGAAACTACCATCAAGAGAAAACAATTATGCAAAAATCAATAGTAATTGGCAAGAAGGGGACATCAGTCTTACTGGTAAAGCATGTATGAGGTGATGCTGAAGACAGCTGCAGATTCCTTCTGCACTATGAGGAAAGATGTTAAAATACTTAAATTCTTTAATTCTATTGCAGAAACCAAAATGTGCCATCAGTACCCACAGTAGGCAAACATTACTCCTTAACACAGCCTCCAACTAATACCACATATTATTATATTAACTCTACTTTGTACTTATTAATAAAGTTCACATCCTCTTCTCTTCCTTTTCTGCTGACTGATCTACAAAGGAGTTTACAACATCAGCTGAGTATACCATTTACCTACTGTATTTCTGTGTTTCTGTCATAGGACCAGCTTCCTTGTACCAACTTCCTCTACTGCACTGCATTCATTTCCAGATTCTACTTACCTTTAAAGCTCTATTCATATGCTATCCATTCATAGAAGATACATGTACATAACAAACTAGGGCCATGCTTCCTGCCCCTGAGGTGTGGGTGTCTGAGTAAGGCTCAATTGTCTCCATTACTTATTCCTTCATGTTCATATTCTTTCAGTTAAGCAGACTCTCTGCTTATTTACCACCAGATAGGAGAATGCCCCTTCTACATTTTATTTCCCCCCTCAAGATATTTCCAGAGCCACCACAGACAGTTTTTCCGGGTCATGTGGCCAGCATGACTAAACTGCTACTGGCGCACGGAGGAAATGCTGGTACCTACCGGTATTTATCTACTTGCACTGGCATGCTTTCGAACTGCTAGTTGGCAGGAGCTGGGACAGAGCAATGGGAGCTCACCCCATCGCAGCAATTCGAACCCCCATCCTTCCAATCAGCAAGCCCAAGAGGCTAGAGCCACCACCCCAATCTTAGATAATACTTTCTACAGAATGAAGTACAAATAACAAAATAACCTTTGTTATAAGGGATTCAATGATTTCTTAGATAAAGATTTCAGGCTGTATCCACTGCTGTCCATGCACGAGCAGAAGAGATTTCCACTCATGCAGTGGGACTTCACAGTCGTCTCTCTCCCCCCTCCTTACACAATCTCAAAATGTGCTCTGCAGGGCTGAGGGGTTATCCAGAGGAGATTAGGGTAGTGCAGACACCCCCAAACTTCGGCCCTCCAGATGTTTTGGACTACAATTCCCATCATCCCTGACCACTGGTCCTGTTAGCTAGGGATCATGGGAGTTGTAGGCCAAAACACCTGGAGGGTCGCAGTTTGGGGGTGCCTGGGGTAGTGCATGCAAGAAGGAGAGGAAGGTGAAATTCCATTTTGTGAACTGAGAAGGCCATATTATGAGTCCTAGTACTTCTGGCATTCTCTGGTGATGGCACAACATAAAGGGCCTCCCTGACAGATTGAGTCTTCGGCAGAAAAGTAGAGGGAGAAGCACTCTTTCATGATGATGCTAAAAATTAAAATGCATGGGATATATACTACTCAACCTTTTCACACAAATGTTTGACAAACCTGCAGTAACAATGAAAATGTTACTTTCAATCTGTTTTGCCTCTGAAAAAATCAGCACATCAACATGTCTAAATATAATAAGAAGGAAAATTAACACTGTGGTGTGCGCTTCCAATAGCTGCTTAAGCCAGTACAAAGAGCTTGGGTATCCCAGTGGATTTTCTTTTTATGGTTGTGCAACAGTGTTTTACTTTCTTGACAGCCAACTTCCTACCTCTTCTTCCATTTTACCGCAACGATAGTGCTCTGCTCAACTGGAGCAGAGCACTTTTCCCGACCCGTTCACAGAGCGAACCACGCCAGAAGTCAGAGAAAAACAAATTTACCGGTATATTCCTGCCCTTGGATTCATGAAACTTGTTACATTTGGATCCTGGCCACCATTTTAAAGTGATATTTAACATACTGAAATAAATTATTTGTCTACAGACAAGTGACATTAAACATTTAAGAAAAAGCAAAAGGGTACATGCTATTGAAGACTATTTTGGGAAAGATTCCTGAATATGTTAAAAGTGAACACAAATTATCTACTCTCTGTTTTTGTAATAAGTATAAGTATAGTCTATTGCTACCTGCCTTGGGACCTTATGGTGAGGCAGGCAAGAAATCTTATACATACATACATACATACATACATACAGACTACAGTGCCCTGAGCAAACAATCTTCTTTTATTCCAGTCAGCTTCACTGAAGATCAATTTGAAAAATTCACACATTTAAACATTTGGAAGTTGCATGAATTATTTTCTCTAATGTACACTTTCTGCATTATAAAGTTATACATCTATGGGTATATAGTTGTCAGAAAAGATCCAGGTAAGAACACCTTGCTTACTGTGATCTGCTCCCAAGAAACTACACCAAAAGTCAAAAAGCCAAAGTGTGATTTAGACTTCAGTTTCAAAATATGTTCGCCATGTGACACAGGGGCAGGTATACTTGTTCATGCAAAAGTGGCCACTGTTATTTAAAAAAAAAAAAAAAGTCAAAAATTCTACTTTGTGTAGCCCTCTTTGAGCATGCCCAAAGTAGCTCCTTAAATTGCAGATTAAGTTTTCTTTTCGTTGTCTGGCAAAAGTAGTGGTAGTAAACTAGACTGAAACAAACCAAAACAATCAATTGCTCAGGCCACAACCCTACACACACTTACTTGGAAGTTATATTATTGAAATATAATATAATTCTGATATAAATTTAAGATTGGGGTATCACTAATTCAAGTAGTTTGATATAGATCAAATTGCCTCAGGACTCTCAATTTAGCAAGCCTTTAGAAAATATGAAATTTCAACACTCACCTTCAGAACCTGCACGAGCCTTAGCATTGTAAACAAATGCACAACAGTGATGATGCAGCATTCCTAACACTATTTCAAGAATTCCAACAGGTCTTCTAACCCCCAAACCTATAAATCATTGCAAATAGTCTGCTCTGTTCTTCCACCACCGGTCATTCATCCTCTGTTGCTCATCATTACTCTTTCTTGCCTCCACTGCAGCAATATTATTGTGCTATGGCATTTGAAAGTGTGCCACATAAGTCCTATTGTGAACAGGAGGTAATGGTATCTGTTGGTGTGACTCACATATGTGTTGCTGCCTTTTAAGCCTTCTGGGGGGAAATTTGCTCCCTTCTGTTTATTTTTGTAGTTCATGCCTCAGTGTTCTCCTGGGCATGCCTGATTATCTGCTTTGAGTGTGGGTGGTCTGGTTTTGGCTCCAACCTAGTTACTACAACTTAGTATCAGAAGGGGTGATACATAACATCTAGATCTTTTTATATTGTTTTAATTCAATTAGTGTTTAATTACCTTTTAATGAATATCCTTCCTATGCTTTAGCATTTTCTATTTTATCTGTGTCATTGTATTTTTATCTCACTTTGCAAAAATAGGTGGGGTACTAATAAATACAACAATAACAAAACCTAGAAGCCAGTTTGGGAAGGCAAATGGCTGCACTACTGTAAGACTAGAGAATTTTAAAAGTTTAAAAATGTTAAGTTTTATTGTGGATTACTTCCTTTCTGTGACCAATGCAAGAATAAGCCCATGCACCTAGGGTTGCCACATGGAAAATGGAGCAAGCTTGTTTTCTCCCACTCTAGAAACTAGAACCAATGGATTCAATTTACAGGAAAGAAGATTTCAACGAAACATAAGGAAGAACTTTCTGACAATAAGCAGCTATCCTATTTTTAAAAGACATCTGAAGGCAGCCCTGTTTAGGGAAGTTTTTAATATTTTAATGCTGTATTGTTTTTAACACTTGATTGGGAGCTGCTCAGATTGGCTGGGGAAACTCAGCCGGATGGGTGGGGTATAAATAAAATAATAATAATAATAATAATAATAATAATAATAATAATAATAATAATATTGGAAGGGCTCCCTCAGGTGGTTGTGGTTTCTTTTTCCTTGGAGGTTTTTAAGCAGAGGTTGGATGGACATCTGTCATGTATGCTTAAGTTGAGGTTCCTGCATTGAAGGGAGTTGGGCTAGATCAGTGTTTTTCAACCTTTTTTGGGCAAAGGCACACTTGTTTCATGAAAAAAATCACGAGGCACACCACCATTAGAAAATGTTAAAAAAATTAACTCTGTGCCTATATTGACTATACATAAAGTAATTTACCCACGGCACACCAGGCAACATCTCGCGGCACACTAGTGTGCCGTGGAACAGTGGCTGAAAAACACTGGGCTAGATGAACCTCAGGATCCCTTCCAACTCTACAATTCTATGATTTCATGATCTGGTGGCCTGCCACCACATTGTGCAATCCTCTTCTAGTTTTGTTTGAGAGTAGGTCACACTCCTAAAAACACATCAAACTAATAAGTTATTTGGAGGGACCACAGCATGTACTTATGTTCTGTGAAGCAGGTGATAATGCCAAGGAAAGTGATCTAGAACTGCAGGATGAATTTAGGGTGCAAACCAGAAAAGTGCAGCAAGGTCTGTGTTCTTTCAACCAGAAATCTCTCTCCAGCCCACACAGTTTTCTTCACCTGTCATAAGCACAACTAGACAAACCGATAGGAATCTGGTAAGTGAAACTTGTAGGGAGACTGTAAAACACAGCTGAATCTAGGCTTTCAGCTTGCCACTCTCATACTTGCTTAAGACAGGCAATAACTGCCCCCAGGCAAGCAGCCAAGTGGAAACTGCACTTGCTTTTCTTTCCATCAGCAGAGCAGTTTTCTGCTGCAAAGGCAAATGCTGCACTCATATCCCTCTAATTCTTCTGCTCTCTTGATGCTGAATAGAGAAAAGAAAGGGAGAGCCACAAATACATCCTGCAGCATTACGCTTAGTTTTCTTATCTGGGGAAAGGCAACAGCACAGTGCCTGCATGCACCTCCTCACTGTTGGCATTAAAGACAACACAAAGAGAGTATAATGTTGTGTTGCTGCAGTTGGAGAAAAACATTGACTAAGTACCAACCACCAGTGGGAACTCTCTACTGTATTGTTCAACTCTTCGATTTCTGTCACCCACATGTAAACTGATTGGGTTCAGAAGTAGAATACAGATGGTATCCTCATCATCTTAAAAGGTATATTTTAACTTTAAATATTAATAAAGCAACACTGGTTTTTCTTTTAAAAAATCTCAATGAGCTCTTAAACCAATCAGGTATAAACATCTCTACCCCATATTTTGTTTAAAATCATTTCAAAAGTATTTCTGGGAAAATCAGAAAATCAGTCACATACTATGTTAAGGGGATGGATGATCACTTCTGTTTCAGATAGCAAATTATAATAGTTGCTTGTTACTTTCCCTTTTCACTGAGGACACAAAACACATACTTCATATCGACTGAGAACTGCAAAGTACACACTTTCAACATGCCACATTTTGTTATTGTTAAAATAATCTATTATGATGATTTTATGTCAAAGGTGAATTCCCAGTGTATTTCTCCTACGTAATAAACTCCTCAATTGAATGAAAATTACTGGGACTTTAGAAGTGCACCTGACCCCACAATCTTGGGGCAGCAACTTGCTTTACGTTTTGTTGTTTGGTTCAAATACAATGCACATTTCATTTATATATCGGTACCAGCTGAGAATGGTGCATTCATTATTCACAATGTTGTGTACTGAACTAGCTTGAAAAGAATTGGGCTCCAACTTTATATGAAATTGTATCACAAACAGCAGAAATTTAAAATGCATATGCAACATTCTCTTGACCTTTGACATGCTATTTATTAATTATCTCAACTTTTATGCTGCCTTCTCATATAAATATATCAAAAGCAATGAGAAATCATTAAAAACCACAAATTCATACATTTTACATAAAATAGCCAGAATACATAAATCTTTCAATGCAACATAATCATCTGAACCAATGTTTCACAGCAAGTGAAATATTCCTCTTGTATTTCCTGTTATCTGCAGCAGTAAGAATTTATTCAGTTTCTCCAAGAGTGAATAATGGATATTTTATTTGGCATGATTCATTCCTGAAGCAACTGGTTCAAGTTTTGATCCAAAATAGGATACTGATGTGTTGAGTAATTTTAAAACAAAACATCTAGAGATCAAACAATGTTCCTTTTCTATGAAACTAAAAAAGAAGTCCGTTTTCCTAGTCCTAAATCTATTCACTTTGAAAATGAACGTAACATGGAAGTTTGAGTGCAATTTCTAAAATGTAAAGTTAAGTAAACTGAACTACTGAATTAAAAAGATACAGAAAAATCTACAATTTAAAAACAATAAAATAAATTGAATGCTTATTTAAAAGATATTTGCCATCTGAAATTTCAGTTAGATTATGCATCTCTTAAATTAAGTAACCTGGTTTAAAAAGGAAATGTGAATCAAATGTCAACATTTTAATAACAACATTTTAACTATAGCTAAATTTGCCTGTCATGCCAAGCCGTAGTTTAGCACAACATGCATGAACTGGAAGAAGCCTAAGCAAGCCTTAGGCTCATGTGCCCCCCTCTCCTCCTACCATGTGGCTGGGAGCAGGAGTTCAGAAGCTTTTGCTATTAATTAGCCGTCAAACTATTATTTACAACACCCATTACTGGCCCTGATCCACATCTTCCATGCTGTTGCATGACTGGAATATGTCATTAACTGTGCTGATGCCTCTTGCCTGCCTAGATGAAGGCTAAAGAGAGTATATGGAAAGGCGAGTGAAGAAACTTTTGACTTTTGCATGGCTGTGATTTAGTCCACTATACATGATGCTGAAAAACAACAACACTGCTATGACTAATAAGTTCCAACCCTGTCTTCCAAATGTTCAAGGCTCTTAGGCTTCTGGTAAATGATCCTGCTTAGTATCCTTACTATGTTCATAGAAAGCTAAACAGAAATCCTCCACCATTTCTCCCCTAAGCAGATATACGGAAAGGACAAGGACCAGAAGGTTTGGTTTATGCTTTGGGGGCTAAGATAAAGTCTACTGAATTGTAAGCCAACTCAATAAACAAGTTTAGAATGTAAGAATGTAGGAACATAAGAAGCGCCTGCTAGATCAGGCCAATGGCCCATCTAGTCTAGCATACTGTTCTTACATTGTCCAACCAGATGCCCATAGGAGGCATGCAAACAGGAGCTAAGCTCAACCACTCTCTGCCCACCTTTAATTTTCAGCAACAGGTATTCAGAGGCTTACTGCCTCTGACAGTGGAGGTGGAACATGTCTACTAAGAATTAAGTCCTATTAGGATTAGAATTACAGTCTAAATGGTTATAGCAATTATATCATGCATGTTTAGGAAACTAACCATCTCATTTTCTCATGAAATTATTTTTTATATATTCCTTGGGTTGCATCCAAATTTGGGAACCATGGGGATCTGCTTTCGCTAAAGGAAGGGGATGATTATTTTTTTTGCCACTTCCTTCTTATCCTTGCATCCCCCTGTAACTCTACTGTGGGTGGTCAGGGACCCTCTGGAGCAGCACAAGTGGTGACCCTGCCAATGGGCTGCAGAAGGTCAATATGGCCAGCACTCACAGCACTAGTAGTCTCTTGTACTGTTGTTCATTGTGTATGTGAGGTCATCCATTGCTATCAAAAGGAAAGCTAGTCCAGTAAAGTTGCCAGGGAAAGAAAATAACACCAGGAGAGAAACTTCTGGGGGATGGCAGACTTCCTAACTCTGCTTTAAATGGATATACTTGACCAAGTTATTAAGGTTCTTTTTTAAAGGGCGAGAGAAGAATCTTGCTAAATATTAGTGCTGAACTTCAATAGTTGCTTAAAAGTTTGTTTTATTACAAACTTCATACAAGACAGGTGGAATATCGGGCAACATAATTCTTGCTTCATTCTTTTCACTGTATAGCAGTCAACATGGTTGGAAAATAGAAAAATCTGTTTAACACATAGTTCGTATGTACTCAAGAAATTCAAAATACCCTATTGCTGCCTAGTACATAGCTTGCAATGAGGGATAAAATACTAAGAGTTCAAAATGTGGCTTTAAAAATAATGTATTTTTAAAAACAGCCTTATTTATTAGAACAGGCACCCCCAACCTGCGACCAGTGATCAGGGACGATAGGAATTGTAGTCCAAAACATCTGGAGGGCCGAAGATTGGGGGTGCCTGTATTAGAATAATTGTAGTTACTAGGGCCCCATCATAAACACCATGGATTGGGGTTTTAACAATGGCACTCTTATTTAAATTGCTTACCTTGTCAATCATCTTGCGAGCTTCTACTTCCTCAGCATTGGGATTTTCCAGTTCAATAGTGTAAGTACCTTTATCACTTTGGTCATCCTCCTCCTTTTCAACAGCCACCGAAACAACCTCGCTTTTAATCTTTTTCTCCATGTCCTCAGTTGCACTTGGTCTATTCCCAAGACTTCCAGAACTTCTCAGTAAAGCAGTTTGTAAGAAAGGTAGTGCAGCAGAAGGCTCTTCTGACTTTTGCTTCAGAAGTTTTGCATGTACTGCTGCTCTTTGTTGGGCGGAACTATTCTGTGAAGGTGGTAAACTGCCTTTGGAGTCACCTGATGCAGGTCTCACTTTTTCAGTTCTTGTAGGGGGTGCCGGAGAAGATGTTTCAGGGCACAGAACTCCCACGTTTTGAGAAAAGGAATAAGATCTCCTCTTCCGGGAATGGCCTTCATCAAAAAACTCGATCATAAAAGCAGTCTGACTAACAGTTGGCTGGTCTGAATGTTTCTCTGTGTCCTGGGATTTTGTATACAATTTTTTCTGCTCTGCATAATGATGCCTTAACTGTTCTTCAAGTGCTGCCCGTCTACTGTAATGCCTGTGTGCTCCGGCATTTTCTGAATCGCTCTGTGTCCCATCGTCATGTTTGTTTCCTGCAAAGACAAAACAAAACATAGAAATCTAGCTCTACATGAGCAGCAGTAATGCGGAAAGAACCTCCAAAAGTTAAGTGAATACAGAGACAATATTTGCTTTTCTGTTAGAAGCTCAACTGTCTGTTAGTAACAAGCTCTGCAAGCTTCCCATAGCAACAACAGACACATTCAGACTTGCCATGCACAATGGAGTCTTTTGCCAGCTAATCAGTGAGGGAGATGCATTTGAATTGTCTTATTCAGAAAGCAGTCAGTTCCCAATCATGCTCGATGATGAAATGTGAATGTGCTACAACAGCTATACCAAAATTAGCAGATCAGTATGCCTTCTAAACTGTATTAGTACCTAGCTACAAATAACTCATGAGCTGGAAAACAAACCTTTGCTTCTAAACATATTCCATGAAGGGTAGAAAGTAAAACAGGAGGTAACAACTGTACAGTTGCCACTATCAGTGGAAAGCTTTTGGCAAAAGCTTAGGTTTGGAACATTAGAGTTGTTTTCCCAGAATAATTTTCCAGTTAGTTATCAGTGTGGTTTCCGGAATACAATTCTTTATTAGCAGCAATAAACAGTTATGGGTTTTCCCCATATAACAAATGGAGACGGAGCAAAATAGGGCAGTTTTAGACTTTTAAAAGAACCCTTTTGTGACTGTAGCGCTGTACCCACTTATCTGGGAGTAAGCCCCTTTCAACTTAATGGGGCTTAATTCTAAGGAAACATATTTAGGATTGTGAGATGCCTAGAGAAAAAGTTCTAGTTGAACACTGAATATTTGAAAGTAAAGGAAGTATGAAGGTATACAAAATCAAACATTGTAAGAAAATATATATTTAAAGAGATTAACAAGGTCTTACTATAGTTATACAAACAACAGAATGTCTCAAGGTATGTCCACATAATTTCTGGTCTGTGCAGTCCTGCACCAATTCCCGCCCCTGCTGGGCTACCTCAGCACACCTAAGGCATACTTGGCATTTGGCTATTTCACAGCCTTCATTCATAACCATTCCTAGCCAGAAAACACAAGCCCTTTGTAGCCTGCTTTTGACCAAGAACTGTTGTGCCAGGTTTGATCTGCTGCAAGCAGTCATTACACAGCCTTTTGTCCATGCAATTAGTTATCTGGAAGCTCATGCTAGAGATGGTTGAAAATGGCTGTGGACTGCACTGCTAATCTTCAATATAGTTAACTAGTGCAATATATTTGTGAGTATAGCAATTACAAACTGAGAAAATCAAAAAGCCCGGAATTGTAGTTAGATACAAAGATGCTCAATTTACAAAGTATGATAAGAAGGTAGTCCATCTTCAGAACAATGCAATCTTCCTGGGATATAGGCTCTTCAACCTGCTGTTCTAAATTTATATTTAGTAGTAGAATAAATGCTGATTATGGAAATTACACTAAAATTGGCTTGAGAATTCATTAAAGCATGCTAATGATATCTTATGCAAATTTTCCTCCTAAAGAGCAACCTTCTTTTAATGCATAATATGCAGAATTACTTACAGGATACCATTTAAAGTTTCGAGTTAATTAGTTACAGTTCTGGAAGAATTTTCAAATAAGAGTTCTAACAGCATTCTATTTTACACTGAGTGTGCCAGAGTAAGTTCCTTAATAGAAGAAATAAAAACACATTTCAGCTGAAATAATTTGAAATATATACTGGTACTTATTTTTGAATAATACTATGTATTACCATTACAGACTAAATATCACTCATAAGATCAGACAAAACATCTTGAGAGATTTGTATGAAGTATAATAATATAACTGCCAGTCAGTAGGAAGACGTGGGTGAGCAATCAAGTGAAATAATGTTTTAAAAATATGAGTTGTAAAGGACTTTGATTTAGTAAGGGTAATCTGAAAGGCAAACCAAAGGAAAGTTTTTCAGTCAAACTTAAATCACTGAGCTGATAAAAAGGAATCAGAAAATTAGAAAACAATTTAAACCTGTTAAAATTATTAAGTTGAAGACTATGACCTATATTCACCAGCTTTATAAAGCTTGATGAAATGTTCATCTCCATTTGTCTTATGTCTGCCCAAAACTCATTTTAAGTAGCTTGATTCCCCCACTTCAACTGTTCACCACTTATTGAACATTAAACTTTATTGAAAAGTGATGCATGAACATGGATGCATTTTTAATCTTTTGTAAATACAATATTAGCAAGTTTGCTTTGGTATTTGTGTTTTGTAAATGTAACAATGCTATAACATCACAAGCTTGGAATAAAAAGGTGCGATTTTGGGGGGATCCTGGCAGAATTGGTTGTCACTTGATGCTTTGTCTAAAACATTCTGGTCTGTAAGAATTCTAACAGAGTGTAGTAAATGTGTACAGTTCCAGTTAGCATACTTACTGCTGAATATTCAAGACAAAGGAAATAAATACAGCTGAAATTATTTGTTTTACCTTTCAGTCTCTTCAAGTAGACTGGAACATCACTCTTAATACTTTTTGAATCTTCCTCTGTTGATTCCCAGATCATTGTTGGGGGATTGTTTTGTGCTAACCAGTTTGCCACTTTGCTCTCCGGTGCCATCATCACAGTTTGAAGCCCAGGAAGATCCTGGGCACCAGAAGGAGAAGGCTTCTTAGATTTGTGGCGCTGATCTGGAGTGAATTTTGTAACATGATCTTTGATGGTTACTTTTCCTGGGGTGCTGTCATCAAATTCAATAGTAAATGAAGCATGCCCTGCCCCTGCTATGTGTGTGTCTTTTGTTGGGATCTCATGAATAGTACCCTCAGGTATTTGGGAATGTTGATGGAATTCCTTTGTAGGGATTTCAAAATAACTTGGCTCCCTACAGAAAGGATAAGTTTCTTCTTCACTTGCAGCTGCAGATTGCTCCTCAGCTTGCTTGCCATCTGTGCTGCATCCTATTAAGAAAAACAAAGAAATTGAAATTCTCCAATATTGCAAAAGCCGAGGCTTCAAGGAATTTCAGAGTTCACATAAAAGCCAGGAGACAATTCTTGGGAAGGACATAAGAAGAGCCCTGCCAGATCTGATCAAAAGCCTATTTAGTCCATCATCCTGCCTCCCAGTTGCCTGTGGGAAGCCCACGAGCAATGCAGAAAGACTGAAAAAGATAGCTCCAGAATTGCAAGTCTTCTCCGTTGATAGTTCCATATTGAAGACAGGCATGAAAGTACACACAAAAAAGCTCACTAAGAATGTCAAAGACAAGTTCATGGGTATCAAAAGATTACATAATTGAATAGAGCCATGGGGAGGGGTATCTTTGTCTTCTTCATTTGCATGAAGTCCTGAGGAGTAAATATGAACTTGATATTCAGATTTTAATATATCCCTGCCAATGGAAGCAAATAAGATGGATTGCAGTGACTCAAGACACTTCTGAAAATCCAATGCCGAAAGTACAGTGCGGGAAAGGAAGATAAAATTAAAATGGAATGTAACGTCTATAAGCAGTAAGAAACATGCAGAAGTTTGTAAGTATCTTGCTATTTGATGGATAAAGAAGCAGGAGAAGAAAGGAACAATGTACATTCTGAATAAATGCTAAATCCAAGCTTTTGTGGAGCTGCTAGCAAAACATTATGCGTTCAGCACAATAAGCTTGCTTGCCAAGTATTACAGATTTGAATGCACCACAAGCAACTGCTGCTGATGTGAATACTGGTAAGTCGATTCCAATGGCTGAATGGAGCAATATCATTTATTTTTCAAGAAACACATAAAGTAACAAAACAGATAACTTTAAAACACTAGCACATTTTAAAGAAGTCTACTAACATATTTACTGTGTGGATGAAAATGGTACAATGTCATGCAAAATGCATTTTAAAATGGGCAGCACAGCAAACAGAATATTCACAATGATTTTCAGGAGTCATGTCATTTAATTTTCTATCGTTTCTCTAGAAAGAAGAAGCTAAAAAGCTGGGGCGGGGGGCTGGCTGTGTTTCATGTTGAAGTGTTAATGAATTCCAGCGCAACATACAGCTGAAGACATTGGGGAATGAATGTTATTGGCAAGGGATCAGAGAACTGGTACACAGTATCCTGTGATCTTCAGCCTCAGCAGAAAAGCATCCAATGAAGGTTACTTTGTTTTACCACAGTGTTAAAATTTAAAATGCTTGTCCAATTCTTAAAGATTATTCCAATTAAGATTTGCAGTTTTATGCAACATCTCCTGCCAAGACTAAAAAAGAACTAGGAAAATTGCTCTGGAATGCACATTTTTGCTCCACTTTCTGTGTGAAAAGATAGGTTTTTAAATTACTTTTAAACTGTCTGACTATCTTTTCTATGGTAATTACCTTGGTAGAAACTGGTAAAGAGATTTCCTCCACCTCTCTTGCAATTAAGACCTATAATACATCCACTTAATTAAGCAACAAAAATTGCTCACACAAGAACGAAATATATTGGCCCAGATCAAAAAGTGCTCATGTGCACCTTCTCATGCTGCAAGGTGCCTCCCACTGATTTCTCCCTCCTGCTTCAGCCCGCGTTTCCATATCCCATATTATTCTGGAGGGTACTATAACCTTCAGGAGAAGCTTTACAGGGGAGTTGGGTGGAGAATGGGGTTGGAATTCCCTGTTGAACAAGTGACATTCTGCTTTTGTATCTTTGGCTTGAGGCCACTCTATAAAATGTCTTAGATTTTTTAGTTATAGCACAAGAATACTACTTTTGGTGGGTTAAAAAAATCAACTTCCTCCAATTATGGTAGGTTTTCGGCTCCTGAATAGATGTTGATGTTGCTTTGAGGAACTGTGCTAAATCACTTCTTAAGTGGGAAGTCGTTAATAGATTTTAAATATCCTTACCTTTTCTAGTAAGCACTGTAGCATGCAAAGAGTTAACAGTTCAAAAATGAGTTCTCTGCCAGGATACTGTGTACTACAATAGTGATGCGTAACAAGACAGGCAAGTTGTTTAACTACCATGCAATGCAGAACTGGATAGACATGAAATGAATGGTATCTGTACAAGAATGACAAAATGTGAGCATCTATGGATTCAAAATCAGGAAAGCAGCCGAGGCTTCTGGAGCTGAAAAACAGCAAGCTTTTGCTTTCAATGGAAAACAGCACAGTGAAGGAAGCAAGAAATGCTCAGGGCAGATAGCTGGTAGGGAACAGAAGGATAATAAGAGCAGGTGTTAACAGCAAAGCCAGGAGCTAAGAGCGAAGCTAGGTAAAGTAATAAGGGGTGGCCTGCAGGGAAGTCCATGGAAGGAAGAACAAAGGCAGAACAAGTCTGTTTTGATATGTGATGCTTTCGGAGAAGCAGTTAGGATGGTTTCTGGATTGAAAGAAGTAAAAGTGCTTGTTTATATGAAGGAGACGGATTCTGTAGGAGTGGGAGCTAATAGACCAGAAGTGCAATGATACTTATCATCTCAACTGTTCTAGGAAGAATTCAATAGCTGGAGATTGAAACATTAGCACTGTGCTTTATCAAAAACACTCTGTTACAATATATTGCTTGGCAGCCAAGTTATTTCCAACTCTGCTATCTTCTTGTAAATTCTTCACTATTAAACAGGCAGCTCAGTGCTCCCAATATTGGGGTGTGTTCATAGTTAAAACCTGTTAAAAATGTAAAAGAATTACAGTGCTATTTACTGTATAACATGTACAGTTTCATAGAATCTGACAATCATTAAGAATGCAAGTAACAGATGCAAAGAAAGCTGTAGTCAAGAACCAAGAAAATCAAATCAAAGAAATCTAGCTAGAAATAAATTATAAAAAGTTTGCAACCAGCAAATATTCACTAACAAAGCTAATCTGTAGTGTTCTTTCTGGGTGGGGCCGGTTATAAAGGCATTATTACCTTAGCAGTTCAATGATTGTTTCAAGGGTATTTATTCCCTGTAATAGATTTTTAACTAGCTAGAATGTATAAATGGAGGTTTTGTTTCAGATCTCTCTGGATAACCACGAGAAACAAGAAATATATAAATGTCACAGACATATAAGCATAATTAATTAAGCTTGTTTTGTTCTTGGTTTTTGTTTTTGTTTTGTTAACCACCCGTACTTCTAAGTTCAGAAGTACCCCAAAAGTGTGTTTGCAACTCCCCATACCCAAGTCAATTAGAAATTGTGTTTTGATAGAAATTTAATAGCATAAGTGAACCTATAATAAAAAGTCGCTGTGTAGACTGCTCCCATTCAGGATTCCCTCACTTATGCTTACTACTGTATTAAAGAAGCTTGAGCCTTTCAGAAAAGTCTGATACTTATAAATAATGCGTTACAGATTTTAATCTAGCTCCAGTTTCAATGCATAAAATTGAAGAACAGTATATTAACCTCAAAGGTCACAGACTTTTGTTTGCAACTCTCCAAATAAGGTAGGTACAATTAAAAATGGATTTCTCAGTGGATTGATTTTGTTTCAAAACCACAGTCTAGTCAGCCATATTTGGGACTGGAAAATACTTTTCCTTTGAATTAATACCCTAGATTGCATGCAATGGTCATTTCATGGACAGCATGGAGGACTGCAGTAGGATCAGCATAAATGGGGTGCCACAGCTTTCACCAATGGGAGCACTTTTCATTAAGACAAAGCTACCATTGGATACAACCCACTGAATTTTTTTGTGTTGCTTATCATGCAGTGTTTGTTTACTCCATGAATGTTTTTTGAAAATTACATTGTTTTTCCCCTGCAAGAAAATCCAGTTACGATTATTCAATATTTATCCTAGTCTGAAACGAATATCAATCTGAAAAATGTGCTGTAGGCTTTGGAAGGAGAATCCATTCCAAGAAGTGACTAATGCAACAGATAACTTATATACCTCTTTCATATTCAGGACCATGAATCATACCAATATTCTTTTCTCATAGAAGGGAAGGCTTGAATCAGCACAATCCATTATAAACTTGAGTTTTTGGAACCAACAATAGACTTCAGCACTCTTGCAGATCAGATCAGAGCACACAAGGAATCTTGATGTTTACAGAGTACCATATTTAACTGCCAAAGATAATTGAAAACTTATAGCCTTGAAATAAAGTATGTTACTAAAAAGCTAGAAACATTCGGCACACTCAGGTAGGCACTTATTTTTTGTAAGGATATATTACAGTAAGATATAAAAAGTAAGGTCACAAATAAGAGTAGTAGGTAGTTTAAAATAGTACATTGTATGTGTAATGTATGTGTATCTGCACCATCCTAAATCATGTTGTTTTCTGGATCCATAGTAGAGAAAACAGATCAACATTACCAAATATACCAAAAGTAAAGTCTATAACACCTGCTCTGAGCCCACTGAGGTTTGCTTGCTGGAACAATTTTCTATTACAGGTTTCTACTAAGGCTGAAAAACAGTAATACCAAAATAATCTTATTAACTTAAGTCTATAAAGGCTAATTGTATCTAGTTGGCTTAGCAGAAACTAATCTCCTATATCAATCTCCTCATTAAACCATGCCCCATCTGCTATATTATATACTTTCTCTACAAAACAATACCATTTTTCAGAAGTGCAAAGAGGTTTTGGTAAATTGAGTATGCCAGTTCAGGCTTGTTTTAAGTTACTTACAAAAAAAATATTAACAAACAACCAAGCTTTTAATTTATAAACTAGCTGCTATGAAGTAGACTAAAATCTCACAGTGAATGCCATTAAATCTATGCCCAAGAAAATATATTTTTTTATCATATTTACCAGTATATAGCAAACTGCATGCAAACTCCAATGTAAAATTTATGTTTCATGAAGAAATGACAATTAAGGACTGATTACATGTGAAAAACATAACAGTGGAATAAAAATTGAAGTTGATTCTGCAGATATATTTGCATATAGATTCTGGCTCTTTCCTACTCATGGAACTTTCATCCAAAATGCAAGATAATTTTTCTTACTATTTTTTTACATGGAGGAAAAAGACTATGATTGATTGACCGGGGTGACGTGCACAGCCTCAATTGTCAACAAAAGCTAATGCTCCTGTTGATGTCTTAAGCTTGTTATGGAATGACAAAGAAAGTTACTGATGTGATTGCTCCTGAGTGCCTCTCCAATCTGTAGAAACTTGGTACTCAGATGAGCTCCATCCTATGTAATGGGTTGGGAAATGGTTGGAGTGCAGGTGGTGCAAGTCCCAGAGTGAATGGAACCAAACACTGATTGGTGAGATAACTGCACCTACCATGTAGCAGTGGCAGCAGCAAATAAAGTGCATTTCTTTGTCACCACTGCATTCATGGTAAATCACCAGGCAGAGCTGTTTCAGTGGATAAATGGGCTTATTAGGTCCAGCCCAGTAATGAAAACATTGCATGGGGGCTCCAGCCCAATGACAGCATGCAAATAACCTATATTTCTCTATCCACCTTCTCCACATCAGGTGTAATGTTGTAAACTTCTATCATGTTGCCCCTTACTTGCCCTTTTTCTAAACTAAAAAGCTAAGTAGTCTATGTAGGGAAGTTGCTCAAGCCCACTGATCATTTGTGTGCACTTATTTGCAGCCTTTGCAGCTCTATGGTATTTTAGATAGATAGATACACTTTTTAATTATTTAGATGTGGCAATTAAAACTGTGTACTGTATTCCAAATGTATCTGCACAGACTTGTATTAAGGCATTAAAATATTTGTGTTTTCATTTTTGATCCTTTGCCTTTTTCACAGCTACAGACTCAGTTGACATGTTTGTTTCATGATTCACAGTGACCCCAAGTTCTCTTTCCTGGTTAGTGTACTTTAATTCAGAACCCATCAATGTACATGTGGTTAGAATAATTTGCCCCATTGAACATCATTTTGTGCTTACATTGCACTTCATTTGACATTTTGTTGGACTTTTCACCTACTTCACTAATATTTTACTCACTGTCCAGTTTGATATTTACTACCTTGAATAATTATGGCAATAATTATGGCACAATCTGCAAACAGGGCCACCTCATTGCTTACCCTAACTCTAAAAGCAAGATTGAATATAAAGGCAATATTGAATATAAAGACTTTTGATATATACATGTCAAGTTTTTCCCCTTGAAACATTGAATATAATATTAATACATGATTAGACAATGACAGAAGGCTGTAATAACTATGCGGTTCTATCTGACTAAATCATACTTGGAGTAGAACCATTATATTCAATGAACGTTAGTCATCACTAAATTCTATTGATTTCAACAGGTCTAAGAATGACTTAGTTGAACATAACTGACAGGTCAACCTATTTTCAGGTGTAACAACAAGAATGCGGGACACATTAGTGAGTTTAAGTAGGGTTGCTAACTTTTCTTATTACTAAACTAACAGATAATTACAGCTTGTCAAATAGCTCTTAGGTAAAGGTAAAGGGACCCCTGACCATTAGGTCCAGTTGCGGACGACTCTGGGGTTGTGGTGCTCATCTCGCTTTACTGGCCAAGGGAGCCGGCTTTTGTCCGCAGACAGCTTCCGGGTCATGTGGCCAGCATGACTAAGCCGCTTCTGGCGAAACCAGAGCAGTGCACGGAAATAGCCCTTACTAAAGCCGAAACTGGACATAATGGAGAGATGTATAAGCACCACTAATATGCATTTCACAGCTAACTTGTAGAAACATAATTATATCATTATTTCCCCATCCCACTTGCAAGGGGTAACCAATGAAACAGAGCAGTGGGCAAGGATATGCTAATATGGTATCATTTTCCAGCTACATGTTAACTGTGGAAACATGCACCCGCATGTATCCCCATAAGCTTGGGCTATGCCAGGGATGGGGAACACATGGCCCTACAGATGAAATTGGACTCAACTCTAACTGCGCTAGCTGATATGGCGAAGGGTCCAGGATGAGCTCTGTAGTCCAACAACATTGAGGTGCGGGGAGTGGGGGTGGCATAGGCTACCATTGCTGGGCTCTGCAGTACAATCCTGAATTTTCCTACTCAATAGGACTTACTTCTGGGTAAGTGACCATATGATTACAGCCTCCCTAATTCACCAGAAAATAACTCTATACCTATTTTTTTATAGCACAGGTATTTAAAATAATTAACATTATAGAAAAAAATTACAGTGACATGCTATAGAAACTGTAGACAGAAGCCATGCACAGCCAAAATCCCAAATAAAACTATTTTCAGAAAAACTGCTTTGTTTTCCCAAATATGTAACAAGAGACATGTCCTTCCAATGCATACATTTTATTCACATACACTTTCCATTGCATAGATTTAGTAGTCTATATCCATATCCATTTTCATTACTTAAATGTCTACTACCAAGTGGCGAATATTCTAAAATCAACTGGTTTGTAAAAAAATGTTTGGATCACATAAAAAGCATACAAATGGAATTCCATTGAGCACCCTCTCAATTCACTGGAGTATCTGAAAGGTACAAAATCCAGTGGCTCAATTCCATCTTTAGCACATTACTGCATGACAATATAATTCCTAGAGGAAACAATTCAAATCTTTTAAGTTTTGTACAACACAATAAATACTGTACACTGAATCAGAAAGGCTCTTGGGAACAGACAAAACTGAGAAACTGGCTTTATAGTTCCTAGTCCCCAAGAATACACTTTCAGGTTGCAATTTTATACACATTTACCTGGGAGTAAGTCACTTTGAACTCAGTGGGACTTACTTCTGAGCTGACATGCCTTGCTAATTTCCCTTAGATAACTGAATGGCTGTCATTAATTCCTATTGGGGGTGGGGAACAAAACTATGACACTTTATATGACTGGCACATTGTGACCGAAACCTGCCACCCAGCCATGGCCACTGACTGATCCAACCTCCACTGAAAGATGCCAATATGTACACAGACACAGGGCCCCACAGTTTAGTGATATTTTCTTCTCCCTCCCACACCAGAATGGCAAGTATTTAGTTAGTTCACATGAATTTTATGCTTGAATTTACTGTAGACATTGTTCTCTTACCATTATTTTCTTAGACATGTGGACTGACTTAGAATATATACCAGGCCTACCAGATGTGAAATGGAGGTGGGGAAAAGCTATAAATGGATCTATTTATAAATAACTTTACCTAAAACTCCAGTTTCTTGTATGTTCTCTTCAGGTTTACTATCAGGTTTGTAACCATTCTGTTCTTCAGCTTCATCCTCACCCCACCATGATGGTTGCCCATATAATGGTGTGCCCCGAGGCATGGCAGAAAGATCTATATAAACAAACAAAATAGATTATTCATTTGGAGCAGCAAGAGTGACACTATGAAAAAATGGTAAAGAACAGAATATGGATTGTCGCTAATGTGTTTACACCGCTTCCAAAACCAGGATGCAGAGTACATGGGAGCGTGTAAACAGCCTAAGCTATCTACATTCTGGATAAAATGTGCTAACATATTGCTTGCCTAGCTGCTCACACACATTTAACTGAGGTGTGCTCATTTCCTTGAGGGGCAGATGGAGCTCATCAACCTGGAATCCTTCTAGGAGAAGGAAAATGTTGATCCTAAACCTGCACTTCCTTGTGGAATATTTTGTGGGATTATCCTAGGGAGTAAAACCTACACAAATCCGGAATGGAGTCGGGTTGGATTGTGCCTTGTACGCCTGTTTCCAACAACTCCTGCAGCCAACTGGTGCCAAACATATTGCTCTGCTTTCCTTTGGGCCACATGAGTGAGGCTGAGAGGGAGGTCTTCTTGTCTGGCCAGCCCAGGACCTCCATACACACTGCCCAGGCTTGTGACATGGGGAGGGTACTTTGGTACTGCTACTGCAGCGGTTTGACTTAACCCTTGGATGCACACTCCATTGTGTCTCCAGACAGATGGATGCTAACAAGGAAGGTCTCTTTGCTTCACAATGAATAATTATTTTCCACTTTCCTTCTTTTAATGTCTCCAAATATGCTAGTTTGGCAAAACAATACTTGTTTTAATAAAAGTAATAAATCATTCACTGGACTTAAAAGCTGCTGCAACAAAATTTCATTCAGTTTAAAATGAAAACACATACAATGTAATGTGTCAGATAGCAAAGCCAAGCCGATTTAAGAAATACAAGGGATCTGACAGTTAATTGTAGCTTTTTGTTTCTATTTACACCGTAACAGCCAGAAAAGCACACTGTTAGAGGCAAGTGATACAGAATGAGTTCTTTCCTATTAGGCCACGACACAGAATGAAAATTTCTTTGTAGAACTATAACAATTAGGTACTATAACAAAATAAGAAACAAACCTGGCAATTTTTACAATGACATATTAGGCAATTGATGGCCCAACTCCTCTATACCTTACCTAACTCAAAACATCTTACATCTTACAGTGGCTTCTCAAAAGTTAATATATTTTAATAGCTAGAACTGACTGTACAAATTCATTTCTCTCACCTGCCGCTTTCTCTTCAGATTTCAGTGTGTCTATAACTTTGTGGTGCACTTCAGCAATGGTGTCTTGTACCTTTGGCTGTGTAGCTTTGGCACTGGTTACCTTTGATCCTTCTGCCTCCGAGGATTTTTGGGATAGCTGCAGTTGACTTGTAAACTTCTCATGCTGTATATTAGATAATTCCCCATCAAGCAAAGCAACAGAACATTAAGTATTCAACATTAAGTTTTAATAAACTACTATACAGTAAAATGAATCAATCAAGGTATTCAATATAAGCCATATTCAAAGCAGACCCACTCGAATCAACAGACTTAAGTTACCTAAGTCCATTGTTTGTACTGGATCAACTTATGTTGGTTATCACCCAATATATTGATTCTAAACCAACTAGTTGCATTTGCAGATAATACCAAGACACACTTTGTGTTTCCTAGCTGTGACCTGTATGAATATATGAACCTGGCCCAGGAAATTAACCATGGTTTATTTACAGAAAACATACCATGGTTTGCTGTTGACTTATGAACTGCAGCTCACTTTAACTATGGTTTGTTGTTAAGTCAGAATGCAGGATCCTGACATAATACTTGTTTGTGTTGACACCCCAGCCACTTGCTTGACAAGCAAGTAGAAAAGAATGCATGAGGCAAGGGTAGCTAGAAAATGAAATTGTTCCCTGGGCTAAGAAACTGTGATTGGTGCATTTCTACAAGTAGCCTCCCCTCCTTTCCTGCTTGACAACAGACTCCTTTGCCTGCTTACCTTCTCTCTGACAAGCCCTTCTTTTAAAACCAGCTTCCCTAGCTTTGCTACTGCTTTACAAAAAAAAGATACACTTCAAGTGACCTCCAAATTACTGTGAAAACACAATTCATCTTAGGAGGTTAACATAGTTGTTACACTAATGCAGGGAAACAGAAATAACTTTGAAAAGGAAACCAAATAAAACTAATAGTTTCTATTTCACACTTTAGGGTCTCCCCACACATACCCACATGTTGTTGGGAATTTTTTTTACTTCTGACTGCAATGTAACCCCAAACATTTCCACCTCTATTTAACACAATAGGCAAAACAGCAGTTATTTTGGGCGCTGGTTGGGTGAAATGATAATGATTCATTTTTGCTTGCTAGGAAATGTTCAGGGAACAATTTGGTAAAAAGCCTTCCTACTATGGATT